>NC_090394.1:58464071-58766216 GCF_036365525.1 Heterodontus francisci
ACAAATATTAGAAAAGTCACAGGTTATAAGCAAGTGAGGTGGGGGTGGGGCAAGAGATAACAAAGGAGGTCTAAATTGGACCAGGCCACATAGCTGACCAAAAGGTCACGGAGCAAAGGCAAACAATATGTTAATGGTGTGTTGAAAGACAAAGCATTAGTACAGATTAGGTGTTAATACACTGAATATTGAACAGCAGCAAGTGCAAACCTGAAAAAAAACAGTGGGTAAGCAAACTGAACAAACTAAGATGAAATGAAATAAATGCAAAAAAAGATTGTAAAAAATGTAAAAAAGAATGTAAAAACAAGGAAGAAAAAAATAACTAAAAATGAAAGTAAAATGGGGGGCTGTCATGCTCTGAAATTGTTGAACTCAATGTTCAGTCCGGCAGGCTGTAGTGTGCCTAATTGGTAGATGAGATAATAAAAGGTAACTTGACAGGCTAGAGACAATTCAAACAAAACTTCACCTCACCTGTTTTTGCTCCTTCTTTGGAGAGAAAAAAGAAATTGCATTTATATAGCACCTTTGACGACCTCAGGATGTCCCAAAGCACTTTTACAGCCAATGAAGTATTTTAAAGTGTAGTCACTAAGTCACCGTTGTAATGTTGGAAACACAGCAGCCAATTTGTGCACAAGGCCCCACAATGAGACAATGATTAATTAATTTGTTTTTAAGTGACACTGGTTGAAGGAATATTGGCCAAGATATTGGGGAGGGTTTTCTTTCTCTTCTTCAAAATACTGCCATGGGATCTTTTACATCCAACTGAGGGGGGCAGATGGAGCCTCAGTTTAACACCTCATCCAAAAAACTGCAACTCTGACAGTGCAGCACTCCCTCAGTACTGCACAGTGTCAACCTAGATTTTGTGCTGAAGTATCTGGAGTGGCATCTGAACCCACAACCCCTGACTCAGGTGGAAATGCTACCACTGAGCTTGTGCTGACTACATGAAGATTGAAGGGGAAATGCTATTGTTACAGTTCCCACATAACAGTGACTACACAAGCTGAGACACCAAAGATGCTATATAAATGTAAATTCATTCATTCTTAACATCCTTAGTTTACATCATTGTGCAAGTAGATAGAGGGCAGTGTGTCAACTCCCATAAAGTTAAGATATTCAGATCCTTAAGGGATCGACTCATGCCAATGATCCCAAGGAGGTATTTACAGCAGTCCTGAATTGCCTACCCTTTTCTCCTCAATTATAGCACAAGGAAAGGTATGATTTAATTTTACTGTGCCACTCTACATTACTTACTAATCAGAGGAAGGAAAAGTGGACAGACATATTGAATTATAAAATTATGGGGCTGAAATTTATAGGCCCGCCACCAAATGGCAGCCTGCCAAATCGGGCTGCACGTCGCAGAGCCGCCGTGATATTCAGCACGGGGGCTCATTTAAATAGCCAGGGCAAAGCGCCCTGCCCTGATGACGTGGAGGGAGCGGGCTGTCTGTCCCTGACAATGTTATCAGCTGCCTGTGCGCAGGCGTTTTTAAAGGGCTTCGAGCCTGACCATTCCATTTAAATATTTAAAGATACATTGATGTAAAAAAATTAAATAAATTTATCTTGCCCATCTCTCACAACCCCAATAGCCATAGAATTAATCACTTGCCCTCTCCCCCCCCCCCCCAAAACACTTAGCTGTCCAGCTGACCTTCACCACGCACCCCCCCCCCCCCAAAGTGCATAAACTTTACACTATAACCCTTGCCACCATCCTCTACACCAATGATATGACTTTGACTCTGCTTCCCCCCACCCCACCCCACCCCCGCACTGAGAAGCTTATCTGCTCCCCCCTCCCCACCAGTGTTCTGCCTCGGTTGCCCGGATGGGGATCCAAAGGCGCAGGAGTGCCAGCCACTGGCATGAATATCGCTCCGGGACAGATAGCGGGAGTGTATCAGAAATTAATTCATTTATTTTAATAAATTTAAATTGGGCTCCCATCGCCAAGCGGCAGGGGTCCACCATGAGGCCTCTCCACCGCTGGCAATATCAGGCTAGGCAGTCCTAGTATCAAGGTCTGTGCGGGCCTCTCCCAGAGGCATTTTCCTCCCCCCACCACCCCTCCCCCACTCCACCACGTTGAAAAATGCAGCCCATAATGTGTAACTAAAAAAAAAAATCAAAACCCTTTTTTCTTTTAAACAGTGCCTCAAGTTTGAAAAGGTAGCAAAATTCTTTCAATGGATAGCTTACCTGATATGAACCATGTGGTGGGACAAAGTAAAGCTCGCCAGGTGCAAGCTTATAATTGTCTTGGTATATTAGGTCCTTATTGTATATAATGGATAGAAGAGACAAAAGCAAACGCCTGTCTTTGTCATCTGTAACTCTACCTCCATAGTTGCATTCACCTTGAGAAATGCACAAATTTTGATAATTTGTAGAATGACAGTAACATTACCAGCTTCTATTAGTTTATTTTAATCAAATTTTCAACCAATTAATGATACAGATGCTTCAATTAATATCAGTGAAGTAACTGAATTATAAATTGTAATCATGTACCTGTTAAGTACGTTAGAGCTTCTAGTGGTACATCTTCATATTCATTCAGAAACATTTGGATCTGTCTTGTGCTTATTCGCAGATCAGACTCATTAAATTCATAAGGGATATTCCAACCTATTAAAAATTGCATTGCAAAGCAACTAAATATGGTGGTAAGGAATGTATTCATAGTACATAAAGATTTAAATGCTTAAAACCAATAAACATTAGCTTCTTTACCTCTGGTTTGAAAATTATATTAAATTGGCAATACACAATTTAAAACCTAGAATATATTAAATATATCCAACTCCTGGGGAAAGATATATTTTTCATAAATATTTCAAAACTACAAACTGGTTATTCCATGAAAAATGTTTTTCAATATCTGTTTCTGTAATACTGGAGGCTCACCTAAAGGGCCAAAGTTCCTCCTCTCTTGTACTAGAGCATGAAAAAAACAAAGTCCAAAGAGAAGTTTTTCCCAGATTTCAGGTTTGTCACAACTATTGAAGAAGGCAGTATCTGAGATTGGGTCATTGAGATATGAACGTAGCATATTTGCCCTGAGGCCCTTTGGAGGTTCATTCGTCATCTTTACCCCATTCTGAAGAATACTGACAGGAAACTTGTCTGATGGATAACTGGTCAGCCACAACCTGAAAAGACAAATCCTTTTAATTGGCACAAGAAGACACAAGTATCATAAAAGCCTTTTGAAATAATTCACACAGTAAAGACAACAAAAATACATCTTTGATGCATCTTCATCATTTAGGTCTCTGACATTCCTAAAATCACAAGCCATAGTTTATAGCACTGCAGTTAATAATGGACACACGTATCTGAATAGGAGTAGGCCATTCACTCCTTCAAGCCTCTTCCCACCATTCAATTGAATTATGACTAATCTGTGCATGGCCTATGAAATTATACTAAGAATTTCTTAAGGCAAGTTCATAATTCAACTATGCCAACTAGATAAATTGGGAGTTTTTATGTGTTTCCCTGGATCTGGAAGATCAAGCAAACAGATGGACACTGAAGCAATAATATAAGACTGCCAATGGTTCACCAGTGGTATAAATCTGTAATGAGCCTGAAGCGTAGGACTTTTGACTACTTGAAACAGATTGATTGTATTTACCCTGTCCCAGCATTCATAATTTTCAACACTCTATCATTGAGCTGTAATCTGCAATGTTCCAACAAAATATTCAATTTTCAACTCTTTGCATTCTTCAGAATGGAGTAAAGATGTATTTCCTCGTATGAATGCAAGTTCTTTCTTTGCAATCTCTTTTTTAAAAACACATGGTTGTCCTATAATCCTGTATGCCTATTTTGCCTTCGCACCTCACCTTTGCTAGCTCACTTCTCATTTTTCAAAATCTACTCAAATCCAATCTGGTGTTCCAGTTGGCCAAGAATTGTGGAAAAAGATAAAAGCCAATGCAATAAATCCTTTAAGTACCAGATTAGCTCAACACTCTATAGGAAAAAGTGTGTTTACATTTCTGAATGTAATAACCAATATTAAATTATGAATATTGAACAGAAATAGAAAATATGGACCTGAAATCCTTGTTGGTGTTTTCTGGTATTATCACCTCCTCACAGATTTTCTCCAAAGCAGGCATCCAACTAGTTGCAAGATGGCAGTTCTGCAATACGACCCAGGATCCACTTACAAGAGCACCTTCTATCATTTGTGCAGCAATAGGTCCCTGACCCTGACCAAGTGATATTGTTTGAGTGTTTTCTCCACCCATGCCAACATCATCTGCAAACTTTAGCAAGCCTGTGAGCATGGAATAAAACATTCATGAACGTAACGCAGCTAGAAACTGTATACTTTCACGAACATCTCAAGTTTGAAAATTGATGTTTTTTGCAATCTTTTTCCTCAACTGTATAGCACACAAGCAGATGGCATCGAAACACAAACAGTATAAGGGGGTAAATTTCCACAGAGATTCTCCTGTTCATCTGCACAGTTTCCATGAAAGAGTTGTGGAAATCCCCAAAAAGGGGTAAGACGTTTATGCTGTTTCTCTGGTGTTTGTGGTTTTCTGACTGATGTTATAGCAGAAAAGGAGAATTCCCAAGGAAATTCACCCCCAAAATGATCAGTAATGCAAGTCACCATTCAAATCAAAACCAGCAGAAAGAAATGGAAGTCCTCCTTAAAAGCAGGGGAAACTTCACATGACTTGAAAACTAATATACAACATGTTAGTACATCAAACATTTATAGCCTTTGTTCTATACAATATTACATTAGCATAAAATTACAGTTTGTTATTTACATTGTTCAATATTACATACCAGTATAAAGAAAATATAACTCATTGATTAAATTAAGAGACCAAAATATTTCTTCTTCAAATCCGATTTTATCAATTCTCCAAAATATCACGGTTAATGGATTAATGATTCAACAAATCAGTTTACCTGCCATGGGATCAGCTCCAGGGGAAAGAATAAATATCAAAGGTGCACAGCAATGGGAATCATTGTAACTGCCGCCAAGATCAAATGTTGGAGGTTCAACAAATGTTTTTCCCATTGTATTAGTAATGAATTGCTGCACTGCTGGAATAATTTTGTCTGGTCTGAAGCATCTGATAACAATCAAGTGATCCATTCCTTTTAAGGAACTCCAAGCATCTGGAAGTGCCACTTCATGAGGTTTTGCAGAATCATAAATGTTTTTCCACTTTTCTATGTTTTCAACCACATGCTCCATAAAACCATACAGGTCTGTCAGGTTAGATGCTCGAACAATCTCTGACCAGCATTTGTCTGATAGCCATTCAGGAGCTGGATTGGGATAAGGATTGTCAAGAGCCACACCACCAGTTAGCAGAAAACGCCATAGCTCTTCATCTATTTCTCCCTTACCCTTCATTATCCCCACATTAAGAAGCAGTGAAAAAAGTAGTTTGTCCTTTTCAAAAAGAGAACGACAGACATTGTTATAGATACTCAATGTGAAGTGTTCCGTTATAGCTAAAATTCTTTTTGCCACATTTTCACTCTTCCTACTGTTTGCAATTGACAGCACAAACAAGTTAATGAACCAAACTAGTGAGTACTGATACATTGGTTCAATGTGAGCCAAGTCAGAGATGCAAAAGAAGATAATAGACGAGTGTATGGCAACTGGTTTGTAACCCATTCGTGTGATATCTATTTCTTTCTCTGTTGCAGTTGCAATTTGTTGTTTTTCAGATATTTCCTCTGAAAGCAGTTTAGAAGAAGATAGCACTTTAATGGCAGTTTCATCTTCTAAGATATTTCCCTGTGATGATGACAAGACTTCAAGAATTTTGTCCTCTATCTCTTTAAGTTGTTTTTTGTTTTGTGCGCTCTCCAAGATCAACAGGTTCTTCTTTTCTTCCAGCTCAGGCTTTTCTTTGGCAGCTACAATTCCCAACAATTGATCTTCGAGGCCCAGAGGTGTAATCATGAAGTTTAAAAGACAAACTTTTACTGCTACTTCTGGGAGATAGTGTGGGTTTCTCAAACGAGTGGTAATATAGAATTTGAAGTCATGTGAATACTCAATTACATTTTCCCCTAATTTCATGACCTCTACTCCCTGTTGTTTAAATATTTGTTTCAGCAGTACAGGCTCAAGCATGGGATCTAGTTCTTCACCAATATTCTCTAATAAGAGTGGGGTGCCAAACTGGATGGCATTTTCTAAAGTCCTTACATAGTTAGAGTCCGATAACTTTATTACTCCAAGTCTATTGTTTTTCTCCATATTTTTGACCCATTTGTTTGCTTGACCTTGAGGATCAATCATTAAGGGCCACCTTCTCGAGTTTGATGTAATTATCCCATTGTCAATAGAGAAAGCATCAACTGGCAAGCCAGCAATTTGCCAAGCACGGATTTTTACAGGATCTCCTAAAATGTTACTTAGGGAAAAGTCATCTGAACAAGGGATCAACTTCTCTTTACATAAGATCTGCCACTCATTTTGGCATTCATGGCGATAATCAACTGTGAAAGCCCCTAAATAGGCTACAGTGCCTGATGACAGAAGTACATCACCAGTTAGATCTTTGTATTTTATTCCTAAAAGTCGGGCAGCTTCAGTCCATCTGTCCTTCTCTCCACCAAGTCCGCCTATCAGCTTTTCAGCACGCACAAGTTTCTGTGAACAGAGCTCTATGTTGTCTTCTAAATCCCTTTTTTTATCATTCATAATTTCAAAATCATCATTCAGTGCTTGCAGTTTGTCCTCCAAAGCTTTTAACTCTCCTCGTTTAACATTCAACATCTCCATCTGGACAGCAAATTCTCCTTCGGCTATCCTGAGCCGCTCACGTTTTGGAGCAACCACCTTTATTACACGTTCATACACTTCCATGGCTCTAACCCATTTACACAAACCTTCACAGGCAGAGGATACGTTTTTAATAACAGACGGCTGAAAATCTGGATGGTCTATAAACCTTTCTCGGATTCTTTTCATGTTAGCAGGTGGAATGTTGTCCTTGTCAAACATCTTCAGGCTTTCAAGGAATTTAAGGTCACCAAGAAGTTTCTTAGATGGGCCCCAATAATCCTCAATCATTTTACCTAGATGAGAATTAAGAAAAAATTATCAAGACCTAAAATTCATACTTTTAAATATTTTTGTCTATCTTCATGTGTACCGGTATTCATTTAAGGTTGTTTCAACCGGAGAGATCCTTTACAATAAATCAAAACTTTCATCTGTTTATGCAAATAAATATGTTACTATTACCAGTTTGTCAGAGAAATGTATTGGGGAAAATGTTTGTAAAATCACCTATATTGTAAATTCTTATTAGGTAAATGTATATTTACCTCTCAATTGTATATTAAATCAAATATTGGTTGTTCAATCAGACAAGGGATTCTGTAAAATCAGCAACTGATTTTTGCTGACACTTCAGATTGTATAAATTGGCATGGGAATAAGTATTGGGAACAGTTTACATCCAGTAAAGCACAAAAAAACTGACATGATGATAAATGGGGGTACATTTCTTCTGTATGTACAGTTAAAAAATATTTTGTTAAACTATTATAAACCAACTACCAAACCAATTTAGCAAAAGAATATTTCTCTAACATTACACACAAATTAGGTAAAGACACTACTGAAAGTTGCCCAGTCCATGATTAGCTTTTTCCAGATTTTTTTTTTTTATTCGTTCCTGGGATGTCGGCATTGCAGGCTAGACCAGCATTTATTGCCCAACCCTAATTGCCCATGAGAAGCTGGTGGTGAGCTGCCTTCTTAAACCGCTGCAGTCCATGTGGGATAGGTACACCTACAGTGCTGTTAGGAAGGGAGTTCCAGGATTTTGACCCAGCGACAGTGAAGGAATGGCAATATAGTTCCAAGTCAGGATGGTGTGTGGGTTGGAGGGGAGCTTGCACATGATGGTGTTCCCATGCATCTGCTGCCCTTGTTCTTCTAGGTGGTAGAGGTTGCGGGTTTGGAAGGTGCTGTCTAAGGAGCCTTGGTGCATTGCTGCAGTGCATCTTGTAGATGGTAGACTCTGCTGCCACTGTGTGTTGGTGGTGGAGGGAGTGAATGTTTGTGGATAGTGTGCCAATCAAGCAGGCTGCTTTGTCCTGGATGGTGTCGAGCTTCCTGAGTGTTGCTGGAGCTGCACCCTACCAGGCAAGTGGAGAGTATTCCATCACACTCCTGACTTGTGCCTTGTAGATGGTGGACAGGCTTTGGGGAGTCAGGAGGTGAGTTACTCGCTGCAGGATTCCTAGCCTCTGACCTGCTCTTGTAGCCACGGCATTTATATGGCTACTCCAGTTCAGTTTCTGGTCAATAGTAATGCCCAGGAAGTTGATCGAGGGGGATTCAGCGATCGTAATGCCATTGAAAGTCAAGGGGAGATGGTAAGATTCTCTCTTGTTGGAGATGATCATTGCCACCACTTGTGTGGCATGAATGTTATTTGCCACTTATCAGCCCAAGCCTGGATGTTGTCCAAGTCTTGCTGCATCTGGACACAGGCTGCTTCAGTATCTGAGGAGTTGCAAATGGTGCTGAACATTGTGCAATCATCAGCGAACATCCCCACTTCTGACCTTATCATGGAGGGTAGGTCATTGATGAAGCAGCTGAAGATGGTTGGGCCTAGGACTACCTTGGGGAACTCCTGCAGTGATGTCCTGGGAATGAGATGATTGCCCTCCAACAACCACAACCATCTTCCTTTGTGCTAGGCATGACTCCAACCAACAGAGAGTTTTCCTCTTGATTCCCATTGACTCCAGTTTTGCGAGGACTCCTTGATGCCATACTCGGTCAAATGCTGTCTTGATGTCAAGGGCTGTCACTCTCACCTCACCTCTAGAGTTCATCTCTTTTGTCCACGTTTGGACAAAGGCTGTAACGAGATCAGGAGCTGAGTGGCCCTGGCAGAACCCAAACTGAGTATCAGTGAGCAGGTTATTGCTGAGAAAGTGCCGCTTGATAACACTATCAATGACCCCTTCCATCACTTTGCTAATTGAGAGTAGACTGATTGGGTGGTAATTGGCCGGGTTGGATTTGTCCTACTTTTTGTGTACAGGACATACCTGGGCAATTTTCTACATTGCCGGGTAAATGCCAGTGTTAAGCTATACTGGAACAGCTTGAGCCAAAGTCTTCAGTACTATTGCCAGAATGTTGTCAAGGCCCATAGCCTTTGCAACATCCAGAGCCTTCAGCTGTTTCTTGATATCATGTGGAGCGAATTGGATTGGCTTGGCTGAAGACTGGCATCTGTGATGCTGGGGACCTCAGGAGGCCGAGATGGATCATCCACTCACCACCTCTGGCTGAAGCTGGATGCAAATGCTTCAGCCTTGTCTTTTGCACTGATGTGCTGGACTCCTGCATCATTGAGGATGGGGATATTTGTGGAGCCTTCTTTTCCTGATAGTTGTTTAATTGTTCACCACCATTCACGACTGGATGTGGCAGAACTGCAGAGCTTAGATCTGATCCGTTGATTGTGGGATTTCTTAGCCCTGTCTATCACATGCTGCTTCTGCTGTTTGGCATGCAAGTAGTCCTGGGTTGTAGCTTCACCAGGCTGACACCTCATCTTTAGGCTGCTCCTGACATGCCCTCCTACAGGCTTCATTGAACCAGGGTTGGTGCCCCATCTTGATGGTAATGGTAGAATGGGGGATATGCTGGGCCATGAGCTTACAGATTGTGGTTGAATACAATTCTGCTGCTGCTGATGGCCCACAGCACCTCTTGGAGTTGCTAGATCTGTTTGAAATCTATCCCATTTAACACGGTGATAGTGCCACACAACCTACTGATGGGTATCCTCAACGTGAGGATGGAACTTAGTCTCCGCAACGACAATGTGGTCGTTGCTCTTACCAAGACTGTCATGGACAGATGCATCTGCGACAGCTAGATTGGTGAGGTCAGGTAGGTTTTTCCTTGTTGGTTCCCTCACCAGCTGTCACAGACCCAGTCGAGCAGCTATGTCCTTTAGGACTCAGCCAGTCTTGGTGATGAACATTGAAGTCCCCCACCCAGAGTACAATCTGTGCCCTTGCTACCTTGGTGCTTCTTCCAATTGGTGTTCATATGAAGAAGCACTGATTCATCAGCTGAGGCAGGGAGGGGGGAGCGCACGGTAGGTGATAATCAGCAGGAGGTTTCCTTGCCCGTGTTTGACCTGATGCCATGAGACGTCATGGGGTCCAGAGTCAATGTTAACAACTCACAGGGCAACTCCCTCTCAACTGTATACCACTGTGCCACCACCTCTGCTGGGGGACAGGACATACCTGAGGATGGTGATGTCTGGAACATTGTCTCTAAAGTATGATTTTGTGAGTATGACTATGTCAGGCTGCTGCTTGACTAATCTGTGGGACAGCTCTCTCACATTTGTCACAAGTACCCAGATGTTAGTAAGGAGGGCTTTGCAGGGTCAACAGGGCTGGGTTTGCAGCTCTTGTCCTTCTAGATGGTAGAGGTTGCAGGTATGAGGCTGGTGGGATATGGCATTTGAAGATGAATTCACTGACCTTGATTATTGGTGTGAGGTCACTGAACTACTTTCAGCACTGAATCTTGTTTCTCGGGGCTTGACTGCTTGCATTGACTGCCATGGTTAACTGCTCCCACTGTCTTTGCACAGTTCATCTGGAGGGCCTCCTGGACCTCGGTAGATAAAGGACCTCTCTCCTCTTCCCCACCAAGGTGTTTAATGCAGCGTCAGAGAACCTTATAGATCACGTTCTTCCATGTTGTGCCATTATTCACTCTTCTTCCCGCTCAGACTCTTCCGCAAACAGTTGCAGCACCTGCTCCAGCCAGAATACATTTCCCCTTTAAGAGGTGCAAGCTGGCTCTATGTAATGCAGGCTAACTAAGTGGTGCTAGTCTTGCACAAACTTGGGCCCCCTGCTGATGCATACAGTCTTAGCACTGGCTGCATGCAACAATCATGCAAATTAGCAGGCAGCATGCCCATTGGAAGCAACGGGGTGGGGGTAATACTACATCACAATCTCCACACTCATTATTAGGAGCTATCTAATTTAGCCCCCCTGTTTTTACAGCTTGCATTGATTTGTTATCTGAGTATTGTTCACCTGGGGAGCACTACCTCTCATTGCTTTGCATGGAAAGTTCATAGCAAGTGTGGCCAAGTCTATGGGACTACATGTGTGATGTCCATGACTCCTTGCAAATCGGAGAAGCCAGCCAGCACGGAAGCATGTCCTAGAGCCCTTTCATTCTAATTGCTGGCATCCATTGGGAAAGTTAGTTAGTAGCTGGCCCTGGCAAAGAGGGTATTGCTGTATTTCCTACTGCACTTATGAACTGAGAGATGTGGGAATTATCTTCTGCAGCACCTTGGAAAGATCCTTATGCAAAGAAGTTAAGGTCTATGGTGACTGTTACTGCCACAGAAAACCATAGCCACCTGAAGCAGCAGGCAGTGGTCTTGTTGCAGGAGGATGCAGAGCTCTGCGACAACCTTCTTGGAAAAATGCAAGTCAGATGGTGATCAAGCCTCAAACACAAATAGTTTAAAGAAAAAAGAACTTGCATTGCTATAGTGCCTTTCACATACTGGGTATCCCAAAGTGCTTTACAGCCAATGAAGTACTTTGGTAATACAACCAAATCAAAGTGGCAAGAATGGCATCCATCATAAGTTGTGTGCTTATTTAAGAAGTGTAAGCAGAATAAATGCAGAAACAAAGCAATCCCCAAGGCACACACTCCTGTGGAAATCAAAAAATGCAATTGCAGATACCTATACCTAAGCGTTTGTAGGTGAGTGCTCATTTAAATACTGCTTCCAAAGGACCTTGGACCCAATCCTGCTGGGTTTACTCAACAGCATCAGTGCTGGATGGAACTTCCATTTCGATACATTAAAATCACAGTAGGGTTCTAATGGCATCATAGTTAGGGCCCTATCAAATTCACGGTCAAATTTTACAGTCATGACATTGTAAGAATCGTGAATTTCACTATTTCATGTATTTAAATTGTAAATTTCATGGTGTCACAACAAACCATGAAAATGATCTATTTAAAACAAAAAAAGACGAGGGAGGTTTCTGGTTTCAAATGGCATTTATTGTATACTCAAAAACTATTGTTAAAAAACTGACTATAAACCGGTTATATTCTTTACTTGCTGAAGTCAGTATAACACCATCGGCATGCAGAATTTGGCTTCCAAATTCTTTCACTTGATGTGTTGCAGTAATGGTTGTGGCATTTTTGATTTGTTCATTCTGGCATTCTCACTTGTTTGCTAACACTTGAGACTTCTCTCAAAACTGCACTGGAAGCCCTCACTCACCTACCAATCTACCAATACTCACTGAATCATACCTTACAATGTCCCACACACCGCCATCACGATCCCCGGGTATGTCCTGCCACCATCAGCACAGACCAGCAGAGGTGGTGGCACAGTGGTATACAGTCTGGAGGGAGTTCCCCTTGGAGCCCTCAACATTGACTGCAGACCTCATGAAGTCTCATGGCATCAGGTCAAACATGGGCAAAGAAACCTCCTGCTGATTACCACCTACCGCCCCCCTCAGCTGATGAATCAGTACTCCTCCATGTTGAACACCACTTGGAGGAAGCATTGGGGGTGGTAAGGGCCCAGACTGTACTCTGGGTGAGGGACTTCAATGTCTATCACCAAGAGTGGTTCGGTAGCATCATTACTGACCGAGCTGGCCGAGTCCTAAAGGACATAGCTGCTAGACTGGGTCTACGGCAGGTGGTGAGGGAACCAACAAGAGGGAAAAATGTACTTGTCCTCACTAATCTGCCTGTCGCAGATGCATCTGTCCATGACAGTACTGGTAGGAGTGACCACTGCACAGTCCTTGTGGAGACAAAGTCCCATCTTCACATTGATGATACCTTCCATTGTATTGTGTGGCACTACCACTGTGCTAAATGGGATAGATTTCAAACAAATCTAGCAATGCAAAACTAGGCATCCATGAGGAGCTGTGGGCCATCAGCAGCAGAATTGTACTCAACCACAAAATGTAACCTCATGGCCCGGCATATCCCCCACTCTACCATCACCATCAAGCCAGGGGACCAACCCTGGTTCAATGAAGAGTGCAGGAGGGCATGCCAGGAGCAGCACCAGGCATACCTCAAAATGAAGTGTCAACCTGGTGAAACTACAACCCAGGATTACTTGCATGCCAAACAGCGTAAGCAGCTTGCGATAGAGCTAAGCGATCCCATCACCAACATATCAGATCTAAACTCTGCAATCCTGCCACATCCAGTCATGAATGGTGATGGACAATTAAACAACTAACTGGAGCAGGTGGCTCCACAAATATCCCCATCCTCAATGATGGGGGAGCCCAGCACATAAGTGCAAAAGATAAGGCTGAAGCATTTGCAACAATCTTCAGCCAGAAGTGCCAAGTTGATGATCCATCTCTACCTCCTCCTGAAGTCACCAGCATCACAGATGCCAGTCTTCGGCCAATTCAATTCACTCTGCGTGATCTCAAGAAACGACTGAAGGGACTGGATACTGCCAAGGCTATGGGCCCTGACAACATTCCAACAATAGTACTGAAGACCTGTGATCCAGAACTTGCCGTGTCCCTAGCCAAGTTGTTCCAGTACAGCTACAACACTTGCATCTACCCGACAATGTGGAAAATTTGATGTTCAATGGCATTACCATTGCTAGATTCCCCACTATCAAAATCCTGGGCGTTACCATTGACCAGAAACTGAATTGGACCAGCCACATAAATACCGTGGCTACAAGAGCAGGTCAGAGGCTGGGAATTCTGTGGCATGTAACTCACCTCTTGACTCCCCAAAGCTTGTCCACCATCTACAAGGCACAAGTCAGGTGTGTAATGGAATACTCTCCACTTGCCTAGATGCGTACAGATCCAACAACACTCAAGAAGCTCAACACCATCCAGGACAAAGCGGCCCGCTTGATTGGCACCCCATCCATCACCTTCGACATTCACTCCCTTCACCACCGACACACAGTGGCAGCAGTGTGTCACATCTACAAATGCACTGCAGCAACGCACCAAGGCTCCTTCGACAGCACCTTCCAAACCTGTGACCTCTACCACCTAGAAGGACAAGGGCAGCAGATGCATGGGAACAACACCACCTGCAAGTTCTCCTCCAAGCCACACACCATCCTGACTTGAAACTATATTACCATTCCTTGACTGTCGCTGGGTCAAAACCTGGAACTCCCTTGCTAACAGTAACGTGGGTATACCTACACCCCAAGGCCTGCAGTGGTTTAAAAAGGCAGCTCACCACTACCTTCTCAAGGGCAATTAGGGATGGGCAATAAATGCTGGCTTAGCCAGCAAAGCCCATATCCCACGAACGAATATTAAAAAAAGAGCCATCAGCTCAGATACTGAGACTGAACATAATTTGGAGGATAGTGTAGAAGCAGAATCTGCATGTGGTGAGCCACTTGGTCATGGCTGTGAGGTGCTTTGAGGCATCTGGCTGTCATGAAAGGCATTACTTTAATGAAACTCTTTTTTCCAATGTAGAACTACACATATCACCGAGCTTTGTTATCACCACTGCAGTTTTGGCTTACCAGTTTATGATCTGGTTCAGCAGTTTCAAATTAGATCTTCCAGGATAGCCATTCCTTAGGTTTCCCTGACTGCAATTATTGTTACCTTAAGTAAAACAGTTATAATGAACGAGTTAAAGTAATGTTATGAATAAGTTAATACCATACCTGATCCAGTTGGATCTGGTTTTCGTTCTGGTTTTATCCCTTTTATTACACAGATACTTTCCATCACCAGCTTTACAGGACCCGGTGGATTTTGCATAGTCTTTACAACTGTGATGTCAGCAGGCTTCAAGGTATCCAGCGCTGCCACGGCAGCCTCTAGTGCTGGCATGGCTTCTGCAAGATCGCCCTCACATTCATCCTACAAAAACATTCCAAAAAGTAAAACATTATATTAAATTGAAGAATACGTTTCTAGTGATGTGTAGAATATCTTGTTGCAGAAAAAAGACAACTTCAGTGCGACAACAGGAGCCCTAGCAAGTAATTCTCGTCAGTAGTTCATTTCTGAGAACATAATTTCAGTTCCCAATTTGCTTCCTGGACCACAATAATATGTTAATCAGATCACTGTGTGATCACTTTTAATTAAGTCTGCAAAATGTTTAACGTCAGTAAACAAAGGAGCATTATCAATGATTACTTAGTTAAAACATAGTTTACCACTTTATTTTAATGATTGATTAAGTTTGTGGCACACCCATTAATTTATCTTTAGATATAATTAGCACATCTTGACAATGCTAATTAATAGAAAGGGCTAAAACACTAATTTAATTAGTACCATGCAGTCACAGAAACCAGGGTTCCATATCAAT
Source organism: Heterodontus francisci (assembly GCF_036365525.1). NCBI lineage: Eukaryota > Metazoa > Chordata > Chondrichthyes > Heterodontiformes > Heterodontidae > Heterodontus > Heterodontus francisci. Next base: position 58,479,529 of record NC_090394.1, read on the forward strand.
CTTTATTAATGTTCTTCATCATTACAACTACACTCTAGAAGGTAATTTGGAAAATCCCAGTTAAGAACAACATTACTGTGAAAGAATTCATTAATAATTAATAACAGGAAGGCTCACTGTGTTGTACCTTAATTTCTTGTGCAGCAGCTGCAGCCTCATTAGCCACTGCTTCATCTGCTGCAACCAACTCCCTTTTGGCATCAACCTCAACTGTTTCCTCTTCAATTTTTATCATCATCTTGTCAGTCTCGGCAGAAGTCTTAATCAGCTCCGGCTGCAGGTCTGTTAGCTCCCTCTGCATTACGGACACCTGGTGATGGGTCACAATTCTATATATATTACTGATCGTTAATAGCAGGCAACCATTGGAAATAGCTATGTAAAATGTTAATATGGTCATATTGAGTACTTAATACTGAATCATCAGCGTAGTGATCCAATATGATGTGGAAAGAATTTACCAGAGTACAAAATACAGGAATCCCAAGACTACTTTGCCTGAATTAAAAGAATTAATTTTCACCTTCACCTCATAGGTGGCAAACTCAGCAGATTTCCTGCCTGTTTAGAAGCTGCCCAATTTTCATTTTTATTGATTTAGGAATGAAAATTGGGCAGGTTCTATAACAAGCGACGATCCACTCCATCAGTTTATTGCGTAAATAGGGAAGGTGAAAGTTACCCCCACTGTCACTGTCCCTATAATCCTGCAGGCCTTAATTTTTCTAACAAGTCTATTATGTGACACTTTGTCAAATGCCTTTTGAAAATCCACATACACAACATAAACCACACTACCCTCTTCAAAGGTTACTTCATCAAAGAACTCAATCAAGATAGTCACATACAATTTGCCCTTAACAAATCCATGCTGATTTATTTATTAACCTAGACTTTTCCAAATGCTGATTAATTTTGTCCCGGATTATTGTCACTAAAAGTTTTCCCACCACCGACATTAGACTGACCGGTCTGTAGTTTCCAGTTTTAGAGTCATAGAGTCATAGAGAGATACAGCACCGAAACAGGCCCTTCAGCCCAACGTGTCCGCGCCGACCATCAACGACCCATTTATTCTAATCCTACATTAATCCCATTTTCCTCTCAAATCCCCACCTTCCCTCAATTCTCCTACCACCTACCTACACTAGGGGCAATTTTTACAATGGCCAATTTACCTATCAACACACAAGTCTTTGGCATGTGGGAGGAAACCCACGTGGTCATAGGGAGAACTAGCAAACTCTGCACAGGCATTACCCAGAACCAAACCCGGGTCGCTGGAGCTGTGAGGCTGCGGTGCTCGCCTTCTCATTTTTTTGGAACAGTGGTGTAGCACTTGCAATTTTCCAGTCTTTTGGTACCACCCCCATATCCAAGGAGGATTAGAAGATTTGGACCAGAGCCTCCACAATTTCCACCCTTATTTCCATCAGTAACCTAGGGCTGGAGCTGTGGCGGGCTCAAAAAATGGCAGCCCGCACCCCGCAGAGCCACTGCAATCTCCCATGCGGCGGCTCATTTAAATAGCCGGGGTGGCCTGCAACCCCCACCCCCTGCAATCACGTGGAGGGAGCGAGCTATCTGGTACCGTGTCAGCTGCCTGTGCACAGGCACTGGTGCCATTTTTAAAGGGCAGCCAACCCTGCCAGCATATTTACATTTGTAAAGATATACCCCCAGAATTTAACAAATAAAATTCTAATACCCCTTTCCCACCCCCATTAACAATTATATTAACTGTGTGCCCTTCTCCCTACTCTGCCAAAACACTAACCTTTTCAATCTGACCTTCCCTCTCGAGCACAAAGTTTAAAGTTCATTCCTTCTCACCGTCCCTTACACCCATTATTTATTTGACCCCATCCCCCCCTCCCCACACTGAAAATGTTAACTCCCCCACCTCCCCACCAGCATTACGCCTGCTTTGTAATTGAAGACACAGAAGTGCTAGCCACTGCATGAAGATCGCGGCAGGCCTGAAAGATTGCTGGTAACTATGTTTAAATGAATTCATTTTATTGAGTTAAATATTAAAATTGAAGTCACGTTGCCCAGCGGCTGGTGGGGGTGTGCCCACGGAGCCTTGCCACTGCTGGGAGGATTGGGTTGGGCCAGTGTCGGGCTCCATGGTGGGCCTCTGCCAGAACCATCTTCTGTCCCCCTGCCTTGGAGCCCGACGTTGGGGGGCCCAGTAAAATCCATCCCCTAAGATACATCCACCCCATCTGGACCGAGTGACATTTCTACTTTGAAGACTTCCAACCTTTTAAGTTTCTCCTCTATTTTTATCCTATCCAATATCGCTACAGCCTCCTCCTTTACTGCTACATTGGCAGCATCCTCTTCTCTAGTAAAGACAAATGCAAAGTACTCATCTACACCTCAGCCATGCCCTCTGCTTCCATAAGGAGGTTACCTTTCTGGCCCTAATTGGCCCCACTTTTCCATTAACTTCCCTTTCAATATTCATGTGTTTATAAAATACTTTTGGATTCCCTCTATGTTACCCACTAATCTACTATCATAGTCTTTCTCCCCCACCACCACCCCCCATAACCCTTTTTTAGCTCTCTTCTGCACTTTCTACATTCAGCTTGGTTCTCTACTGTATTACGAACCTTACAACTGTCATAAGCCTCCTTCTTTGTCCCATTTTAATCTTTATATCTTTAGTCATCCAGGGAGCTCTAGCTTAGGTGAGATCCTTTTACAACTCACTGAAGTTAGCCCTTCTCCAGTTAAGTATTTGTATGCTTAATCATGCCTTGTCCTTTTCCATAACTGTTCTAAACCTGGTGATATTATGATCACTGTTCCCCAAATTCTCTCCCACTGAAAAATGCTACACTTCATTCCCCAGAACTAGATCCAGCACAGCTTCTTTCCTCGTTGGGCTTGCCACACATTGATCAAAAAAGTTCTCTTGTCCACGTTTCAGGAATTCCTCACCCACTTTGCCCTTTAACCTCTCACTATACCAGTCTATTTTAGGATAATTGGAGTCCTCCATTATCACTACTCTAGTTCTTACATCTTTCTGTAATTTACCTGCAAATTGCTCCTCCATCTCCGTCCCACTATTTGGTGGCCTATAGTATACATCCAGTAATGTAACAAGATTGTTCTTTAATTCTAACCAAATAAACTCTTGTCTTTGCCCCTCAACTACATTATTCCTCACCAGTACTGTGGTACTTTCTTTAATCAATTCTGCCATCCCCCTCCTTTTTTTCCTTCCCTATCTTGTCTGAATTAATGTAGCCAGGAATATTAAGTTCCCAACCCTCCCCCTTCCTTGAGCCTGGTGTCTGTATTGTCATCATAATCATAGTCCCAATTTGTGCCTGCAATTTACCAACTGTATTTACCACGCTCCATGCATTTACGTACATGCACTGTAAACCCATCTTAGTCTGCCTCGCATTTGCCCACTGCCTGATCCCTCCTACTTCTCAAAAGCAAAATACTGCAGCTGCATAAGAACATAAGAAATAGGAGCAGGAATAGGCCCTTGAGTCCGCTTCACCATTCATGAGATCATGGCTGAACTTCTACTTCAACACCATTTTCCTGCACTATCCACATATCCCTTGATGTTTTTAATAGGTAGAAATCTATTGATCTCAGTCTTGAACATACTCAATGACTGAGCCTCCACAGCCCTTTGAAAATTTGAAATAAAAACAGAAAAGCTGGAAATACTCAGCAGGTCTGGCAGCATAGGTGGAGAGAGAAACAGAGTAAACATTTCAGGTTGATGACCCTTTATCAGAACCTCCTATTTCTGAACTGTTCTATGGCTCTAGTGCTATTTGCCTCTCCCAGACCCCTGTGCATCTTATTTCGCCTCTCTAATTATATATTATGTCCTTACTTCCTCTCTCATGTATATGATCCTTTTCTTTACTTCCATTCCTTAAAGCTTTCTAGTTCTAATGAAGGGTTACACTTGGAACATTAACTTGTCTGTTCTATACCCAGATGCGGATTGACCTGCTATGTGTTTCTAGCATTTTGTGTTTCTGTTTCATTTTTGCTTTTATGGGGGTCCAGAACTTGCTGGAGTGGGGCATCTTTGAGGTGTGGATTGTAAGTTTGACTTTTCCCCTCACCCTTCATCTCAAAATTTTTCTGAGGATGAGGGCAACCAGGAATCTGGGAGCTCTGACCATCTCTTTAACCAATTAAATTTAACGTTTGAAAAGAAGCAGAGCAGCAATGGAGAAGAAAATAGGATGAATTAGAGTCAATTCAGATATAGAAAGAGAAAGAAAGATTGGATTAAGAAAGAGAGAGAAAAGAGATGGAAAGAAAAGTCAGAAAAAAAATGTTAAATTTAACATTTTAAAAGTCTCCAACCACAATTTACGAACTGTAAGAATGAAACTCCGCAGTTTCAATCATTCTGTTTCTGGGTCCAAGAGTTGAGTAGCATTGCAGGAAAATCTATCGCATCATTAACAAGATACTTACGCTGTTATGTACCAGCCTTCACTTTCCGCAGTGAGTTTAATTGCCAATTAATTACAGTTGAAGGCAATTTTTTGTAAGGCTTATGGCAGAGCAGCGCAAACCAGCCAGAAATTGGTGATTCACAATTCAGAGGGTTTCTCTTCCTTGCCATGTTGCTGGATGATTTACACATTAATAATGGCATGCACATAAAACATGCCATTATTTTGGCAGTAAATTCTGGCCTTTTGGATTTAGTGGAGTGTTAGGACCAATAAGTGGATCAGGTGCTGCTGATAGCAACCCCACTTACTAATTTGATAAGACACCGGTGGCCAGGAAGACCCAATAAAAGTAATCTCAGAACCATACTAAATCCAATATAAAAGCTTTTAAGTCAAATCCACACATCAAAAAGATTGTCAGTGGGATCAACAAATCTGACACCACACTAGAGTTATACACCATTTGTTGATAAACTCAGATTCCTTAGTTATATTCCTATTTTCACATAACTGCAAGGTGCAAAGCACTTCATTGTGGCATTTAACTTGCAGAATAAACACACCCCTTGTGCATCAGAAGAATTAGAATCAAAGGTCTTTTCTCTGCCATTTTCATGTTGTTCTTAAGAGTTTATTTATCTATAGAAAATAAGTAACAGGTCATTTCGGACAGCATAAAAACAATCAGAAATGGGAGGATAAGACCAAGTAGTCAGTAAACTCACTTGTGAAGATGCAAAGTCTAGTTTCTCTAGACCAACAAGATAACGGTTTCTCATCAGATCAACTTCATGCCTCTTTTTATTAAGCAGAACTTTGAAGGTCAGGATTAACTCCAGGTAGGAGGTAGGTGTCACATAGTTATGCCTCCGCAATGTTGAAAAATATTGAGTTGAAAGGTTTCTTGCACTCTCTTGGAAATACTTACACAGTGCAACAACTCTGCAAAAACATGGACATCCTCAAGGCTTATGTTTACAATGGTATTTTTGTCTGTTTCATGTTACACGTATTTACAATTGAAGTATTTTAAACGCACATTTAAAAGGATACTATATTACCGCATGGTTGGTTAATCAATGTTCACCATTTTAAAATTGCTTCTAAATTATCTTTCACATTACTTTTTGTCAAAATGTCACACTTTTAGAAATTATAAATGATCAAATAACAGAAAATTGTGCAAGATCTTCATGTAAACTGTGTGCTGAACTATGACAAAAGTAATAGATGGAGTATTGTGAATTAGCTCAGCAAAAATATAACTTGCAACATCAACTGGAATACTGAAGGTAGAGAAGTAAATTTCTTTGTATGAAAACTAATTGTACGCATGTGTGGAAAAATACCAGTGACTGTAAAGATATTTGTATAACTGCACAATGACAAGTGGCACCCACAATGCAGTTTTCCCTAAAAAGATACTTGCTGTGGATGTTTTTTTTTTAAAAAAAGCTAGAAGCTTATTACAACTGTTGGAAGCAGAACTTTACAACAACCATGCAACACTTCCATTTATGATGTGACCATAGCGCATTCATAACATATTTCTGTCTTATCCTGTCAGCCTTACTTGAGAATATGCTGTGGAACACTTCATAGTTGACTATTATATATCCGCTGTCTCTTCACTGATGTCATACTCGTGTGTTTGCTTTCCACCATCAATGAATTTTCAGTATAAACAGTCAACAGTGTTATTGCAGATACTGTGCAGCATTCACTATTATTTAGTATAAAGGCTAAACAGATGGACAAATTAAAATGCTGATCGGATCGAAAGAAAATTGGTAATAAAATCTCGAGTCGTGTCCATTTATATGCAATTTAATTGAAATTTCCATTTTAACACAAGCATTTCTAAAATTGCATCTTTCTTCAATCCTTCCAATTGTGAAAGATTTGTTTTATTATAAATTCGTTTATTGCAATTCCTACATAAATGCATGTATGGCGTGCAGGAATCCCACTTTATTGAGACTTGTCACCCTGAAACTGGAGGCTTTCACTTCTCAATCTATTTGGGTTTGATGGTCAACTTGCCTAATAACTAGTTTGAGCTGGTTTCCACTTGGTTGTTAGTGTTATATTGGTGAGGAATTTCCAGTTGGCTCAAAAAAGTGCTGTGACTTGCTGCTGCGCTAACATAATGGATGTTTTGAACAATTTAAAGGAATTGAGGATTCACAAGCTACTCACACAGAATCATGGCATTTTCTAGAATTCCGAAAAGAAAAGAAAATGTCTTGAAGGACTGAGATAAAAATGAGAACTGGGGTAGGAAAAGGAAGTCTGAAATTAAGATGACCAATGAATTGCTGCTTTTGTGTTTTAATCATTTCTTCTCTGAAAGACCTGGAAACAGATTGCAGAGGATGTTAATGAATTTATGCTAGAGCTGGAAATTACAAAGTTAAAATGGTTGGTTCTGCACTGTGTGTTCTGTATCGATTCTTTGAGTCAAAAGATAGGGAAACATTTGATGAATTTTATATACTGGAAGGAAAAGTGCAGACATTGATGACTTCTGATTGCCATCATAAAACTCACAGAATTCTCTGCAGTGTTAGAAAAACTGACAAGACGTGCACATTTTTCTTCAGTTTTTAAAATGTTACAGGATAACAAGGGTGAATACAGTGTATGAAATTTAGGCAAATAAGGTTTGATCTCTTAACTTTTGTTGCTTCCAGCTTTATAAAAATTCCCATTTTATTGCAATTTTTAAGGTTGTTCCAAGGTTATCTACTGTATATTTGCAAACACTTTTTTTAAAAACGTTGTAGACAGTATAGAAATGAGTTGCTACAATGAAACTAATGTCACCTGCAGACTTACTCTTTCCTGACTTCATAGTCCAATTCTACATCTTCCAAAAATTTGTGTGCCACCATTTCTAAAGCATCACTTGGCCAAACTTTGAACCAATCAATGGTACAGCAATTTATAAGTGATGGGAACATTCGCAAACGATTCCGAAAGGCATCTCCAATTGGACTCATGACTGTAAAATAAAATATCCTATAAGGCATTTCAGGAAACGCGTGGAAATAAATTGATGCACTAAAATCTTATATTGCAAAAATAACCCATTTTGAGTCAGAATACTGATTTGCCCACATTGTTAAATCCATAGCTGAAAGCTTTATTATGAGGGGAAAATGATTGGTTTAAAACTTGTAGAGCAAGGGTTTTCTACTCATTCACCAAATAGATGAGCAGCCCAATACACATAAAACTTTCTTTATTTAGTCAATTTGTTCAAGTAAGGCATTTGACAAGGTCCCACATGGCAGACTGGTCAGAAAAATGAAAGCCCATGGGATACAGGGGAATTTGGCAAGTTGGATCCAGAATTGGCTCAGTGACAGGAAACAAAGAGTAGTGGTCAACGAATGTTTTTGCAAATGGAAAGTGGTTTCCAGTGGCATTCCACAGGGCTCAGTGTTGGGTCCCTTGCTGTTTGTTTCTATGTTAATGATTTGGGCTTAAATGTGGGAGGCATGATTGGGAAGTTTGCAGATGACAAAAAAATTGGCCATATAGTTGATTGTGAGGAGGATAGCTGTAGACTCCAGAAAGATATCAATGGTTTGGTTGAGTGGGTGGAAAAGTGGCAAATGGAATTCAATCCAGAAAAGTGTGAGGTAATGCATTTGGGGAGGGCAAACAATGCGAGGGAAAACACAATTAAAGGGAAGATATAGAGAGGGGTAGAAGTGAGAGACCTTGGAGTGCATGTCCACAGATCCCTGAGGGTGGCAGGAGGTAGATAGAGTGGTGAAGGAGGCATACGGAATGCTTTCCTTTATTAGCTGAGATATAGAATACAAAAGCAGGGATGTAATGCTGGAACGGTATAAAATGCTGGTTAGGCCACAGCTGGTGTATTGTGTACAGTTCTGGTCACATTACAGGAAGCTCTGGAGAAAGTACAGAGGAGATTTACAAGAATGTTGCCAGGGCTTGAAAGTTGCAGCTATGAGGAAAGATTGGATAGGCTAGAGTTATTTTCCCTAGAGCAGAGGAGACTGAGGGGTGACTTAATTGAGGTGTTCAAAATTATGAGAGGCCTAGATAGAGTAGACAGGAAGGACCGGTTTCCCCTAGCGGAGAGGACACAGATTTAAGGTGATTGGTCGAAGGATTAGAGGGGACATGAGGAAAAACTTTTTCACCCAGAGGGTGGTGGATGTCTGAAATTCACTGCCCGGATCGGTGGTGGAGGCAGAAACCCTCAACTCTTTTAAAAGGTACCTGGACATGCACCTGAAGTGCTATAACCTGCAAGGCTATGGACCAGGTGCCGGAAGGTGGGATTAGATTGGGCGGCTAGGTTTTTCAGTCAGTGCAGACACGACGGGCTGAATGATCTCCTTCTGTGCCGTAACTTTTCTGTGATTCTAACTAATGATGATTGGTTAAATTAGATACTGTGGCTAAAACCTAACAGTACATTTTAATTTTGCAGTACGTTTTTGCTACTGGTGCCTAGATTGATGGAAGAATGTCTATCTTAACAAAAGGAAGAGTAAAATAATCTGGTACCATTATGCAGAAGAACAGGGTTATTCATTTCAATAAACAGCTCTTGCCAAATGACATTAGGTTGATCTGAACTAAATTCAAATTGGAACTGGAGGATACCGACAGGTTTAATTCTGAACTAACATGAATTATCAATTGAGATAATATAGTATATCATAATTGAATTAACTTTTAAGTTCAGGCAGATATGGATGGATGGATAGAAGGAAAGACTTACATTTCTATAGCACCTTTCATGACCTCAGGATGTCCCAAAGTGCTTTACAGCCAATAAAGTACTTATTGAAGTATAGTCACTGTTGTAATGTAGGAATATGGGATCTTACCTAATACAATGTGCAGATTAGCTTTTACTTTTTCAATAAAATAATTATACAATGACAGTGGAGTGGCCTCAATTCTCTTTCCATCTGTCCTGGCCACACCTTGCATCTTTTCCAGGAGTTCAGCTTTCTCGTCTGCTGGGAAGATATTGGGAACATCTCCTGTGTTCAACAATGTATTGATGTCTTCCACAAATGACTCATCTTTAATTTGGCTATCATTAAACATAAAGACAGTATGTTTGCTTTCAACGCCAGTTTTGATCATTATTCGCTTAACATCATCTCGCCATTCACTCTTGCCATAGCTCTTCGTAATTTCAATTTGGGAGAGATTAAATTCATTCATGAATGTGGACAGTTTTGTAGCACTCTGTCTGCCACTTCCACCAACACCAACCAGAAGCAAGTGGCCATTGTCCTGCTTTAGCACTCGGCATATTCTTGAGATGTGCTCTATAGCAAACCTGAACATAACCAGGGACATTGGCGTTCTACTGACATTGTTATACTCTGACAGATAGTATTCCATGACTGATGTAAGTTGTTTTAAATCTACAATCTCATCATAAGTCTTTACATTAGCTTCTGGCTTTAGATAATCTCCAAAAAACAGACTGCGAATATTGTCATCAGTAACTTTTCCCGATGGAGTCAAATGGCTCAAAACCTACAGAACATGAATGGAAACAGATTGTATAAGGTTTGGTTGTTTTTTTTCCATTTTTGATAAGAAATGGGTTAGCTTATTTTAGTAGTACAACAACTGGGCTCAATATTCTCAAGACAAAGAGCAAGAAAAAAAAAACAAACCATTCCTGTTCATTATCCAGGAACCACTGCTGGATGTGCATGCTTATGAATGTTGAATGAGGGAATGTTCTGACTTGATTATGAGAGGCTTTACAGTTAAATAATCCTACTCATTGTCTTAGCTGAGTGGGATACCAGTGGTCTCTTGCTGCCAAGAATAAGGGGGCAGAAATTGAGAGAGAAAATTGGAGGACAAGAAATTACATATTCTTAACACATTCATTTGAAATTCCTCACCAATATTTTCAGCACCAGCAGCACATAATGCAGTAAATGATACGTAGGCCAAATAATTTTGCATGAAAGAAGTCACTGAAAAATGTAGAACAACTTTGGGGGAATTGGCTAAAGTTACAGACAGTTGCAGCATTCTTTTCTTGCAGTACCAGTTATTTTTTTTTACTGGCACATTAATTGTAATCAGCAGCACATTTTCAAGGTGCTGGTGTCCTGCCTCTCTCAGTCTGTCTGAGAGTGAAGGATCTTTCCAACTGGCCATAATACTCCAGATATGCTCTGCTCACTGGTACTATTAAAAATTAGGAGTTTGAATTAAAAATGCCAGTGAGTAGGCTGGAGCTGAGTGCCTGTTCAGTTGGTTACTGTAATAACTGCTTATGCAGCTCTTCTTGACCCACCACCACTTCCATCTAAGCACGAATTTTAAATAACTTGAAATGCCCTTCACTCTTAGGTGGGCTGTGAGAGACTGAACACTTAAGACATGTTGCCGATTAAAACGTCAGTGAGGGATAAAAACTGAAAGGAAATATTTCAGGGAAGAATGGCAGGATTTTTTGGCAGGATGTTGCACTCTGACAAATCACTTGCCCGAATGATGGGAGCTCTTGGATCTCCTCATACCTCACAGAATTCACTGGCTAAGAGAAGTGGAGAGATGACCTACTGCTAGGCTTTTGTCAATGGTATTGTAAAGATGGATTCCAGAAACATCAGTTAATGCTTATTCCAATGGTAAAGCCAAGATTAGAAACTAAATGGGGGAAACATTTGTTAGTTGTGGCACTACACATATTTGCGTTAAATTGTCCAGGGGCAGGTAGCCCCAGGGGCTGCTATCTGCTTGGCTCACACAGTGTTCTTCAATGATATTATTGAAGAATGGCACACAGGCCATGCAGGTAGCACAAAACTTCATGCTATTGTTGCATAGCAAAAGATACTGAGGTGCTGGGCTGCCCAATCCAATGTTATGAATTAAACAAGCAGCTCTTCAGGGTGATTTAGTGGGCAGTACAGTATTTGCAAAACTATACCATTAAAAATGTAATTATGAGATTAAGGGGTAGTGAATGGGTAGGAGCTTGGGGTGTAAACCTCTTTTTTTGTTCTTTGTTTAGTACCATCTGTAGCACCAGAGAAATTTTAAACATCTAGAAAAAAAAAATCACAAAAAGCACCAGCAATTACCTTATCAACAGATTGTTTGAAGAAACTTGATGTGGTTTGTTTAATTATTTTGAAGAATGTCTGTCTGTCATTATCCGCAATCAATCTATCATAAAAAACCCTGTAAACTTCATGAATCCAGAGACGAATCAATTTTTCCTCCTCCTAGAAAAGGAAATCATTCACAGCATGTAACTAAAGCACTTCACTAATGTGCTATCTTGGGTATTATTTTTGTACAAAATAAATAGTTCAGGGAAAAAGCTTCAGTATTGAAGAACAGTAGTACAGGAGGTAAATGCTGTTATAGTATGTACTTAACATCTCGTGTATTCCACAGCTTTCATGCTTGAGGGGCTCCAATTTTTGCAGAATGAATGCTTACTAAAGAACTCCTTTGTAAAGCGCAGTAGCCAGCATTGCCTCAAAGCAGGCATGCTCTTCTAGCATTAGATATGAAATTTACATGACACTGTATTCACTGTATGCTATCCATTGTCATATTGCTCAGAGCACAATTTGAGGCAGTGTCTTTTCTTAAATAAAGTCCTTGCTAAGTCTGCCTATATAGCAAATCTTGTCTGAGACAGCACTGAATACTAAGCTTACACTACAAAGAAATCAACAGTGACCATTCCTGAGAGACCATTTGTTCTGTTTACATGGGTTTAATTTCGATATCCGATTTAACTCTGAGCAATGCAGGTATCACACTTGTGTCAAATAACCAACTGGTTTATTTAAAACACATTACCTATAACTATAAAAGGCTTTACAGATTGCAGCACATGTCTTAACAGCAGCCTGTGTCTGTGAGACAGATTCAAAATGTCTCCCAGAAGCTTCCAAAAAACTCCCACAGTTCCACCCTTGCTCAGCAGCTCCACCCGGAGGCACAAGCAATCAAAATGATCAAAGACTACATTTTTCCCCCTTTTGACTAAAGACATTATTTTCAAAATTAAAGTATTCTAAACATCAAACATATATACATCAAGTTATTTCTTATTGTTCAACTTGTCTGTTTTCTCTCAGTACAGAGATAGTCTTTGAGATAGGAAAGTCTCTTAGGTCACTTCCTTCAGCCTCTCCTCTATCAATTGTCAGCTCCTGAACCTGCTTCATCAATTGTTGAAACATCTGTGGCATGAGCTTGTTTAGGATGCTTCTCACTTGTCGGAATAGTTCCTGTGTTTTTGCTCATCAGAATCATCAGAAACATAATCACCTTTTAATACAGGTTTCCATGCATTCTCAGACTTCTTTAGCTAGATTTCATCATTTACAGTTATATTTGTAATAATCTTCCTTGGCTCTCTCCTTTGCCCATGCTGTGACCTCCTTAATCCAACATTTAGCACTGCTCCTGATCACCCACTTTGTGGCTGCCTTCCAAAATCTGCATAGGATGGTGTGTGATCTAGGCCCAGGACAGGATTCTTGAGAGGTCCAAAGGTCTTTTAATTGGTTTGATCTGGTTAATCTCGTCAAGAACAACACTGCTCATTGCTGGCAATCCATCTGGCTCTTGGGTACTAGCTGCTATGAACTGGAACCCAAGCAGAAATTCCCAGTCATATCGCTTCTTGCCCTCTGGATTTAGCAATTTCCACTGCTCGTCTTTGAAGACGGACATCAGGCTGTCATCTGGGCTTTCACTTTCGGAAACAGACTCTGAACCATTCTGATCAGGTTCTAGCTCCTGATCCCCATTTTTTTCCATGTTTGTTTTATCAATCACAGTGTGTGCTCCAGTGGGGTCAACCAGTTTGAATCTAAGCCTATCGAAAAGATTTACCCCATAAGGCTTCGGCCTTTAACTATATAGAATGTGAAGCTGTCTCGGGTGACATTTATGTAGCGTACTGGAATTATGATCATCCCCGAAACTGGAATGATAGTGTCGTCATAGGCTTGTCGCAGGAGTGAGAGAGAATTGCAAAAAATACTGATGGTAGAGTTTGTCACTCAAAATAGATACTTTCGCGCCTACATTGATAGGAAGCGACACAGATGCCTGTGATCTCGACTGAGCATTGCTTAAAGTTACCAGGGGCTTTACTTTTGGTGATGGAATATACATGCTGTACCTCACTCTCAGGAAGGGATTCCCCTACATGTCGAACCAATGAAGTATTTTCCTTTGAACGACCTGCACATCTTTACAAAATGGTTCCACCTTTTCCCTCGAGCTGGACATGGCATTGTAACTTGATGAGGATTTCTGCACTTTGGGCATAGTTTTGCAGGTAACTGACCATGATGGGGCACATTTTGATGAGGTTGCTGATGTTTTCTTGTCCTTAACCCTTGCATTGAAGCTGGTCGGGCAAGCTGTGTCTGCATCCCTTAGTCTAAGGGTGCATGTGTGTGTAACCTCTTTGAATCTAACATGGCAGATTTGATTTGAACTGCTAAGGTTATGGCTTTTTCCAAGGTTAAATCATCATCCTCCATGAGAAGATATTCCCTAATATGTGGAATTGAAGTTTTTTCAATTAATTGGTCACGAATCAGTTTGTTGGTTAGTGTGTCAAATTGACATGTAGATGCCAATTGCTGCAATGCTGTCACATATTGTTTAATGGACTCACCATGTCCCTGGGATCTCTGGCAGAACGCGTATCGCTCTATCAGCTTTTCTTTGGCCGAAAGTATTTTTCGAGCGCGCTCACTGCCACATCAAATGTAAACTTATCTTCTGTGAACTGCTCGAAGACACGCTACCCTTCTGCTCCTAAATAATGTACGTGTATTGCTTTCTTCAGGTTTGCTGCTCTATCTGGGCTGTCCATTCCCGTAGTGAGCAAGTAGGTCTTGAACCCCAAAATCCATTGCTCCCAACACAAAAGAGGATTTCCTGGCGTTGGGAGAAAAGGTTCTGGAGCAGGTAGAATTAGATTCTGTTCACTAATCTTCGTCGCCAAGTTTTTGTTATGTTTACACTGGGTTACTGGGTTTAATTTTGATATCTGATTTAACTATGAGCAATGCAGATATCACACTGTATTAAATAAGCAACTGGTTTATTTAAAGCACATTAATTATAACTATGAAAGGCTTTACAGATTGCAGCACATGTCTTAACAGCAGCCTGTGTCTGTGAGACATATTCAAAATGTCTCCCGGAAGCTTCCAGGAAACTCCCACTGTTCCACTCTTGCTCAGCAGCTCCACCCGGAGGCCCAAGCAATCAAAACTGATCAGCCAAACACTACACTGCATATCCATTGTTGGAACAGCACACTCTATTTGAGTACAGTTTTGGATCCTCAGTTTTGTTTCAAATCTCTTTGTAGAAACCGCTTGAGCATGAAACAGTGACATACATAAGGAGCTATATGCTTTATATGTCACTGTATGCCTATAATTAAGTAGTCTTCCTTCTGAAATATGGTACTGCTCTATTTTGATTAGGATCATGAAAGTTTTTTTTAAAGACATTTTTTAATTGGGATTCTGTAGATGGCTGGTGCATTTTTGCAAACTATATAGTGTCTTTTACTTCACATAACAGTGTCAGTAGCTTTACATAATAACTTTCCTTAAGTCCAATTCAAGTGGTACAATGTGGTTGGCACAAACATTGTAGAAAAGTTTCATCACCCACCTTTAGATGAGTGCTTGGACACAACAGCACTCCTTTAATCACTCGGGAGAAATCTCGCAGATTGAACACATAGTGGGATTTGGAAGGAGTTGGAAGAAAATTGTCCATTGCAGCCTTATAAACTGCCATGGTAGCTTGCACCATCATCTTCCCCAATCTAAAAGATAGAAGAATTTGACAATTTTACTTTAAAGTTATTTTCCTAGCCAATAAGAACAACAACAACAATTTATATTTATATAGTGTCTTTAATGGAATAAAACATCCCAAGGCACTTTACAGGAACATTATAAAACAAAATATAATACTGAGCCACATAAGGAAATATTAGGTTAGAGGACCAAAGCTTGGTCAGAGGTAGGTTTTAAAGAGTGTTTTAAAGGAGGAAAGTGAGGTAGATGCGCGGAAAGGTGTAGGGAGGGAATTCAAGACTTCTGGCCTAGGCAACTGAAGGCACGGCCACCAAAGGTACAGTGATTAAAATATGCTCAAGAGGCCAGATTTGGATCAGTGCAGATATCTGAGGGTTGTGGGGCTGCAGGAGATTACAGAGATAGGGAGGGGCGAGGCCGTGGAGGGATTTGAAAACAAGGATGAGAATTTTAAAATCAAGATGTTGCTTGACTGGGAGCCAATGTAAATCAGCGAGCACAGGGGTGATAGGTGAGCAGGACTTGGTGTGAGTTAAGATGTGGGTAGCAGAGTTTGGAGACCTGAATTTACAGAGAGTAGAATGTGGGAGACCAGACAGGAGTGCATTGGAATAATCTAGAGTTAACAAAGGCACGAACGAGGGTTTCAGCAACTGATCAGCTGAGGTAGGGTCGAAGTCAGCAATGTTATGTAGGTGGACATAGGCGGCCTTAGTGATGGCACAAATATGTAATCGGAAGCTCATTTTGGGGTCAGATAGGACACCAAGGTTGCGGACAGACTGGCTTAATCTCAGGTTGTTGCCATGGAGAGGGATGGAGTCGGTAGGGAATGGAGTTGGAGTGGAGGCCAAAAACAATGGCTACAAATTAGGCATTGACTTTCCAGATAAGTGTTAACAACAGACATTTAAAGCCTTAACATAAAAAGTCCAATCACATCAGAGGTGTAATCAAAAAATGGACACTGAGACAAAAGGTGGAGATATTAGATGGAGGGGGGGGAGGGGGTGGTGACCAAAAACTTGGTCAAAGAGGTGAGTCTTGAAGCAGTTCTCAAAAGAGAGGAAGAGGTTTAAAGGGGGGTGATTCCAGAGCTGGGGCCCAAATGGCTGAAAGTGCGGCCACTAATGGTTGTGTGAAAGGAGGAATAGAAGGTTTGTGGCTCTGAGTATTGTAGGGCTGGTGCAGGTCACAGAGATAGAAAGTGTAGAGAAACACAAAGAGATTTAAACAAATGGATGACCAGGAGCCAATGTAGGTCAGTTGGGACAGGTGTGATTGGTGAGCAGGACATGATTTGGCATAGGATATAGGTAGCAGAGTTTTTGATAAGATGAAACTGATTGAGGATGGAGGATGGGAGGATGGAGGATGGGAGGCTGGCCAGATGAATATTGTACTATTTAATCTGGAGGTGACAAAAGCATGAGGGCTTTGGCAGCAAATGGGCTGTGGCAGGCGCAAAAATGGGGAAGCTTATGGAGATGCAAGTAAGCAGTCTTTGTGAGGTTGAGGATATGGGATTGGAAGCTGAGCTTGGAGTTGAATAGGACACTGAGGTTGCAAACAGTCTGGTTTAGACTGAAACAATGTCCAGGGATGGGGATTGAATCAGTGACAAAAAGTACGAAGTTCGTGGCAGGGACCTAAGCCAACCACTTAGGTCTTTCAATGTTTAGCTGAAGGAAATTGTGACTAATCCAAGGCTGGATATCAAACAAACAGTGCAGGGGTTGACAGAGGTGATGGAGAGGTAGGAGTTTGGTGTTACCAGCCTACATGTAAAAGCTGAAGGCCTCCATTTGACTTAGTTTCATTGAACTTTGTTGATCCTCACCGTAGAAAAGTGTTTTCAAATCCTTTTCTAAAATGCCAATCCGAAATTGAAATAAAAATTTTCATCATGGTATCATCATCAAATGAATCAATGGAGATTATATTCAAATGGCGAGTGAAGCGCCCTGTCAGGTAGAACAGAAGAGTGACTTCAGAACATTCAGAGAAATTGGGGAACAGCAACTTGGATTCTATGGTTTGTAATATTTAACTGAAATACTGCTTTGCATTTGTAGTTCATATAAACACAGGTAACTTTATTACCTCGCATTGACAGAAAATCCAATACTGATAAATAACACAATCTAATGTCAAAGTCCAGATAATTTTCCCATAATTTTGCACCTCTGACATTGCACACCATTTGTTTTTACTACCCCTATCACATTTCTAGATTTTATTTTCCATTTTCCCATGGAAAGGATCTAAATATGAATTATTTAAAAATGTGCCATTAAGCTAAAACTTGCATCAAACAGGTTAAATTCATATGGCAGCAGAGCTGACTGTGTGTATAGGATTTCAGGCACAATCTCTGAATCTATCATTCTGAAGATAACAAGGGCCTGTCACATTCATTGCTATTTCAACAATCCTATAAATTTGAACCCAGTAGGGGTCAATATCAAATGGATTGCATTCTGGGGGATGGAGGAGGCAGGGTAACAGTTTTTTCTGAAAGCTGACTCTGCAGTCAGGCTTTTAAAAGAAATAGACACAATTATACAGACAGTAGAGCAGCAGAATGCTGTGAGAAGATGAGAAAAGGACAAGAGACTGAAGGGAGATAGGCTCTGCCTCAGGATGGAGGACAAGATGCGGAGAGATTATTCTGTTTAAGTAAGAGAAGCCGACAGAGTAAGGGTAGCATCACAGCTTTTTTTTTGGTTACGCAAAAAGGTTATACCATTTGAACTAAGCAACTTGAATAATAACTAGCATTCTGTACATGTCACCAAACAGTGGAATAAGACAGTTTACAATTTCATTTAAACTTCCATCATTTAGTGATGGCTCGATCCACCTTTAGAAAGATTGAAGAAGAGTGTAAGGTACAGATTATCAGTGCTGGTCACAAGCGGGTGCTAATGTTACTTCCCCAGGCTATACCACCCTACAAAGTTATAGAGCAGGCTGAGTCAAAAGTAAGATGTATCGTCTGCCAATGGGTGCAACCAATGTCATTGAGCCTGATAAAGTATCTATAACAGAACAGAATTGGTAGCATCCCTTTATCTGAATTGTTCACTCACTTTTGACTATGAATGAAAAGAAAGGAAAATGTATGCCTGGACCCCTAGGTGGGGCCAACATGCACCTTTTGTCCACCTGCTAATTTTGATTTCACTAGGCACCTGCTTACAATGAAATACTGAGCTTCAGAGCCTTTGTTCAGACAAGGGCATAAATTATGACTTAGTTCTAAACAACAAGTATTTTTCCAATTGTTCCCATTCAATAAAAAGGCACAGATAAGGATGAGCTACTATAACTGTGGCAGATATGCACAGAACAAATATCCTAATATATCAACAATGTATATGTTAATTTGGACATAATGATCCACCTGAACTCAAAATCAACCCATCAATGAAATTCAAATGCACCATTAAAAATATTATCCTAGTTTGCAATGGTTGAATCTTGTAATTATGAATTCAAGGAACTAAATGCACTAATGTTACAATACATTTAAAGCCAAAACACTCCTGATGATAACATTTGCCAAAAGTTTCCAATACAGGATGTGCTTTACAGCTTTCTTACCAGTTATGTCATTTCTTCCTCCACCAGGAGGCCCCATCGCCGAAATAAACAATACATTTATAATAGTCAACTTCGATGTATCTTTCTTATCATACCAGTGACCATGATCTATCCATTGTCGAAGGAGCTCGATAGGTGGCTGGGCTCCATAGATTTCTTTTGCAGGCATATTAAGATCATCTAGAATCAACACATGTAATACTTGAGTGGATTCTTCTTTTATAACGGAAAAAACAATGTATTCATATAGCACCTATCAGCACATCCCATTGCAATTTGTAAAATCCACCTGAGTGGGCTATGGTTCAGGACAGCACTACTAACAATGCAGCACCCCCCCCCCCCCCCCCCCTTAGAACTGCACAGAAGTGTCAGCCCAGATTTTCACTCAATTCTTTAAGTGGAACTTGAACCCACACTCTTCTAATTTGGAGGGAAAGGTTCTACAGACTGAGGCAAGCTACCAAAATTAATTGCAAGATGACTTGGAAACCTCAGAGCCGGTCCATTGACAGGATACAAGAGATGTCTAAATTCTACTAATCTTTATGGATTAGATCCAGAATTGATAAGGTTTCTCATTCTTACAAGCTTTCCCAAGAGTCCTCAGCCCAGAAATCGGGCTGGGTAGTGTCAGTTTACACATGCCTGAAACAGGCATTAACCCCTCTGCATATACCAACAAGGATCCCCAATGCCTGCTTGAGGTTCTTGCTCCAACATTGGTTTTCCCTGAGCCAGTCAGCACCATCACAGGTTGCACTCAGGGAAAAAGGCCCTTAAGGATTGTTTACAACAAAGGCGGCAAGTAACTTACCCGAAATGAGCTCTGGAGGAGCAGGAGTGCTCCTCCGGATCCCACATTAAAGGACCTGATTGCCACTCCAGACCTATCCTCCACCCCCAGTGGCACATCCTGACACCAGAACCTCCCAACCCAACTGCCTTTCCCCCCGATCCCCAATCATCCTTCCCACACCCAGCGCCAACCACTGATCTCACAGGCCCTGATCTCCGATTGCCCTCGGGGACCCCTATGGCTCCCAGTACCCTCACCTGACCCACAGCCCTGACCTCCTGGCCCGCCCCATGGCTTCATGTTGTCTTGCACCAACCCTCCCAACCCCCAAATTGACCACTGGACCGACTTTACTGAAGGACGCTGTAAAGCCATGTTGGCTCTATGGCAATGAGGTCTGAGGCACAACATCAGAAGTATTTCGGATGCCACTATTCTGGCACATGGCAACCCCGCACCAATGAGTGCCCAGAAATGGGTTCTCTCAAATTGCTCGACCTTCTTTTGCCAGTTTAACCCCCATTAAAGAAATGAGCAAATCTTCATATTCCTGAAGAAAGTGGTGTACGGCATATACACCAAACACCCTGTTGTAGATTCACAATGTGCCAATCTGTCTTCAGAGTTACCATATTAATGACAGCAATAATAATTAAATAAATCTTGAACTTCCAATATTAAACAGAAACATTATATAGATTTTCATTGAAGAAATATTTTTGTTGCACCAAACCTAATTTAGATCCCTTACCTACAAATACAATGGATTCCTTTCCCACAGGAGGACCATAAACCCCCTTCCTCCTCCTGTCCAGTTTGGACATTATAATGTCTTGCGTTTGACTGGCTGAGGTTCTGGCGGAGAGGCTGATGCAGTTAGGTATGTAATGCTCTTTGGGCAGCTGCATAAGGAAGTTGTTTGTAATGGCAGATTTGCCTGTGCCAGTGGGACCCACCAATAACAAAGGTATTTTGTGCGAGATATAAATGTCTAAGAAAAAGCTCTGCCTGGCAGTTTCCATGGTAGGAACAATAAGATCTGAAACCTGTAAATCGAGGAATAAAAATCAAGAATGTTCCAGCTATATCCTATATAAGGTAAAACTTTATAATATTTAGTTTTGCTCATGTACCCAAAACCAATAAAGCTTTTAATGTAATTTGTTTTATGTCTGGGTATATTTAATCTTTGAAGTATGATAAATAAAGGACAAATTGTGAGTTTTAAATGCTTATATTGGCAAGCTAGATTTTTTTTTATTTCCAAAATATACTTTATTCATAAAAATCTGTAAAAAATACATTCCCAAACAGTTTCAAACAGCACCAAGTCAAAAAATACAAACAGTGCAAAGGCGGTCCATTACCTTCTATACAATCATGAGTTGCCTCACAACCCTTCCATTTCAATGTCGTGCCAGATACATTTTTACATTTTACAGCAGACAAAATTTCCCCGATGCAGTTCGAGGCGTTTCCCATGGATGCAGCCCCTCAGTTCAGCTTGGTGGGGGGACCTTACACAGTGGTCTTTCCCCATTGAGCCTTTGCTGCAGCTGCCCCAAGCTTTAGTGCGTCCCTCAGCACGTAGTCCTGGACCTTGGAATGTGCCAGTCTGCAACATTCGGTCGTGGACAACTCTTTGCGCTGGAAGACCAGCAAGTTTCGGGCAGACCAAAGGGCGTCTTTCACCGAATTGATAGTCCTCCAGCAGCAGTTGATATAGGCAAGCTAGATGGCCAAAGCCTGTGAAGCTATGACAATGAATTGGGTTAACTGTTTCAGCCTTTCTTTAGTTTACAAAACAAGACCCCCACCCCTTAAGCTCAAATGTTTTCAAAACTAAATTGTTTCCTCTTAGGAAACCGTAAGAGATGAATTCAAGAATAATGAAAGTCTAAGAATATAGAGCTACCAATGATCAGTAGGGGTCAGTATCAGTCAGATTATGAGTGTTCACGAACTCTTTATTAAGGGTCAAAGTATTTTTTTAAAGTTTGGGTTGCAAGGAAAGTCTAAACATTGGTACAAAATGTACCAGGAATAAGTTATATTCCTTTGGTGTTTGGATATAAAGCAGGTAGCTTTGCCAGACTATCTGAAAAAGCAAGAAAAGAAACAATTATCCTGCAGTCATGGAGATCAACGTCAAGTATGATGCTGATCTCAGCCTACAAAAAAATTGGTAATTAAACACAAGCAGCAGAAGTATAATCTCCCAGCTAAAAAAAACAAAACCTTAGCTCCAGCAGGAATGTCTTGCTCATTTGTGATGTAATCAGTCCACAGAGTCCAATGTCCACTACCAACCTTTTTGAAATAGTAATCATAGATGCTTCCTGTGTGAAGACCATGAAAAGAAAACACATTAGACCCTCAGTCATGCTATTTTAATTAGGGTTCCTGCATTTTCAAAGTTTTACATTCTAACCTCTTTCAGGAAAGATATTATTCTTTGTAAGTTTGACACTCTTTGGACGGGGATTATTGTCATCCATTCCCAAAATCAAATTACGGAAGAAAACATCGAATTTCTTGCGGCTTTCTCCATTGATTGTGGCAGCAATAGACCACACAGTAGCAAAGAGGAACAAACCCTGCAGCCAGAGGGTAATTTGCTGACTTGACATTTCTTCATTCTCTTCCTTTCCAGATTGAGTTATTTCATCTGCAGATTAGAAAAAGACAAGCCAATTGTAATGATCATCAGTGAGGGGGACAACACCTCAAAAGGCATTCGGTTCTGAGCCTGGCACCACAAAACAAAGGACTGCACAGTGGGGCACAGCAAAGTGTAGGAACATTGTAGTAGTTGGTGACTCAATAGTCAGGGTGACAGACAGGCAGTTCTGCTACTGCTGACATGAGTCTTGTATGCTATGTTACTTCCCTGGTGCCAGGGTAAGGGACATCATGGAGAGGGTGCAGAACATTATGTGGTGGTAGGGCAAGTGCAAGAAGTCATGGTCCATGTTGGAACCAACGACATAGGGAGTAAGAAGAATATGGTCATAAAAATTTACAGCATGGGAGGAGGTCATTCGGCCCATCATGTCGACATCAGCCGACAAGCAGCCATCCAGCCTTATCCCACTTTCCAACTCTTGGTCCATAGCCTTGTAGGTTAAGGCATAGCAAGTACTTTTTAAATGTTATGAGGGTTTCTGCCTCGATCACCCTTTTAGGCAGAGAGTTCCAGATTCCACCACTCTCTGGGTGAAAAAAATCTCCCCTCGAAGCCCCTCTAAAATTCCTACCTCTTACCTTAAATCTTTGCACCCTGGTTATGGACTACTCAACCAAGGAAAATAGGACCTTCCTACCCACTGTACCTAGAACCCTCATAATTTTATACACTTCAATTAGATCTCCATTCAGTCTCCTCTGTTCCAAAGAAAATAACACTAGCCTATCTAATCATAACTAAAATTCACCAGTCCAGGCAACATCCTCATAAATCTCCTCTGTACCCTCTCGAGTACAATCACATCTTTCCTATAGCGTGGTTACTAGACTGCACGCAGTACTCCAGCTGTGGCCTAACTAATGTTTTATACAGTTCCAGCATAACCTCCCAGTTCTTATATTCTGTGCGTCAGCTAATAAAGGCAAGAATCCCGTATGCCTTCTTGACCACCTTACCTAACTGTCCAGCCACCTTCAGGGATCTGTGGACATGCACTCCAAAGTCCCTCTGCTCCTCAACACTTCAGAATCCTACCATTTACTGTGTATTCCTTGCCTTGTTAACCTTCCCCAAATGAATTACCTCACACTTTTCCAGATTGAACTCCATTTGCCACTGTTCCACCCACTTTCCTGCAGTCTACAGCTTTCTTCTTCATTTTCAACCACACGCCCAATTTTTATATCATCTGCAAACATCTTAAACATACCCCCTACATTCAAGTCCAAATCAGGGGGCCAAGGGAGAGGAATGAAGGGCAGAAAGGACACGGAGGCCATACCCTCAGTATAGAATCTACTGCCAAAGATGGAGCTACCTTGATATGTCTGTGAATCAGTGCCTCAGGGGACTGTGACTCTCCAGGCAGATGGTCACTGACATCTGTGCCCTCATTGCTGAGGACCTCGCACCACTGCTCACCATGCCCTGCCAGCAGCCAACAAAGTCACTGTGGCCTTGAACGTCTTTGCTTCTGGCTCCTTCCAAGGATCAGCTCCAGACCTTGGTGGCATCTTGCAAACGGCAGCACACCACTGCATCTCAAGTCACTGATGCCGTATTTTCCAGCGCTGGACAGCGCATTCAATTCACAACAGATGAGGCCTCACAGCGTAGAGGGCAGTGGATTTCACTGCCCTCGCTGGAATCCCCCAGGTGCAGGACATCATCAATTGCGTTTATGTGGCCATCAAGGCACCCACTGACTGGCCAGTAAGATTCATCAACAGGAAGGACTTCCACTCACTCATTGTTCAGCTGTTCTACAAATACAACAAGTGCTTTCTCCATGTGTGCGCTTGCCTTCCTGACAGCTGCCATGATTCCGCCAGTCCAGGCTGCTGCAGCTCTTCAATGCATCCCCTAAAGTCCATGGATGGATCCTCGTGGACAAGGGATATCCCTTGAAAATCATGACTCAACTCTGCTCCCCTTGGGGCAGGTTCAGACCCAGAAACAGTCCCGACTTCTGTTTTCCGCCCCCAACGTGAAAATCAAGTCGTTAGTTAGAAACAATACAGAATTAGGTGGGATCATAGAAAATAAAAAGAGGTCAAAGTTAGGTTTGGAGTACATATGTGTAAATTCATAAACTGTGCTTAATAAGGTTGGTGAGCTGCAGGCACAAATGGCCACTGGGGAATATGATACACATAGAAACATAGAAAATAGGAGGAGTAGGCCATTCGGCCCGTCGAGCCTGCTCCGCCATTCATTATGATCCTGACTGATCATCCAACTCAGTAGCCTGTTCCTGCTTTCTCCCCATACCCTTTGATCCCTTTCGCCCCAAGAGCAATATCTAACTCATTCTTGAAAACATACAATGTTTTGGCCTCAACTGCTTTCTGTGGTAGCGAATTCCACAGGCTCATCACTCTCTGGGTGAAGAAATTTCTCCTCATCTCAGTCCTGAAAGGTTTATCCCGTATCCTCAGACTTTGACCCCTGGTGCTGGACTCCCCCACCATTGGGAACATCCTTCCTGCATCTGCCCTGTCAAGTCCTGTTAGAATTTTATAGGTTTCTATGAGATTCCCCCCTCACTCTTCTGAACTCCAGCAAACATAATCCTGGCCGACTCAATCACTCCTCATACGTCAGTCCCGCCATCCCAGGAATCAGTCTGGTAAACCTTCGCTGCACTCTCTCTATAGCAAGAGCATCCTTCCTCAGATAAGGAGACCAAAACTGCACACAATATCCCCGGTGTGGCCTCACTAAGGCCCTATATAATTGCAGCAAGACATCCCTGCTCCTGTACTCGAATCCTCTCACTATGAAAGCCAACATACCATTTGCCTTTTTTACTGCCTGTTGCAACTGCATGCTTACCTTCAGTGACTGGTGTACGAGAACACCCAGGTCTCGTTGCATATTCCCCTCTCTCAGTTTATAGCCATTCAGATAATAATCTGCCTTCCTGTTTTTGCTACCAAAGTGGATACCTCACATTTATTCACATTATACTGCATCTGCCATGCATTTGCCCACTCACTCAACTTGTCCAAACCATCCTGAAGCCTCTCTGCATCCTCCTCACAACTCACCCTCCCACCCAGTTTTGTGTCATCTACAAATTTGGAGATATGACAGTTCCCTCATCTAAATCATTAATATATATTGTTAATAGCTGGGGTCCTAGCACCGATCGCTGCGGTACCCCACTACTCACTGCCTGCCATTTGGAAAAAGACCCATTTATTCTTACTCTTTGTTTCCTGTCTGCCAACCAATGTTCTATCCATCACAATACACTACCCCCAATCTCATGCGCTTTAATTTTACATGCTAATCTCTTATGTAGGACTTTGTCGAAAGCCTTCTGAAAGTCCAAATAAACCACATCAACTGGCTCATCAACTCTACTAGTTATATCCTCAAAGGATTCTAGTAGATTTGTCAAGCATGATTTCCCTTTTGTAAATCCATGCTGACTGTCCGATTCTACCACTGTTCTCTAAGTGTTCTGCTATAAAATCTTTTATAAAGGACTCTAGAATTTTCCCCACTACTGACGTCAGGCTAACTGGTCTAGAATTCCCTGTTTTCTCTCTACCACCCTTTTTAAACAGTGGGGTTACATTAGCTATCCTCCAATCTGTAGGGGCTGTTCCAGAGTCTATAGAATCTTGCAAGATGACCACCAATGCATTCACTATTTCGAGGGCCACTTCCTTAAGTACTCTGGGATGTAGATTATCAGGCCCTGGGGATTTATCGGCCTTCAATCCCATCAATTTCCCCAATGCCATTTTTCTTCTAATTCTGATTTCCTTCAGTTCTTCCCTCTCACTAAACCCTGTGTTCCCCAACATTTCTGGCATGACATTTGTCTCCTCCTTTGTGAAGACAGAACCAAAGTATGCATTTAGTTGGTCAGCCATTTCTTTGTTTCCCATAATAAATTCCCCTGTTTCTGACTGTAGGGGACCTATATTTGTCTTCACCAATCTTTTTCTCTTCACATACCTATAGAAGCTTTTACAGTCAGTTTTTATGTTCCCCGCAAGCTTACTCTCGTACTCTATTTTCCCCTTCTTAATCAATCCCTTGGTCCTCCTTTGCTGAATTCTAAACTGCTCCCAATCCTCAGGTCTGTTGTTTTTTCTGGTGAATTTGTATGCCTCTTCTAATGCTATCTCTAATTTCCCTTGTAAGTCATGGTTTGGCTACCTTTCCCGTTTTACTTTCACGCCAGACAGGAATAAACAGTTGTTGCAGTTCATCCATGCGCTCTTTGAATGTTTGCCATTGCCTATCCACCATCATCTCTTTAAGTAACGTTTCCCAATCTATCATAACCAACTCGCGCCTCATACCTTTGTAGTTTCCTTTATTAAGATTCAGGACCCTAGTCTCAGAATCAACTACGTCACTCTCCATCTCGATGAAGAATTCTATCATATTATGGTCGCTCATCCCCAAGGGGTCTCACACAACTAGACTGTCAATTATTCCTCTCTCATTACATAATACCCAGTCTAGGATGGCCTGTTCTCTAGTTGGTTCCTCAACGTATTGGTCCAGAAAACCATCCCGTATACACTCCATGAATTCCTCCTCTACGGTATTGTGACTAATTTGATTTGCTCAATCTATATGCAGATTAAAGTCACCCATAATTACAGATGTTCCTTTATCGCATGAGTCTCTAATTTCCTGTTTAATGCCATTCCCAACATCACCACTACAGTTTGGGGGTCTATAAACAATCCCCACTAACGTTTTTTACCCCTTAATGTTTCTCAGCTCTACCCATACAGATTCCACATCGTCAGAGCTAATATCCTTCCTCACTATTGCGTTAATTTCCTCTTTAACCAGCAATGCAACTCCACCGCCTTTTGCTTTTTGTCTGTCTTTCCTAAATACTGAATACCCCTGGATGTTCATTTCCCATCCCTGGTCACCCTGTAGCCATGTCTCCATAATCCCGACTATATCATACCCGTTTACATCTATTTGCATGATTAATTCATTCACTGGCAATAGCGGAGACCTGCTTCAAGAAAGGGGAGGACTGAATGCTTAATACTCCAGCATACAAAGTATTCAGGAAAGATAACAAAGGAAAAAATAGTAGGTGGAGTAGCAGTTATGAATAAGGAAAATATTACAGAGCTAGAAGGCAACAATGTCTTTTTTTTTTTAAGAGATACAGCACTGAAACGGGCCCTTCGGCCCACCGAGTCTGTGCCGACCATCAACCACCCATTTATACTAATCCTACACTAATTCCATATTCCTCCCACATCCCCACCTGTCCCTATATTTTCCCTACCATCTACCTATACTAGGATCAATTTATAATGGCCAATGTCCATGAGGAGTTAAAGATAGAATCTGTTTGGGTGGAGCTAAGAAACAACAGAGGAGCTATTACACTATTTGGTGTGTTTTATAGTGGGAAGGAGATAGAGGAGCAGATCTACAGGGCACTTACTAAGAGGTGCATGACCTATACAGTCGAGAAGTGATAATGGTCTCCCTTTAACCACCCCAAGAATGAATGGGCAGTGACTGTTTTAAGGCAGAAAGGGGGATGAATTTCTGAAGTGCGTTTCAGGAGAACTTTCTTGATCAGTATGTTTCATGCCCAAGGAGGAAGGAGGCATTGCTGGGAAATGAAGTGAGTCAAGTGGAGAATGTCACATGAGAGGGGGAGGATCTCAGAAACAGTGATCATACTATAACAGGGTTTAGATTCGTTATGGAAAAAAAAAAATCTAAAATATAAATATTTAACTGTAGGAGGGCTAATTTCAGCAAATTAAGGAGGGATTTGGCCTGGGTAAATTTGAGTCGAAGGCAGAAATGTGATGGAGCAATGGGCAGCCTTTAATCAGGTGATGATTCAGGTACAATCTAGGTGCATTCCCACAAGGGGAAAATGGAGGGCAACCAAAACCAGAGCCCCCGGAGGACCAAGTAGTTACAGATTAGGATGAAGCAGAAAAAGGGCAGTTCTGCCACATCCAGTTGTGAACGGTGGTGGACAATTAACAACTAATGGGAGGAGGAAACTCCATGAACATCCCTATTCTCAATGATAGCAGAGCACAGCATGTGAGTGCAAAAGACAAGGCTGAACCATTTGCAACCATCTTCAGCCTGTAGTGCTGAGTGAATGATCCATCTCGGCCACCTCCTGGGATTCCACCTATCACAGGAGCCAGTCTGCAATCAATTTGATTCACTCCAAGGAATACCAAGAAATGGCTGAGTGCACTGGATACAGCAAAGGATACAGGCCCTGA
The DNA here is from genome assembly GCF_036365525.1 of Heterodontus francisci. NCBI lineage: Eukaryota > Metazoa > Chordata > Chondrichthyes > Heterodontiformes > Heterodontidae > Heterodontus > Heterodontus francisci. The sequence continues at coordinate 58,508,196 of NC_090394.1, forward strand.
CAACATTCTGGCAGTAGTGTTATAGACATGTGCTTCGGAACTATCTGCATCTTCAGCCAAACTGTTCCAGTACAACTGCAACACAGGCGTTTAGTGAAGTATGTGGAAAATTGCCCAGGCATGTTCTGTCCTCAAAAAGCAGGGCAAATCCAACCTGGTCAATTACTGCGCATCAGTCTACTCTCAATCATCAGCAAAGTGAAGGAAGGTGTTGTGAACAGTACTATCAAGTGCCACTTACTCACCAATAACCTGTCCACCGATGTTCAGTTTGGATTCCACCAGGACCACTCAGCAGCCCACTTGATTGGCACCCCATCTGCCACCTTAAACAGTCACTCCATCCACCACTGGCACACTGTAGTAGCAGTGTGCATCATCTATAAAATGGACTGTAACAACTTGCCAAGTCTCCTTCGACAGCACCTCCCAAACCTGCAACCTCTACTCCCTAGAGTTACAAGGCAGCAGGTGCACAGGAACACCACCACCTGCAAGATCTTCTCCAAGTCACATAACATCCTGACTTGGAAATATGTTTCCATTCCTTCATTGTCACTGGGTCAAAATCCTGGAACTCCCTCCCTAATAGCACTGTGGTGTACATTTACCATGTGAACTGCAGTGGTTCAAGAACGCGGTACACCACCACTTTCTCGAGGGCAATTAGGAATGGGCAATAAATGCTGACTTGCCAGCAATGCCCATGTCCACAAATGAATTTAAGAAATCTCTCAATATAAAACGCATCCTCCAGCCTGATAATCGCATTCCAACATGAAAAGTAAACCTTAGATTATATAATTTGTATTAATTTTGTTTGAAACTTTGTATTTTTCACCTGTTGTGTTCCCAGGAAATATGGAATGAATTGTAAATCAGATTACATATGGGGAAAAAAACTGGTCTTTGTTGTGCCAAATTTCTGGACAAAAAATAAGAGCTGGAGAATTTCTGGGAGTGATCTCCCAATTTGGTAGAAGGCAACTTCTGAGTGCCCAGGTTGCCCATCTAGACCAGGCCTCAGGCCTCTGGAAAATGTAAAATCAGGGGCCTAATGTCTGCTTTGGGACCCTGATGCCAAATTCGGCAACTGCTGGACAGATTACACACCTCGCATACTCTACTCAATTTCTTTGGGTCTGTTACAGTTTAATCTGCAGACCTTAAAGGGGCCATTGGAGGCCGCTGATTTTACATTTACATGTTACTTACACTCACCTTAGCATAGAGTCAGCAGCGCAACACTTGTGGGCTGCTTCTGGCCCATGCTCTTCCCCTGCCATTTGCCTCTATCCCCACTACCCACAGGACTTACCTGCTTATTTGTAATTCAAAAGCAATTACTTTTACAATATTACAAAATGTACTTTTCTGTTTTCCTTCCCTGCTCCCAGTCTACAATAAAAAAGTGAACATAGTATTTATCAAATCATGAAATTTTGATACTATGTTTAAAAAAAAAAGGAAAATTGACTTCATCCCAAGTTTTCAAAACCCTAGGGATTTATCAGCTCTTTTTTTTATTCATTCATGGGAAGTTGGCGTCACTGGCTATGCCAGCATTTATTTATTTTTATTTATCTAGAGATACAGCACTGAAACAGGCCCTTCGGCCCACCAAGTCTGTGCCGACTAAGAACCACCCATTAACCCTACAGTAATCCCATATTCCCTACCACCTACCTACACTAAGGGCAATTTACAATGGCCAATTTACCTATCACCTGCAAGTCTTTGGCGGTGGGAGGAAACCGGAGCACCCGGCGAAAACCCACGCGGTCACAGGGAGAACTTGCAAACTCCGCACAGGCAGTACCCAGAATTGAACCCGGGTCTCTGGAGCTGTGAGGCTGCGGTGCTAACCACTGCGCCACCCTTTTTTTTTCTTTGCCCATCCCTAATTGCCCTTGAGAAGGTGGCGGTGAGCTGCCTTCTTGAACCGCTGCAGTCCATGTGAGGTAGGAGTGCTGTTAGGAAGGAAGTTCCCAGGATTTTGACCCAGTGACAGTGAAGGAATGGCGATATAGTTCCAAGTCAGGATCGTGTGTGACTTGGACGGGAACTTGCAGGTGGTGACGTTCCCATGAATCTGCTGCTCTTGTCCTTCGAACTGGTAGAGGTCGCGGGTTTGGAAGGTGCTGTCTAAGGAGCCTTGGTGCGTTGCTTCTGTGAAAATTAAGTACTAAGTGACTGATCCCTAACATACTTGTGCAGAATTATCAACACATTTCTGACTATACTGGAATTACATCGCGCTGTTCTAAAACATGAGTATTTGACAGATAGCTGAAATTCAGGTAACCCAATAAAAATTGCATTCATGGTGTGGCAGTGCAGTAAGATCAGAATTAAATAAGAACACTCACCCATTAAACAAGAATAGAGCCTCATCATACTATAGGCAAGGTGCATCGGAGAAGTCTGCACGAAAAACTTGCAACTCAGTCGAGTAAATTCCAAACAGGGCCGGGTCAGCCAACGGAACATGTCATTGATCTAAAAACAAAGCAACTTAGCTGTTCACGTGAAATGTCTTCACAGTACAATTTCTAGAATCTTCAAAATAACTCAGCAATGATTCAGTGAGATTATCAAGTGATCCATCTTGCATGAGAAAGGTCACAAATGAGAGTCTTGGTCTGTCCTGAACTAGCTGTTGTTAACTAGGGCAGCACTAGAATTGTTACAATTGACCTCAATATCTCTGCATTAGGGAAGGGATATCAGCCAGGGCTCCCATTCCTGATTGTTAACCAGTGAACCCTCCTGGAAGTTTGCATACATAGATGTCGGAACAGAACAAGATTGGGCTCAGCTATAACTCCCCAACAGTTGCACAGCTTGCCAACACTCGCCATCAAGGCTCACACGTGAAACAGTGGCCATAGGATGAGACCCGAGGGAGTCACCACCATCTGTGAAATCATATCTCAGCAATGAGCCACAGCATTGAGAGGAAAAAGAGAAAAACTGGTCAGAAAAAAAATAACAGGATGACGAAAGGATATCCTGTTGAAACCCCATAAGTAATATGTTCCATTAGCTATGCCAGTGTACCATATATGTTGCAGGTCCTCCTTTCCCAACTAGTTGAAGCAATCAGCTGTCATTTGGTAATTGTCTTCACAAAAACAATGCCAGTTTTTACAGTGTTATGACCAAGGCGGGAGTAATGCACTGTTAATTCAGTCCCACTATTCCACAGGTCATAGCATAGTAGTTTCCCACCTACTAGAAAATAGCCAAATTAAACATTCTATTTGTCCCCCAGAATAAAGCACACCAAACCAAGTTTCTTTAAACAACAACAAAATTAACTATTTATTAATAAACTAAGTCTTAAACAATAATGAGATAACTCTATATGTGAAAGGATTCTTTTCAAACTTCTTATTCTTCCTAACCCTGATGCATGCACATACACACACACATGGTTTACAACTATTTCTTAGGAATAAGAAAATAATTGGGTTGTCACAGTCTGGTAGGATATTTCCAGGTCAGTGAGGTGTCCCAGAGTCAAATAGTCAGATGCCACTCTAAGTCTCTCCAGGAGAGGTTGATAAACAGTCTGTGATGGGTAGGCTTTCAAGGCAATTTGTCTGCAGCAGGCATCATACAGGTCTTTCAGCAAAGGGTGTAGCAACAGGTCTGCTTGTTTTGAAGTAGCAGTCTAGCAAAAGCAGCTTTCTTGATTTTTCAGGATCTCTCAAAACATGACAGGTAACAGGAATCACTGTTGAGGCAGGGTTTTTTCAGAGACATCGGACAATAGGAATCTGCTACCTTTAAAATGCAGGGCTTCCTCCCTGCAAAGCAGTTTTCTTCCACAGAGTGTAGAAACTCCTCTTTTCCTGGGTCTTTTCTCTCTCTCCAGGGGTCTTTTTCTCTCTCCAGGCAGACTACAGTCACACCTCAAAGGTAGGATTTCTTTCCAAGAGATGCAAGTCTTCCTCTTAAGAGAGAGTTCTTTTTCTCTGGTCTGCAAGCAAGTCCCAGCCAGTCCTCACTGCCTGTCTAGCTGGTCCAGCCCACACTGGTCTTTCACAATGCAAAAGTGAAACCAAAGTGCGAACAATAAGTCATGTGACCTGTCATTTCCCTCTGCTGAGTTGTTTGGAACAGGTGCCTTGCAATTTGTCTCACTCAGTTCAAACACCAAGTTTCAGCATTCATTGTTCTCAGAAAAATCTTTTTCAGTTTTTAAAAACACACAATTCTTAGTTTACAAAAAAAAAACTCTTGTGACACCTCCGCTCTTGGCAAAATGAAACGCCATTCTTGAATGTGGTTCATTTCAATGCAAAACAAAAATTGAAAAAACATTTTAAACATATTTTCGGATTCATGCCCATCATTCACTCCACTAGTAGGTAACACAATTTTGCTTTGTACCATTGTTACTCATGTAACTCAATAAGGTTAAATTTGTGGGAAAGCATTGGCGATAACATTGTTTTCTCTCGAAATGTGTACAATCTTCAAGTGATAAGGCTGCAACAATAAACCCCATCTGAATATTCTGGCATTTTGGGTTTTTTAATTTTTCCACAGAGGTTGTTCCCATCAGCCAATTACAACCTTCCAAACATCGTCTCCCAGTTGTTTCATGTGTTTCTTCCAAGTGTCCCTTTAGACAAGCACCTCAGCAAGGTGAACTGCACAGTTAGGAACACTGGCCACTACTGGGTTCACTAGTCTCTGAGAAGTTTTTTTGAGTATCCATTAACCTGTGTGGTATCACTAGACACTGGAAACCCCCGTCCAGTGTGACAAAAGCTCATTTTTCCTTCACTTGGGGTATTAAAGAAATCTGACAGGATCCCTTTAATGAATCTATCTCTGTAAGACACATGGCACTGCCCACTCTGTCAATACAGTCTCCCAAGTGAGGAACTGGGTAGGAGTCTGCCTTCATTAACTGCATTGACTTTTCTGTAGTCTATGCAAAGTCGGGTTGACCCATCAGGTTTAGGCACTAATACTATTGGTGAACTCCAGCTACTTTAACTAGGTTCAATTAAGTTGTTTTCCAGCATGTATTGGATTTCTACTTTTATTTGGGCCTGTTTGTCTGGACTTAAGCGGTAAGGATGTTGTTTTAAAGAAACGGATTCCCCTATATGCACATCATTGGCTAAGGTTGCAATTCCTGGCTTATCCCTACAAACTCTTTTAAATTCTGTGAGTAGCCTTGTTAGATCTTCTCATTGTTCTGCATCCAAGTACAAAAGCGTGTTATCCAATTTTCCTGTATTAGCAACCGGATAGTTAGAAGTTCAATTTGAGTATTGTCTAGGCCTCCTTCTGCCTCATCCTCACTATCCTTTTCCTTCTCAACAATCCCCATTACCTGACATACCTGTACTGGCTTATCCTCCTCCCTGTGATAATATTCCTTTAAAATATTGATACGACACAGCTGATTCTTTTTCCAGTGATCGGGGTGTCAACCAAGTAATTTACCTTAGCCACTCTTTTGACCACTTTATTCGGACCACTGAACCGTGCTTTTAATGGTTCACCCTGTAAAGGTAACAATGCTAATACTTCATCCCCTGGTTGAAAATTTCAGGTCTTTGTGTTCTTGTCTGCCCATTTTTTCACATTGGCTTTGGATACTTTAAGGTGTTCCTGAGCCACATTGTAAGCTTTTGTGAGCCTTTTCTGGAACATGGATACATAGTCTAGTATCAAAAATTCATTAGAAGGGTCACTGACCCGAAACGTTAACTCTGCTTTTCTTTCCACAGATGCTGCCAGACCTGCTGAGTGAATCCAGCATTTCTTGTTTTTGTATCAAAAATTCATTACTTTGCTCTAAGAACCTATTCTTGATGGGTTTTAGAGGACCTCTTATCTCATGTCCGTAAACCAATTCAAAAGAACTTAAAACCTGTTGACTCATTCGGTGAATCTCCAGTGGCAAATAAAAGATGGTCTAGCCCTTTATCCCAATCGTGGGGATACTGGTGACAGTATGTCCTAATTATTGTTTTGAGTTTGCAGGTACCTTTCTAAAGCTTCCTGTGTCTGTGGGTGATATGCTGAAGATTTTAACTGTTTGATACCCAAATTACCCATGACTTCTTGAAATATTTTAGACTTAAAAATAGAATCTTGATCAGATTGAAATTCAAGTGGTAATCCATATCTCGTAAAGAATTGGGTTAACTTCTCTACTTCAGCAGTAATTGTCCTCAAAGGAATGGCCTCTGGAAATCGAATAGCCATATCCATGATAGTGAGTATATATGTGTCCTGCTTTTGTTTTTGGCAAGTGTCGTATGCAGTCTACCAATACCCTACTAAATGGTTCCTCAATAATTGGTATGGGAATTAGAGGTGCCGGTTTTATGGTAAGTTGTGGTTTTCCCACCATTTGGCATGTATGGCATGTCCTACAAAACTGCCTCATGTCCATTGTAAGGCCTGGCCAGTAATAATGTTTACTTATATGTGATTTGGTCTTCTGGATTTCCATATGTCCTGCTAGAGGAACGTCATGTGCTAACCTTAATAATTCCTGGCGATATTTAGGTGGTACCACTACCTGTCGAACAACCGTCCAGTCTTTGTCCACAGGTCTATGAGGCAGTCTCAATTTCCTCCTCAGAACCCCACCTTCAACATAATAGGCTTCTGGAACTCCTTTTGACTCAGCTTCTGTCAGAGCCGACTGTGCTATTCTATGTAACTCTGGATCAGTTTGTTGTGCTGAGATTAAAGAAGACTTGTTAAACAGCTCATTTGGATGATCTAAACCCCCAAGGAAATTTTTCAGATTCTCGGCTATCTGTCTATAGTGTAAATGTTACCTCCGACGATGGAACTCAATTAGCCATTGCTCCGGTTACCACACATGCAGGAAATATTCCTGGAACTTGTTCCTGTAATTGTTCTGTTTCTTTAGCATTACTTGGATTCTCTGTGACTAAAGGAGAAATGGATACTCTTGTTCCAGCCAAATCATTTCCTAGGAGTAGGTCAATTCCCTTTTCCGGCAAACTATGGACAACTTCTATAGATACCATCCCAGACATTAGGTCACACTCTAGGGGCACTCAATACAAAGGTATGGGTATATACTCCCCGCCAATACCATTAAAACTTTAGCATTCAGTGCACTCTCTGGTGGAAACGTTACACCTTTCCCCAGCAAAAGAATTTGGGTTGCTCCTGTATCCCTAAGTATAAGGATAGGTTTGCCTGCCTCACTTGAGGGATATGGAGTGACTTTTCCTTTTGACAAAAATTCATTATAACTTTCAGGTATCTTAGTCTTAACCTCTACACTCACTTTGTTTTTTGTATCTGGTTTTACCGCTGCCATTAAAGCTACAGCCTAGTCTGCTGTACTCTCAGTCAAAGTCCCTTTCTCTACCTTAGCTTTGTGTACCCCAAGAAGTCCAGGGGTTTACCTCATAACTTCCAGCATTCTGAACAAAGATGTCTCACCTTGTGGCAATAACACCACTTTGGCTTGCAGACCTCACTTCTATCCTCAGCACCTTCCTTTCTAGCCTGAGGAGGGGATCCTGCGGTGGTCCCAGCTGGTCCTTCTTGTCCCCGGCTACTTGCCTTCCTTTCACTCTCCCACTTTCTATCCTTCTCAGGTTTGTGGAGCTGACGGTCAGAAGGTTTTGGCTTATTTACAAGCTCAAAATCATTAATGGTTTCAGCTGCTTGCCTGGCTTTTGAAACCTTCTGGTTCTCTACATGAGTTCTCACTACTGGAGAGATTGAATTTTTAAACTCTCCCAAGAATCCAAGAAAATTAATTCTCTAAGGTTCTCATACATGGCTTCCATCTGTAATGCCCGTATCCAACCATCAAAATTAATTTCCTTCACCCTCTCAAATTCTACACAAGTCTGCCCAGCCAATCTCCGGAGGTTCTGAAACTTCTGATGGTAAGCTTCAGGGACTAACTAATACGCAGCGAGAATAGCCTTTTTTGCCATCTTATAATCTGCAGAAGCCTCTTCAGGAAGCAGGTATAAACTTCATGCGCTCTGCCCATCAACCTGCTTTGCATAAGCAGTGTCCAGCTTTCCTTTGGCCATTTCATTTGTTTGGCTATTTTTTCCAAAAGATATGAAAATGACTCTACATCCCTTTCCTCAAATTTAGGGAGAACTTGTATAAATTTAAACAGCTTTTCGCTGGGTGCTGGGCTGGATTCAGATTCTCCCTGACCAGAATTTGCCCTGGAGTCAATAGTACCCCTTTGTCTTAGTTCCATCTCTCTTAACCTAAATTCCCTCTCTTTCTCCCTTTCCTCCTTTTCCAATTCAAGTTTTCTTATTTCTTTTTCAGCCTCAGGTTTTCTTATTGCTATTTCTTTTTCTGTTTCTAACTGAATCTTAGCCAATTCAACTGCATCACCCTCTGACTTGCTATCTTTTTGTTCTTCTTCTTTCCAATTTCAAATGTTGGGCTATTACATCAATTATCACTGCATTTTTAGCACCTGATTTCAATTCTAACCTCAAATGTACTGCCAAATCTTTTAGTTAAATCTTGGTTAAAGTTTCTAAGTCACTGAGGGACACATTCTCCTTTCCCAGAAAAACTGCTGCAACTGCTAATGCCATTCTGATGGTCATAGCCTTTACCCTATGATACAAGAAACCTGGTTTCTGTTCGCTTTTAAATTATTACTCCCCTCACAAATAATCTAATTAGCATTGGAAACGATCCCGACAAGAGCTCCCGATTAATATGTTATGACCAATGTTACAGAACTGTAATTATTTTTCTCCTTGGATTAAAAACAGTGTGTGCACCTTTAAGACTCTGTTAAAAACAGTGCACCTTTAAGGGAGAGAAGGTTCTGGAACGCCTGAGACACAGTGTGCAGCAGCTGCATTCGTTACCCTGGGCAACAGCAGGAGAGAGAGGTCGCATGATAATATTTCCAGTTAGTTCTGACAGACTTTCCAGTGAGGCGAACTGAAGAGAAAGAAAGCTGTTTATTTCCTCTCAGTAAAAAAACTACAAGGAGCTACTAGCCAAGTTAATTCCCTGAGTAAAGAAGAAAAGTCTTTGTTTTCAAGAAATCATTTGTAATGCTGTGCTCATCCTTCAAAGAACTGCTTAATGTCTACTGCAGCCAAAATGTTGAATGCCTATCTACTGAAGGACTATTTTCATCAAATCCGGATGAAGACTTTGAGTGACCTTTGACCATTTCCACATTAGAATACCTCATCCACCAGGAACGTAACCTGCAAAGACTTTCTTACTTTATTTATTCTTAAGAGACAGCTAATTTTAAAAACTCCACTTTTAAAACCAGCTGTTAGTTTTTGAATGTATGTGTGTAAATGGGGGAGTTAGATTAAAATATGAAGTTATAAGCTCTTCAGACATAGGTTTATCTTAATAGTGTTTAAGATTTAATTTCAATAAATAGTTAATTTGTTGTTGTCTAAAGGGTAGGGCCGATCAGGGATAGGGGGGGAACTTGTGCCTGGAGTCGGAGGAGGTAGGGGAGGTCCTAAATGAATACTTTGCTTCAGTATTCACTAGTGAGAGGGACCTGGTCGTTTGTGAGGACAACATGGAACAGGCTGATATGCTTGAACAGGTTGAGGTTAAGAGGGAGGATGTGCTGGAAATTTTGAATGATATGAGGACAGATAAGTCCCCGGGGCCAGACGGGATATACCCAAGGATATTACGGGAAGCGAGGGAAGAGATTGCTGCGCCTTTGGCGATGATCTTTGCATCTTCACTGTCCACTGGAGTAGTACCGGATGATTGGCGAATGGCAAATGTTGTTCCCTTGTTCAAGAAAGGGAATAGGGATAACCCTGGGAATTATAGACCAGTCAGTCTTACATCGGTAGTGGACAAATTATTGGAGAGGATTCTGAGAGACAGGATTTATGATTATTTGGAAAAGCATGGTTTGATTAGAGACAGTCAGCACGGCTTTGTGAGGGGCAGGTCATGCCTCACAAGCTTTATTGAATTCTTTGAAGATGTGACAAAACACATTGATAAAGGAAGAGCAGTGGATGTGGTGTATATGGATTTTAGCAAGGCGTTTGATAAGGTTCCCCATGGTAGGCTCATTCAGAAAGCAAGGAGGCATGGGATTCAGGGAAAGCTGGCTGTCTGGATACAAAATTGGCTGGCCCATAGAAGTCAGAGGGTGGTAGTAGATGGAAAGTATTCAGCATGGAGCTGGGTGACCAGTGGTGTTCCACAAAGGATCTGTTCTGGGACCTCTGCTCTTTGTGATTTTTATAAATGACTTGGATGAGGATGTGGAAGGCTGGGTTAGCAAGTTTGCCGATGACACGAAGGTTGCTGGAGTTGTGGATAGTGTGGAAGGCTGTTCTAGGTTGCAACGGGACATTGACAGGATGCAGAGCTGGGCTGAGAAGTGGCAGATGGAGTTCAACCTGGAAAAGTGTGAAGTGATTCATTTTGGAAGGTCGAATTTGAATGCGGAATACAGGCTTAAAGACAGGATTCTTGGTAGTGTGGAGGAACAGAGGGATCTTGGGGTCCATGTCCATAGATCGCTCAAAGTTGCCACCCAAGTTGAAAGGGTTGTTAAGAAGGTGTATGGTGTGTTGGCTTTCATTAACAGGGGAATTGAGTTTAAGAGCCGCGAGGTTATGCTGCAGCTCTAAAGGGCCCTGGTTCGACCACACTTGGAATATTGTGTTCAGTTCTGGTCGCCTCATTGTAGGAAGGATGTAGAAGCTTTAGAGAGGGTACAGAGGAGATTTACCAGGATGCTGCCTGGACTGGAGGGCATGTCCTATGAAGAAAGATTGAGGGAGCTAGGGCTTTTCTCATTGGAGCGAAGAAGGAAGAGAGGTGACTTGATGGAGGGGTACAAGATGATGAGAGGCATAGATAGAGTGGATAGTCAGAGACTTTTTCCCAGGGTGGAAAGGGCTATCACCAGGGGGCATAATTTTAAGGTGATTGGAGGAAGGTTTCGGGGAGATGTCAGAGGTAAGTTCTTTACACAGAGAGTGGTGGGTGCGTGGAATGCGCTGCCAGCGGTGGTAGTAGAAGCAGATACGTTAGGGGCATTTAAGCGACTCTTGGACAGGTACATGGATGATAGTAGAATGAAGGGTAGGTAGTTAGTTTGATATTAGAGTAGGTTAAATGTTCGGCACAACATTGTGGGCCGAAGGGCCTGTACTGTGCTGTACTGTTCTATGTTCTATACCAGGTTTGGTCTGTTTCATTCTGGGGTTATTAGAGTGCTTAATTTGACTGTTTTCCAATTGGGTATGAAAGCTTAATAATTTGCTGCAACCTGTGGAGTGACGGGACGGAATTGACAGTGTGTTGCTCCCGCCATGGTCGTAACACCAAGGCGGGAGTAGTGCACTGTTAATTCAGTCCCACTACTCCACAGGTCATAGCATATTAGTAAAGTTTCCCACCTACCAGAAAATAGCCAAATTAAACACTATTTCTTCCCCAGAATAAAGCACACCAAATCAGGTTTCATTAAACAACAAAATTAACTATTTATTAATAAACTATGTCTTAAACAATAATGAGATAACTCTATATGTGAAAGGATTCTTTTCAAACTTCTTATTCTTCCCAAAACCTCATGCAAACACAGACATTCAGAAAAAAACGGTTAACTGAGGAAAAAGACTTTTTCGGTTTACAACTGTTTCTTAGGAATAAGAAAATAATTGGGTTGTCATGGTTGGTAGGATATTTCCAGGTCAGTGAGGTGTCCCAGAGTCAAATAGTCAGATGCACTCGAAGTCTCTCCAGGACAGGTTGATGAACAGTCTGTGATGGGTAGGCTTTCAAGGCAATTTGTCTACAGCAGGCATCATACAGGTCTTTCAGAAAAGGGTGTAGCAACAGGTTGCTTGTTTTGAAGTAGCAATCTAGCAACAGCAGCTTTCTTGATTTTTTAGGATCTCTCAAAACACAAGAGGTAACAGGAATCACTCTTGAGGCAGGGATTTTTCAGAGACTGAAGGCAATAGGAATCTGATACCTTTAAAATGCAGGGCTTCCTCTCTGCAAAGCAGTTTTCCTCCACAGACTGTAGAAACTTCTCTTTTCCTGGGTCTTTTCGCTCTCTCCAGGGGTCTTTTTCTCTCCAGACAGACTACAGCCACACTTCAAATATCGGATTTATTTTCAAGAGATGCAAGTCTTCCTTTTAAGAGAGTTTTTTTTCTCTTGTCTGCAAGCAAGTCCCAGCCAGACTTCACTGCCTGTCTAACTAATCCAGCCCACACTGGTCTTTCACAATGAAAAAATGAAACCAAAGTGCTAACAATAAGTCATGTGACCTGTCATTTCCCTCTGCTGAGTTGTTTGGAGCAGGTGCCTTACAATCTGTTCCACTCAGTTCAAACACCAAGTTTCAGCATTCAATGTTCACAGAAAAATCCTCTTTCTGTTTTTAAAAACACACAATTATTAGCTTTCAAAAAAAAACTCTTGTGACAACGGGTATCTATCAGTGGTTGTCACCACACAAACATTTCCATAGTTTAAAAAAAAAGATTCTTTAAAAGAATACAAAACAAGTAAAAAATTATCTGCATGGATGTAATTATCATCCTTTTATCAGATGAGTTAACCTTGTCCTCCTCCCCAAGTTTAGTACTAAAGCAAAATTAATTGTATTTTACTTTGGGCAAGACCTGGTAGGGAAGGTGCACACAGAACATCATGTGAAAAGAATCAACAACATTCTTGCACTTTTAACTGTAGTTTGACAATCTCCTGTTTTATATTACCCCCTTGTTGTCTCCTGGGGGAAGGGAAAGGGATGCATTAACACCTGTGGGTGGGAAGCTGCCAATTTGTTCCCATTGCTTCACCAATGCGATTTCTTGAGTCAGCTGCTCAGGTGTGCATTAAAGCAGCTTGGTGGGGATTCTGCCTTGGATTTTCTGTTGCATTGTGAAAGGACCCTGACCTCCAATTTGTAATTCTCTGCAGTTGGAGTATAGGAAAATTTGTGTCCCATTCTCTGGCAGTACCCACTGGATCGCCAATGTACCTAACAGGAACCATTGAAATGAGAACAGAAGGTGCTGGAAATAGTCAGCAGGTTTGGCAGCATCTATGGAGAGAGAAACAGAGTTAACATTTCAGGTCTATGACCTTTCATCAAAATGTTCTGAAACGTTAACTCTGTTTCTGTTTAGAGTTTAGAGATACAGCACTGAAACAGGCCCTTCGGCCCACCGAGTCTGTGCCGACCATCAACCACCCATTTATACTAATCCTACACTAATTCCATATTCCTATCACATCCCCACCTGTCCCTATATTTCCCTACCACCTACCTATACTAGGGGCAATTGCTAATGGCCAATTTACCTATCAACCTACAAGTTTTTGGCATGTGGGAGGAAACCGGAGCACCCGGAAGAAACCCACGCAGACACAGGGAGAACTTGCAAACTCCACACAGGCAGTACCCAGAATTGAACCCGGGTTGCTGGAGCTGTGAGGCTGCGGTGCTAACCACTGCGCCACCGTGCCGCTCCACAGATGCTGCCAGACCTGCTGACTATTTCCAGCACCTACTGTTCTCATTTCAGTGTTCCAGTATCAACAGGAGTTTGCTGACACATGGCCTGACACTGACTGAGGCTGAATGTTCACAGTTCTTCTTGTGGCCTCCGCCATAACTCCAGCAGGAGTCCATGAGGACGGCCGGAAACTAGTCTGTAAACCAGTTATATCAGGATTCAGATGGGCTTGTTGAGGTGGGCCCCCAACTACTCATTACAAGGCCATTGGCTTAAAATGGCAGGGGGTGGGGTTGGACAACACTTTGAACTTCAGGGTTCCTGCATCCTGGGCTTGCTCAAGAACCTGGAGTTCAATGAGTGATAGTATGCCTGATGAATTGGCAGACCAACCAGCAATTTGAGGTACACTTGGGGACCTAGACCACCAAAGTACAGGTAGTATGGGACAGAGGCTGAGATCTAATCAGGTGTATTTCAGCACTAACTCAATTTGTTGTCCTAATGATTTTTAGGGCCTGGATTTTTCCCCATTTGAAATTAGTAAGCATTTTTGCATAGGTTACAATCAAATTAGCGGTAGTACCAAATAAAATACCAAACACTATCCCAGAACAATTTAGCTTTAGATGCCGAGAACTGGACTCAGATTGTTATCCATTGTCATTAATCACTGTCTTGTAGGCATTTAATACTTATATTTCATATATAGAATCTACAATAACTTCACAGCTAACTGAAGTACAAATGTAGATTGCCAAGGTTACAACCAAGCTCGCAAGGGGCGGGCATTCTTCAGTATTGGATTTTGTAATTAGAGTAGGGAGTAGATCACGGATGTATTGTGTAAATGTGCTGAACAGCAGTGACAGAATTGCATAACTGAAAGAAAGCCGAGCATTAAAAGTGACACTGGAAACTCACCATGTCAGAATTTCAGGCACAAATGAGATTCCTAACGCTCAGCATTCCCACTCACTACATGTGGTGCCACTGATTGCTGTCAACAACACCGAATAATAAGTTGGGCAAGTTTTGTTGACATTTATCATATGTAATTTTAACATTTTAAAACATAGAGGTACCAGTTCTTTATGTTCAGCAGTGACAGTTGGTGGTAGAGTGTCCATGTAAGAATCTTTCAGTGGTGTCCAACCCAGCTGATGGGGTTCCAGGTAAATCATACCACACCTGTTAAAAGAGGATAGCAATTCAACACTTGACAAAAGTGGCTGCACCCTGTGCCAAGTGCTCAAGTTTTGATAACCTCACAGTTCATCATACCTGCTGACAGTCGCTGGAGAAGCCTGTTCCAGATCTGCTGGCTCAAATATTAAATTCATTTTGGCATTCATCTGGATAATTTCACCACTCATCAAACACAACTGGAAAACAAATGGCATACAAACAATGGAGAGCAGCACACAGTGCAGGAGACCATTTCATCATGGGTCTAAATAATAAAGACATTCAGCATCATTAATGAGCCTCCAACAAATCTTTTAATCATTCTTCCAGTTGAAAGAATTGAAAGGCGCCTGAATACCGATGTTTTACAACTTCCAAAACTTCTAAGAGATTAAATCAAACACTGAAATGTATCTTCTCCTCCCCAAGTCTTTCTGGATCACCCAGCATTCCACAGAGAGGAGTGTCCCCTGATCTGGGGTTAAATACCACAGATTTAAATAATATATAGCATCCAAAGAGAAATATGATATTTAAAAACCAAGTTGCTGACATTAATGGTGCCATTCTTGTAGCACCCTGGTCAAAGCTGATGCACTGTGTATTAGCAGCAGAAAAATATCCAGGTCCTGAAATTCCATCGTGATTCTCTCAGTCTCCCACCGCAACTTTGGCAAGAGTCTGCCAGATCCCAGATAGTTTGTGGTCTTTTGTCAGGCAGTTCTGCCAGTCTCCTCCCAAAGTTACAGCAGGAAAATTCAAGATATTGCACCGATTCCTTCAGGCAGGTGGCGCACTCCCGATTTACAGAAAAGGAAAATGGCCCCCAATGTCTTCATTTCAGAATGAAGAAATAAATTTGTTTCCTTACCAACCTGATAATAACAGCAGATCTGAAGGACCCAAGTCTGCGGGACAGGCTGGAGAAGGTCGATTTTGGGCTTGTGGCACATGGGCAATTTGGTTAACATTCTGGTTCTGCAACAACTTACAAACATTTCATCTTCCATTTCTCTCTTCGTGGAAGAATGTGTCAATTTTGTCACGTCCTTTACATTTCCTTTCATGGATTTGATGGTTGTCACTGTGACGCATTCCAAACTCTGCAGGAATGTAATATCAGTACTTCCAACCTTGCCTTTTAGGCAGGAAGTAAAAGAAGTTGCCTGTGCCAACACTTCCATTAAAGCTGCAGCCTAGAACATCTAAACTCTTACCATCTATGAAGGATGCCCATCTGCCCAGAGGCTTTGCCATCACCGTTGAGGAATCCTTAATCTCCTTCACTTGTCCCACCATCAATAAAAGAAGTCTCACGCGCGTGCCTTCAAGTGTCATTATTGACTTTATGCTCAGAAAGGAAAACAGTGCACAATTACAAAGGAAGACACCCCAATGACCCATTCAGTGCTCCATGCAACACAGTGGCCTCCGCACTCAGCCATACCTATGCAGTACTCCCCCTGTGGCATTAGAGGAGGTGCAGGCAGCCTGCTCATGCCTCGACATGCAGCTGAGATGCACCTGGTAGTTGTCCTCTATGTGGAGGTGCCCGTCGAGGCATCTCCAGGGGTTGCTGCACCTGCATCACTGCTGGGGCAGTCTCCATCACTAGGTTCTGCAGCCCCTCAGTCAGAGGAGCCAAGCAGGCCAAGGATGATGAAGGCACCCCGTGAGGGGTGGCATGCGCATCCTTATTGAGGACGTCCTCAGCCCTTGACAGACGCTCCGGATGGCTGAAGGGGTGCACCAGCTGGGGTGCAACTGGCATCCACTCCAAACATCCCTGTGCCACCAGTACCACTGACCGATCCAGGCTACACAGCATGGCATGCATCCTGTTAACGTCAGTGCATAGTTCCTGCATGCACTCTATCTGCTGCCACAGGCAGAGGAGATGCTCATAGCCAAGGTGCCACACATGAGCTAGATGGACTCCACCATTCTGAGCCCATGACCCCACACTGCCTCAGGGAGCTCCAACAGATGGGAGCACATCTGTTGCTGTTGGTCTAGGTAAAGCCTCCTTTCCAGTGACTCCTGAGGTCCTGCATCTGTGCCCACCTGAACAGGGAAGTGTCTGCCCACCCTCCTCAGAGGGTGACTGCCTACAGCTGCCTCTGTCTCCAGTGCCTCCTTCTGCACACTAGTGCCATGTTCCTCACCCAGTACCACGTTCCTCACCCAGTACCACTATCAAAACACGTGCGAGGACCCACTGATGTGAGAGTATCTGTGCTGGTGAATGGTGCGCTTGTAAGGTGTGATGGTGCTTCTTCGGTTCCACGCTGGTCATCTGGGCTGCTGATGGAGAGGGAGAAGATCTTGTGGGGTGGACATCTGCACTTCTGGGAGACACACTAATAGGTTATGACAGCTACCCTTGGAAAGCAGAAGCCTCTGCAGTGTTGTGTTCAGCATGCTATCGGAGGGGGTAGAGGGCAATGCCCCCTGTAATCGCTTAATGAATGCACTGCGTTCTGTAAACACTATCTCCACCATGAGTGCCCATTTCATCAGGGCTGACTTCCTTCTGGTTATTTCCATCACTCGATCTTCCATTGCCATGATGATCTGCAGGTAGGGTACCGCTCTTTCAGTCTGGGCTCTCTCACTGGCATTATGTGCTTGTTTCTCCTGCAAAGGCAAAAGGTAGTGTGATAAGGCACTGCTGACCCCTATGGCCAATGGCATCTGCTCCAATTCATTAGAAACTGCATGTTTCAGTGCTGACAGGTCCTCAGCAGCACTATGACTCTGAGCTATTCTGAGGAGCCAGTAAGTGCCCTGGGCACACATCCCTCCCATGTTCAGGAGCAGCATGCGCCCTGAGCTGGTGTATCTGCTGGTGGTGAATATCCAGAGGCATGTCCTGAGAGTTGGGTGTAGCACTCACCTTGCCAGAATGTATTGAACCTTTTCCTGCACAGGATCCAGATTCTTCTTATGATGCTTCTGCCCCTGGCAGCGGCAGCAATTTCTAGCTAGGTTTGTTTAGTCCGTGTGGATGGCCTCCCTTCCAGGAAGAGGACCTCCTTCCTCTTCCTCATGGCCTCCAGGTCGCTATCGGAAAAACATGGGGCAGCGCTTCCCCGGGTTCCAGCCCTCTGGCCTTCCTGAGACATCGATATGAGAAGTCCAGCCCAAAATTCACTGTGAATCTTCGCTGTCCACTTGCAGCACTCAAACAGCAGTCCCAATAATGGCTGCCGTGGTGAGTTTAAATGAGGCCCGTACTTGAGTTGGCCCACTTCCATTCCAGCCCTCATGGCTGCTATTTGGCCACCAAACCCACCTCCACATCAATTAAGCAGTTGCCCCTGTGGGACTCATTTCTCTTTCCCTCTAGGAGCAGGTCTGGACCCAGAAATGGTCCCGACTTCTGTTTCCCGCCCCCAACACAAAAATCCAGTCCTTGGCTATGGAAAAATCAGGACTGGGAATTAAAGATTGCTTGGTTTAACACATTTAGAAAAGAGAGAGAGAGAGAAAGAGAGAGAGAGAGAAAAAGAGAGAAAAAGAGAAAGGGGAGGCACAGCAGCTGTACTTATTAGAGATAAAATAACATCAGTAGAAAAAGGTGACACAGCCATCAGTAAGACAGGAATAGAATCCATGCACAGAGATAAAGGATGATATAAAGGATCAACCACACTAATTGGAGTAGTCTACAGACCACCTAATAATAAAGGAAGGTGGGAGAAAGAAAAATGCAAACAAATTAGGGAAATAAGTAAAACAAAACGTAGAATAATCATGGGGGATTTCAACTACCCCAAAATTAATTGGCCAAGAGAGTTAGGCAAAGGGGATGAAGGAATGGAGTTCCTACAATGTATAGAGGACCTCTTTCTAACCCAATATGCAACAAGGGAGGATTCACTACTGGTTCTAGTAATAGGGAATCAACCAGAACACATAACATAAGTAAAAGTAGGGGAACATCTAGGCACAGTGGCCATAATATAATACACTATAAAATAATAACTGAGAAGGACATAAGGATGATAGAGACCAGGATAATCGATTGGAGAAAGATTGATTTTGAGGGGCTGAAAATAAAAAAAATGGACAACAATATTGGTAAACAATGTTTCTGTGCTATGTATTCTATGCATTTCTATATAATTTCTGCACAAATCTTTCAAACTCTTTAAAAAAACATCCACCTACTTTCTTGTTATCATCCAATACAGTATTCATATTTTCAATCCAAACAGCATCAACAGGTCCATCAAATACGATCCACTTTCTCGTATTGGTAATAGAAGTTGCATACGCACGAAAGGTTGTGGCGAGAACGCCATCTGTCCACTCATGGCTTACAGGATCAAAGCAGCCGTATAGCTGGCCCATGGTTACAGCTTTAGGATTTATTATAGAATATTCAACAGCAAACTCATCCATCAATTGAGCTTAAAAATAAAACAAATGAAACATGTAAGAAGAGGATTCAAAACAACTGAAGTCCACCAATTCACAGTTTGCATTTTTTTTTATTTCAGCACTTACAGCTAAGAATGGAATATATTTTCTAGTTTAGCATAATAACCCAATTCTTTCCTTCTCAACTGAAAATAAAACAAATATTCCAACAGATCTATACTGCATTCAACCTCTGGCTCTGGAAGGCAATTATATTTATAAAAAACTTAAAATAGCAGTTACCGACACCTGACACAAATACATCTTGTGGAGACTTTCACTGAATATTTGGTAAATGAGACACAAGGTGGTGGGGGGAGCAATTTTCAAGTAGTGCCCAAGACTGACAAAGTTCCAAGCGGCTCCATCCGCCCATTTGTGCTGGCCTGAACCATATGTTTAGCATGCCACAGCTCAGCATTTCTGGGGTGGCAGGAAATCAGTCAACTCACATGCTTAGCCAGCCAGCATGTCAGGCCTGGAGAGGGGGTGGGGAGGGGGGTTGGTGCTAGTGGCAGGGGGCTGTGCGGGGTGCTCAAATGAGCTTGCACAATTGAAAGCTTCCTGGGCCATTTTTTGAGTGGCCTTCAGTGGTCCCAGCTCAATGCCTGATAAAACTAGGTGGAGCGTGCACAGGGCGTGCTCTGTCCATTTGTACCTGTATATTGCAAATGGAGTCGTAGAACTGACATAGGACCCCGATATGCGTATTTAAGCAGCATGTTTCAGGCAGACAGTCTGCTTGCCCACTTACCTGCCAACATGAAAACTGTAATTTGATACACACAGCTGATACAATTCAGTTCATTGTGATGGGCAATT
Source organism: Heterodontus francisci (assembly GCF_036365525.1). NCBI lineage: Eukaryota > Metazoa > Chordata > Chondrichthyes > Heterodontiformes > Heterodontidae > Heterodontus > Heterodontus francisci. The sequence goes on from NC_090394.1 coordinate 58,528,136, forward strand.
ATCAAATCATAGAATGCCATTTGGTTCATCTAATTTGTATTTTTCTCCACAAGCCACCCAATTTAATCAACTCTCCTGCTTGCTCCGACATATCCCTACATCTGCTAGATTGCACATAAATGTCTTTACATCTCCTTATTCAAATCTACTTTAGTATACACAAATATTAAGCTGTTTGTGAAAATCATCAAAACTTGAAATTACACCATAAACAGCATTGAAGGTCACCAGGCCCATTGTAACTGTGTCACCTCTTTGTGATCCAGAATTAATCCCAATTCCCATGCTCTCCCCATAGCCCTGCGTTTTTACTCTGCTTTTAACATTATCCAGTCTTTCCTTAAAAAATGCAATTGTCTCTGCATAAACCATGCCCCATGGAAAGGTATTCTACGCTCCAATAACACTCCATGTAAAAAGCATTTTCCTAACCTCTTTCACATTGCAATACTCACACAAACACATTCATCTGAACTTCCTCTTTCTATTATTTTAACAGAGGTTGTAGCCCATTTATTTTAACATGCTAACAACTCAAGACATATACAAAATTATCCTATACAGAAATCAATAAGATTAATATGGATTACCTGACAATAATGTATCACCATATTATAACCTATACAAGATTGCATGTCAATGCATGATGATGTTACATTAATGCAAATACTTTGTTTACTGTCATGATCAGAACCATATTTAGTAGTAGCAACACCAAGAGGCTAGAAAGTAGACAAGTGGGTCACAAATAGAAGTATTTCAATCTGTAAAGGTCCTAAACATTCCTCTGCACCCACTGACCACCTCTCCTTAACTAGCACTGATGGTAAGTCCATATTGTCAGCGAGTGTTGGGCAAAACAGAACCTATAAGACTGGTACTATCCCTATCAGCAGTATAAAAATACCAGTAAAATGCCCACATGTGCCAAATGATAGCTGGAAAACTCCAAGAGCTTAATCCTGTTTTACTGTCTTTAAGTATACCTTGCACATAGTTGTAATGTAAATAATGGCATTTTTGTCTGAAGGAGATGAAAATTCCCTGGTATGTAGAATTGGCTGAATCCTAGAACTGTGGCATTACAAGTGCTTTTTTTTTTATAAGCAATTGTCACTTAAGGAAACACATTATTAGTTGTGAGAGCTAGCAGGATATATATTTATCTTATTTTGCAAACATACAACAGGCCATTTGCTACATAAGTATCTGATAAACTGTTACCTGCATACAAGTCACCAAGTGCTCCTGCCAACACTTTGAAGGCAGAGGTTTTACCACCCAAAGGATCGCCAACGATCATAAATCCATGACGCACTAGCATCATCTCATAAATCTGATGGAGAAAAGAATAAATTAACAAAATACTTAATTTCAGTCACTACCTTGCATCTCAAAGGATGCATACATGAGTAATAAGACATATGCTACTTATATATATGCTAAGAGAATACCAGTGAAACGTAAAAAAGTGTCACTTGGTAGTACAGAACTTGAATATTGCTGAAAAAAGAGAAATGCTATCGAAGCTTTTCATCTTGCACTCATCAGGGAAGACCCAAGAATACCAAATTTCGAAGGGAGCAACTATTTATACTGCATGAGAAAAGGGTGCTGATTGGTTGGCAAGTCGGCTCTGGGCGAGGTGTTGCCATGGAAAGTGTACCAGGGAACTGCTGTCCCACACACTTTTGTTTAATTCAAAAAAGGTACCTGGACACGTTTATTTTGCCTGCAGAGGACAGGTTCCTGCGTTTTGCAAGTACAGGCTGGCTAAGTATGGTTAGTACTCAGCCTATTGCGAACAGCCGAAGGGGCGTGCTGTTTGATACGATCAGCCAGTCGTACTGCCTACCTATGTATCTGGCATCGCACTCAGAACACAATGTCTAACATTAGATGTGATTCCGCGATTGGACAGCACTTACTGAACAATCCCAAGTGTGCTAAGAATTACACTAACAACCAATTTAAGATGATCAGTCGGGCTCGCAATGTGGCTCACTTATGCTTGCTAGAAGCTACGTATATTCATATGCAGGGACCTGTCTTGGGCAGGCAAAAGGAACATGTATAGGCATTGCGCCTTTCTTGAATTAAACAAAAGCGTGGGGGACAATAGGTCCCTCGTGCATTCTCCATGACAATGCCTCGACCAGAGTCGACTTGCCAACCTATCAGCACCCTTTACTCATGCAGTGTAAACTGTTGCTCCCTTTGAAAGTTGGCATGCTTGTATCTGTCCTGATGAGTGCAAGACAAAAAGCTTCAACAACATCTCTTTTTGCAGCAATACTTAAAAATATATTTGCAACATGATTATCATCAGAGTTAGGGATGAAATCTTTTCAGATACCATCAATAATTCCTCAGTCATGGGCTGATGCAGTGTTAACCTATCCCATAATTACAGAAACATTAGGGTTGTTATATGCTGCAGATATATCTGTGAATAAAAGAGTACCAGACAAAGGCAAACAATGAGAGGAATACATCAAACAAGAGAGGTGTTTTGACACAAAACGGTCAGTTTTAAGACATTACAATTATACAGAATCATAACACATTAAACACAGTGAGTAGTTTTATTATGTCTGCAGGGCCACACAACTACAATGATGTCACATATTGTACCATGGATACAATTGTTCAGCAGGTAAATGCTGAGGCCTGAAATTCTGCAGGATTTCTATCAACCCCTCACAGTAACTCTGGCAGCAGAACCCATAGGGAGACAGTTACTATGGCTGTATTTATCTGTTTAAGTCATTTCCCCAAGGGTTCCATTGGTGTCTCACTGAAGTTGTAGTTGGAAACAAATAGATCAATGGAATTTCAGGACCTGAATTGTGTTCTTTCTCCAATTCTAGGAACATAGGAATAAATGAACAGGAGTCAGTCATTTAGCTCCTCAAACCTGTTCCACCATTCAATGAGATCATGTCTAATCAGTGGCCTAACTCCATACAACCTTTGCCCCATATCCCTTACTACCTTTGGTTAACTGAAATCTCAGACTTAAAATTAACAATTGACCCAGCATTACCTTCCATATGCAGAAGTGAATTCCAAACTTCTAAGAGCCTTTGCATATAGAAGTGTTTCCTAACTTCAATAAAGGCCTGGCTCTAATCTTTAGGCGATATCCCATAGTCCTACATTCCCCAACCAGCAGAAATAGTTTCACCCAATCTACCCTGCAGGTTCCCCTTAATATCTTGAAAAAATGATCAAATCACCTACTTAATCTTCTAAATTCTAGGGAATACAACCCTCGTTTTGTGTCATCGCTACTCGTAATTTAACTCTTGGAGTTCAGGTATCATTCTAGTACATCTAGGCCACACTCCTTCCAGGACCAATACATCTTTCCTAAGATTTGCCCAGAACAGAACACAGTATTCCAGGTGTGGTCTAACCAGTTATCATGCATAAACTTGCATCTATAAGGCACCTTTAATGTAGTGAGAAATCCTTAGATGTTTCACAACTGGAACATTGAGCAAGTGTTTGGGGAAGGAGTTGAGGAGGTGATCGAAGGCATGATCAAAGAAATAAATTTTGAGGCTTTTGAAGACAAGCATGAGATATACCAAGGCAGATGGGATTAGGAATTCTGAATGTTGGGCTAGTAATGTGTGCAAGTTGTGTCATTGAGAATGGAATAAAAGTTAGGGAGGACATACAATAGACTACCATTGGAAGAAGGGATAGTATGAACTGGTACACAAGACTATAGGTAATTGCAGAGCTAGGATTGGTCTTGGGCTATGTAGGGATGTGGATAAGGTGATGATTTGTAATCAATACATGGGGTGACAAGGAACCAGTGAAGGTTGGTAACAACAGGAAAGACTTAGTACAAGATGGGAGAGGGTGAGATTTTTTTTTTTTTTTAAAGGCATTGGAGTTTTCTTAAGATGGAGCTCAGAAAGCCAACAAGGAGAAAATTGGAGATCAAGCCTGGAAATAGAAAAAGTGTGAATGAGGGTCTCACTCTTCCTGTAGATAGTATGTGGGAAAATTATGAAGGTCAATGTAGGCAACCTTGGTAATGGACCAGATGTGAGTTTTGAAACTCACCTCAGGATGAATCATGGCACTGTGACCGTTCATCCTGTGCAAGCATCTGGGAAAGGAAATGCTATCTGGAACTAAAGTACAGAAGTTATCAATGGCAGCTGAACAAAATGATTTCAATCTGGTCAATTTGGAGGAAGTTCTGGCTCATTCACGACTTGAAGAATAAAATGGACAGTACTGAAAAACTCATGAAGTTGAGATTTATGGAGGAGAGGTAAAGGTGGGTGTCATTATCTTAAACATACTTTGCATATATAGTCAATGTGGCTAAGTGGGAGCATGTAGATGAAGAATGGTGGGTGGAATTGGAGGAGAGAAATGGAACTTTGGGGTTGGAGGTGATTTTGAAGACTTAGGACCTATAGCTGGAGATGTGCTGGCCACATTGGGAGAGGTATGAAAGGAATTATGAATGACTAATTTCACAGGAGTAGATCACATGGGTGAAATGGCAGTCAAGAATGGAGTAGTCAACCACTTAAAAGGCCATTAAGAAGTTGAAAAGCACAAGGAAGGATATTACACCATAGCCGGAATCCCACAAGATAGGGGCGGCACAGTGGCGCAGTGGTTAGCACCGCAGCCTCACAACTCCAGCGACCCGGGTTCAATTCTGGGTACTGCCTGTGTGGAGTTTGCAAGTTCTCCCTGTGTCTGCGTGGGTTTCCTCCGGGTGCTCCGGTTTCCTCCCACATGCCAAAGACTTGCAGGTTGATAGGTTAGTTGGCCATTATAAATTGCCCCTAGTATAGGAAGGTGGTAGGGAAATATAGGGACAGGTGGGGATATGGGATTAGTGTAGGATTAGTATAAATGGGTGGTTGATGGTCGGCACAGACTCGGTGGGCCAAAGGGCCTGTTTCAGTGCTGTATCGCGAAACTAAACTAAAGATAAAACTGGTGACTTTGACCATGTCAATCTTAGTGCTGTAGGCAGGATTTTTTTTTTTTTTTTAATTTGTTCGGATGAGTAGGTACACCTACAGTGCTATTAGGAAGGGAATTCCAGGATCTTGACCCTCGGACATTGAAGGAACGGCAATATAGTTCCAAGTCAGGATGGTGTGTAGCTTGGAGGGGAGCTTGCCGGTGGTGGTGTTCCTATGCATCTGCTGCCCTTATCCTTCCAGGTGGAAGAGGTCGTGGGTTTGGAAGGTGCTGTCGAAGGAGTTTTGGTGAGTTTCTGCAGTGCATCTTGTAAATGGTACACACTGCTGCCACTGTGCATTAGTGGTGAAGAGAGTCAATGTTGAAGGTGGTGGAGTGGGTGCCAATCAAGTGGGTTGCTTTGTCCTGGATGGTGTTGAGCTTCTTGAGTGTTGTAGGAGCTGCACCCATCCAGGCAAGTGGACAGTATTCCATCACACTCCTGACTTGTGCCTTGTAGATAGTGGACAAGCATTGGGGAGACAGGAGCTGAGTTACTCATCACAGAATTCCCAGCCTCTGACCTGCTCTTGCAACCACAGCATGTTTGGACAAAGGCTGTAATAAGGTCTGGAGCTTAGTGGCCCTGGCGGAACCCAAACTGAGCATCAGTGAGCAGGTTATTGCTGAGCAAGTGCCGCTTGATGGCACTGTCGACGACCCCTTCTATCACTTTGCTGATGATCGGGAGTAGACTGATAGGGCAGTAATTGGCCTGGTTGGATTTGTCCTGTTTTTTGTGGACAGGACATACCTGGGCAATTTTTCACATTGCCAGGTAGATTCCAGTGTTGTAGCTGTACTGAAACAACTTGGCTAGGGGCGTGGCTAGTTCTGGAGCACTTCAGTACCATTGCTGGAATGTTGTCAGGGGCCATAGCCTTTGCGGCATCCAATGCCTTCAACCATTTCTTGATATCACGCTGAGTGAATCAGGTTGGCTGAAGACTGGCATCTATGATGCTGGGGTCATCAGGAGGAGCCAAGATGGATCATCAACAAGGCACTTCTGGCTGAAGATGGATGCAAATGCCTCAGCCTTGTCTATTGCACTGATGTGTTGGGCTCACCCATCATTGAGAATGGGGATATTTGTGGAGCCACCTCCTCCTTTCAGTTATATAAAAGCAAAATACTGCGGATGCTGGAAATCTGAAACAAAAACAAGAAATGCTGGATTCACTCAGCAGGTCTGGCAGCATCTGTGGAAAGAGAAGCAGAGTTAACGCTTCGGAACCAGTTCCGAAGAAGGGTCACTGACCCGAAACGTTAACTCTGCTTCTCTTTCCACAGATGCTGCCAGACCTGCTGAGTGAATCCAGCATTTCTTGTTTTGGTCCTCCTTTCAGTTGTTTATTTGTCCACCACCATTCATGACTGGATGTGGCAGGACAGCAGACCTTAAATCTGATCCGTCGGTTGTGGGATCGCTTAGCCCTGTCTATTGCATGCTGCTTCTGCTGTTTGGCATGCAAGTAGTCCTGTGTTGTAGCTTCACCAGGCTGACACCTCATTTTGAGGTATGCCTGATGCTACTTCTGGCATGCCCTCCTGCACTCTTTGTTGAACCAGGGTTGGTCCCCTGGCTTGATGGTATTGGTAGAGTGGGAGATTTGTCGGGTGGCACAGTGGTTAGCACCGCAGCCTCACAGCTCCAGCGACCCGGGTTCAGTTCTGGGTACTGCCTGTGTGGAGTTTGCAAGTTCTCCCTGTGTCTGTGTGGGTTTCCGTCGGGTGCTCCGGTTTCCTCCCACAGCCAAAGACTTGCAGGTTGATAGGTAAATTGGCCATTATAAATTGCCCCTAGTATAGGTAGGTGGTAGCAGAATGGTGGGGATGTGGTAGAGAATATAGGGTTAATGTAGGATTAGTATAAATGGGTGGTTGTTGGTCAGCACAGACTCGGTGGGCCGAAGGGCCTGTTTTAGTGCTGTATCTCTAAATAATAAATAAATAATAAATAAATGAGGTTACAGATTGTGGTTGAACACAATTCTGCTGTTGCTGATGGCTCACAGTGCCTCATGGATGCCCAGTTTTGAGTTGCTAGATCTGTTTGAAATCTATCCCATTTAGCACAGTGGTAGTGCCACACAACACGATGGAGGGTATCCTCAATGTGAAGAAGGGACTATGTCTCCACAAGGACTGTGCGGTGGTCACTCCTACCAGTACCGTCACTGACATGTGAAGAGATTAGAGCAGGGAGTGGGTGTGGAACTGAGTGTTGATGACATATTCAAGGTTTGAGAGCAAGTTGGCAACAGCCTATTAGTTGGAAAGGTTATTTGAATCATTGATTAGTTTTTAAAAAGAGAGTTTTAATGCTAAGGTCTTCACAATCTCTACACTATCTCTATGTACAATGCAAATACTGCAGAGGAACAAATCACTTTTTAAAATTCATACAAGAGGTTTTCAACACTAATGATAATTCATTTTAAGTATATGGCTCATCCAACTGGACTTACCATTTTCCCTTGGCCACATGAAGCCCTTACCTCTCACTGCCTAAGGAAATGAAGCAGCTGATGCCAGGTGTGCAGATTGCAAGCTTGAGTGTGGAGATTCGAGTTCGGTGAGTGGGGATTTTAAGTGTTGTTATCTTTATAAAAGCCTGGTCTGCAGTTAGCATTTAACTGGGATTTACACTATATAAAATAGGGTTAAGAAAGTAAAGTAAGTTTCTTTAGTCTTCAGCAGGGATTAAAAGGCTCCACTACAGAGTAGCTGATTAGTTAAGTAACTGACCAGTCAAATCTGGTTGCTGCTTCAAGAAGTTTCAGCTTCAAAAGGTATAAATACAGAGGTCTGGGTGCAGGTTGCAAGCTGAGTGTGGAGATATGAGATTGGTGATTGGAGGGTTCGGTGAAGTGGGGGGAGGGGGTGCTCCATTTTTCTACTTTTTTAACCCTCCAGTATTTGGTTCTTGCTTCGGTACAGTGGAAAGAGCTGGTTGGTGAGTACCTGGTAATTCACTTGTAATAAATAGTCTGTAAAGTAAAGGTATAGCAGGGCAGCTCTGCCGAGTGGAATGTACAGCCTGTGGCATGCACCATGTGTCCTAGACAAACACATCTGCAGGAAGTGTCACTGACTGCAGAAGCTTGAGATCCGGGTTTCGGAACCCAAACAGCGGCTGGAGTCACTGCTGTGCATCCACGAGGCAGAGGACTACGTGGATAACAGGTTTAGGGAGCTGGTTACACCACAGGTTAGGAGCATACTGGCAGATAGGGAATGGATGACCACCGGGCAGTTTAAGAGAACCAGGCAGGTAGTGTAGGAGTCCCCTGAAATAATCTCACTCGCTAATCGGTTTTCCATTTTGGATACTGGTGAGGGTGATGGTTCCTCAGAGGAGTGCAGTCAGAGCCAAGTTTGTGGCACCACTGCACAGGAGGGGAGGAAGAAGAGTGGAACAGCAGTACTGATACGGGATTTGTTAGTTAGGGGAACAGACAGGCGTTTCTGTGGCGGTAAACCTGACTCCAGGATGATGTGTTGCCTCCCTGGTGCCAGGGTCAAGGATGTCACAGAGTGGCTGCAGGATATTCTTCTGGGGAGGGTGAACAGCTGGAGGTCGTGGTCCACATTGGTACCAATGACATAGGTAAGAAGGGGGATGAGGTCCTGAAAGCAGATTTTTAGGGAGCTAGGAAAGAGATTAAAAAGCAGGACCTCAAAGCAGTAATCGCAGGATTACTCCCAGTTAGAGGCCTGCTACCCGACCAAACCCGATGGGACCCAACGACATGTGTCGGGTTCGGGTCGGGTCGGGCCGGACACACATGGTAAGTGCACTGCCAGTAAGTATTAAAAATTTAAAAAACTTACCTGAGCTGGGATTCCTTGACGAAACTGAGTCTGCGCAGTGAGCGAGTGACATCACTATGACGTCATCGCGCATGCGCTGCAGCTTCATGGAGCTTCCCAGTCGGAAGGTAAGTAAAGGGATAGTTGGGTCGGGGTCGGGTCCGCTGTTCCTTTTTCCCAACCTGAGCAGACCTCTACTCCCAGTCCCACGTGCAAGTGAGCATAGGATTAGGAGAATTGAGTGGTTCAACATGTGGCTGGAGAACTGGTGTAGGAGGGAGGGCATGAGAATTCTGAGGTATTGGGACCGGTTCTGTGGCAGGTGGGACCTGTACAAGATGGATGGGTTGCTTCTTAGCAGGACTGGGACGAATATCCTTGCAGGGAGATTTGCTAGTGCTGATGGGGAGGGTTTCAAATAAATTGTCCATGCGACCATACGAATTAGCAGAAGTAGGCCGTTCAGCCCATCGAGCCTGCTCCGCCATTTAATAAGATCATTGCTGATCTGTTTCTGTCTCAAATTCCACACTCCCATCCACCCCGATCATCTTTGATTCCCTTGCCTAACAAGAATCTATCTACCTCCGCCTTAAAAATATTCAATGACCCTGCCTCCACCACTTTCTGAAGGAGAGAATTCCGAAGTCGCACAACCCTCAGAGAAGAAATTTCTCCTCGTCTGTCCTAAAAGGGCAACCCCTAATTTTAAAACAGTGCCCTCTAGTTCTGGACTCACCCACAAGAAGAAACATCCCCTCCACATCCACCTTGTCAAGACCCTTCAGAATCTTATATACTTCAATCAAGTCACCCCTCACTCTTCTAAACTCCAGTGAAAACAAGCACTGTCTCTCCAACCTTTCCTCATAAGACAACCCGTTCATTCCAGGTATCAATCTAGTAAACCTCCTCTGAACCGCCTCCAACGCATTCACATCTTTCCTTAAATAAGGAGATCAAAACTGCACACAGTACTTGAGATGTGGTCTCACCAATGTCCTGTATAAATGAAGCATAACATCCTTACTTTTATTTTCAATTCCTCGCATAATAAAGGATAGCATTCCTTCTTATTAAATTCCTTAATTCTTTATTACTTGCTGCACCTGCATACTAACCTTTTGTGACTCATGCACGAGAACACCTAGATCCCTCTGCACCTCAGAATTATTCAGTTGTTCCCCATTTAAGAAATACTCTGCTTTTTTTATTCTTCCTGCCAGAGAGAACAACTTCACATTTTTCCACATTATACTCCATCTGCCAGATTTTTGCCCACTCACTCAACCTATCTATATTGGTCTGCAACCTCCTTATGTCCTCTTCACAACATACTTTCCTACCTATCTTTGTGTCATCTGCAAATTTAGCTCTCATGCCATCGCTCCCCTCATCTAAGTCATTGATATAAATTGTAAAAAGTTGAGGCCCCAGCACAGACCCCTGTGGGACTTCACTCTTCACATCCTGTCAATCAGAAAAGGACTCATTTATGCATACTCTCTGTTTTCTGCCAGCCCGCCAATCTTCTATCCATGCTAATATGTTAGCCCTTACACCATGAGCTCCTACTTTGCGCAATAACCTTTTATGTGGCACCTTTTCAAATGCCTTCTGGAAATCCAAGTACAATACGTCAACGGGCTTCCCTTTATCCACAGCACATGTTACTCCTTCAAAGATCTCCAATAAATTAGTTAAACATGATTTCCCTTTCACAAAACCATGCTGACTATTCCCAATTACCTTGAGTTTTTCCTATGTGCCCACCTATAGCCTCCTTAATGATCGGTTCCAACACCTTCCCCACGACAGATGTCAAGCTAATTAGCCTATAGTTAACAGTTTTCTGCCTCCCCCACTTCTTGAATAGAGGGGTTATATTTTGCTACTTTCCAGTCTGATGCAACCTTTCCAGAATCCAGCGAATTTTGATGGGGAGGGGATGAGAACCTGACAGGGAGCTCAGATTGGAGGGAAGCAAAACTGGTAACTTGTCGGGGGTTTGGGAAGCAGATGCAAGTATCAGAGAGGAATATCAAGGTGCACAAAATACTGGGGGAGATAGATAGCACATTATTAGGTGGGGTCAGAGTAAAGGAGAAAGTAATAAAGTCTGAATTAGGGTTAATGTGCATGTATGTGAATGGACAGAGTGGGTTAATAAGACTGGTCAAGTGCAGGTGTAGGTTGCCATGTGGAAATTTTTTTTTGTTCATTCAAGGGATGTGGTTGTCACTGGCTGGGCCAGCATTTAATCGCCCATCCCTAATTGCCCTTGAGAAGGTGATGGTGAGCTGCCTTCTTGAACCGCTGCAGTCCATGTGAGGTAGGTATACCCACAGTGCTGTTAGGAAGGAAGTTCCAGGATTTTGACCCAGTGACAGTGAAGGAACTGCAGCGATATAGTTCCAAATCAGGATGTGTGGCTTTGAGGGGAACTTGCAGGTGGTGGTGTTCCATGCATTTGCTGAACTTGTCCTTCTAGTTGGTAGAGATCGCGGGTTTGGAAGGTGCTGTCTAAGGAGCCTTGGTGCATTGCTGCAGTGCATCTTGTAAATGGTACACACTGCTGCCATTGTGCGTCAGTGGTGGAGGGAGTGAATGTTTGTAGATGGGGTGCCAATCAAGCGGGCTGCTTTGTCCTGGATGGTGTCAAGCTTCTTGAGTGTTGTTGGAGCTGCACCCATCCAAGCAAGTGGAGAGTATTCCATCACACTCCTGACTTTTGCCTTGTAGGTGGTGGATAGGCTTTGGGGAGTCAGGAGGTGAGTTACTTGCTGCAGAATTAAAAGCCTCTGACCTGCTCTTATAGCCACGGTATTTATATGGCTACTCCAGTTCAGTTTATGGTCAATGGTAACCCCTAGGATGTTGAGAGTGGGGGATTCAGCAATCGTAATGCCATTGAATGTCAAGGGGAGATGGTTAGATTCTCTCTTGTTGGAGATGGTCATTGTCTGGCACTTGTGTGGCGTGAATGTTACTTGCCACTTATTAGCCCAAGCCCGCATATTTTCCAGGTCTTGCTGCATTTCTACATGGACTGCTTCAGTATCTGAGGAGTCGCGAATGGTGCTGAAGATTGTGCAATCATCAGCGAACACCCCCACTTCTGACCTTGTGATTGAAGGAAGGTCTTTGATGAAGCAGCTGAAGATGGTTGGGCCTAGGACACTACCCTGAGGAACTCCTGCAGTGATGTCCTGGAGCTCAGATGATTGACCTCCAACAACCACAACCATCTTCCTTTGCGCTAGATATGATTCCAACCAGTGGAGAGTTTTCCCCCGATTCCCATTGACATCCGTTTTGCTAGGGCTCCTTGATGCCATACTCAGTCAAATGATGCCTTGATGTCAAGGGCAGTCACTCTCACCTCACCTCTTGAATTCAGCTCTTTTGTCCATGTTGGAACCAAGGCTGTAATGAGGTCAGGAGCTGAGTGACCCTGGCAGAACCCAAACTGAGTGTCACTGAGCAGGTTATTACTAAACAAGTGCTGCTTGATGGCACTGTTGATGACACCTTCCATCACTTTGCTGATGATTGAGAGTAGATTAATGGGGCAGTAATTGGCCAAGTTGGACTTGTCCTGCTTTTTGTGTACAGGACATACCCAGGCAATTTTCCACATTGCCAGGTAGATGTCAATGTTGTAGCTGTACTGGAACAGCTTGGCTAGGGGCCTGGCAAGTTCTGGAGCATAGGTCTTCAGTACTATTGCCGGAATGTTGTCAGGGCCCATAGCCTTTGCAGTATCCAGTGCCTTCAGTCATTTCTTGATATCACAGAGTGAATTGAATTGGCTGAAGTCTGGCATCTGTGATGCTGGGGACTTTAAGAGGAGGCTGAGATGGATCATCAACTCGGTACGTCTGGCTGAAGATGTCTCAGAGGGGTCGAGGACAGAATCAATTTGGCTAGAGCTGAGGAACAAAAAAGGTGCAGTTACATTGCTCGGTGTTGTCTGTAGGCCACCAACAAGTGGGAAGGATGTAGAGGAACAAATTTGCAAGGAAATTACAGAGAGATGCAAAAACAATAGGGTAGCTATAATGGGGCACTTATCCAAACATAGACTGGGATAATAGTAGTGTGAGGGGCAAGAGTTCCTAGAGTGTGCTCAGGAAAATTTTCTACAACAGTATATTGCTAGTCCAATGAGAAAGGAGGCACTGCTAGACCTGGTTCTTGGGAATGAGGTGGGCCAAGTGGATCAAGTATCAGCAGGAGAGCATTTAGGGGATAGTCATCATTATATCATAAGTTTTAGGCTGTCTATGGAAAAGGACAAAGAGCAATCCAGGGTAAAAATAATTACCTGGGGGAAAGGCCAACTTCAATGGGGTAAGAATGGAGCTGGGGCAAATAAATTGGAGTCAAAAGCTGGCAGAAAAACTGGTTGATAAACAATGGGCTTCCTTCAAAGAAGAGATAGTTTGGGCACAGTCAAGATATGTTCCTTCGAAGGGAAAAATTAGCACAAACAAATCCAGAGCTCCCTGGCTGACAAAAGAGGTAGAGATTAAGATAAAGAAGAAAAACTGTGCTTATGACAGATGCCAGATAGAAAATACTATTGAGAACCAGGCTGAATATAGGAGATCCAGAGGGGAAGTCATAGAGAGAGATACAGCACTGAAACAGGCCCTTCGGCCCACCGAGTCTGTGCTGACCAACAACCACCCATTTATACTAATCCTACATTAATCCCATTTTCCCTCTCACATCCCCACCTTTCCTCAATTCTCCTTCCAACTACCTACACTAAGGGCAATTTACACTGGTAAATTTACCTATCAACCTGCAAGTCTTTGGCTGTGGGAGGAAACCGGAGCACCCGGTGGAAACCCACGTGGTCACAGGGAGAACTTGCAAACTCCACACAGGCAATACTCAGATCTGAACCGGGGTCGCTGGAGCTGTGAGGCTGGGGTGCTAACCACTGTGCCGCCCAATGTGAAAAAGTGAAAAAGCAAAAAGAAAGTGAAAAAGCAAATAAGAGAAGCAAAGAGAGAACATGAAAAGAGACTGGCAGCTAGCATTAAAGGAAATCCCAATGTTTTCTACAGGCATATAAATAGTAAAAACGTGGTTAAAGGAGGAGTGGGGCCAATTAGGGACCAGAAAGGGGATTTACACATGGAGGCAGAGGGCATAGTTCAGGTATTAAATGAATGCTTTGCTTCTGTCTTTACCAAGGAAGATGATGCAACCCAGGCAATGTTAAAAGAGGAGGTAAGTCAGACACTAGAGGGGTTTAAAATTAATAAAGAGGAAGTATTAGATAGGCTGTCTGTACTTAAAGTGGATAAAGCACCAGGACCAGATGAGATGTATTCAAGGATACTGAGGGAAGTGAGGGTGGAAATCGCAGAAGCACTGGCCATAATTTTGCAGTCTTTCTTAGACTCTGGGGGTGGTGCCAGAGGACTGGAAAATTGAAAACGTTACACCCATGTTCAAAAAAGGGTATAAAGATAAGCCCAGCAACTACAGGCCAGTCAGTTTAACGTTGGTGGGGGAAAACGTCTAAAAAAAAATTCGGGACAAAATCAATAGTCAGGTGGACAAATGTGAGTTAATTCAGGAAAGCCAGCATGGATTTCTTAAGGGAAAATCATGTTTAACTAACTTGCTGGAGTTTTTTTGAAGAGGTAACAGAGAGGGTTGATGAGGACAATGCTGTTGATGTGGTGTACGTGAACTTTCAAAAGGTGTTTGATACAGTGCCACACAACAGACTTGAGCAAATTTGTAGCTCATGGAATAAAAGGGACGGTAGCAACATGGATACGAAATTGGCTGAGTGACAGGAAACAAAGAGTAGTGGTTAATGGATGTTTTTTGGGCTGGAGGAAGGTTTGTAGTGGAATTCCCCAGGGATCAGTTTTGGGACCCTTGCTTTTCTTGATATATATTAATGACCTAGACCTTGCTGTATAGGGCACAATTTCAAAATTTGCAGATGATACGAAACTTGGAACATATGTGAACTGTAAGGAGGATAGTGTAGAACTTCAAAAGGACATAGACAAGTTGGTGGAATGGGCAGACAGGTGGCAGATGAAATTCAATGCAGAGAAATGTGAAGTGATTCATTTTGGTAGGAAGAACATGGAGAGACAATATAGAATAAAGGGTACAATTCTAAAGGGGGTGCAGGAGCAGAGGGACCTGGGTGTATATGTGCATAAGTCATCGAAGGTGGCAGGACAGGTTGAGAAAGCGGTTAATAAAGCATAGAGTATTCTGGGCTTTATTAATTGGGCCATAGAGTACAAGAGCAAGGAAGTTATGTGGACCTTGTTCACTAGTCACTAGTTCGGCCTCAGCTGGACTACTGCATCCAGTTCTGGGTGCCACACTTTAGGAAAGACGTGAAGGCATTGGAGGGAGTACAGAAAAGATACACGAGAATAGTTCCGGGGATGAGGAATTTCAGTTATGAAGATAGATTGGAGAAGTTAGGACTGTTTTCCTTGGAGAAGAGAAGGCTAAGAGGTGATTTGATAGAGGTATTCAAAATCATGAGGGATCTGGACAGAGTAGATAGAGAGAAACTGTTCCCACTCATGAAAGGATTGAGAACAAGAGGGCACAGATTTAAAGTATTTGGTAAAATAAGAAAAAGTGACACAAGGAAAAACTTTTTTACGCAGCAAGTGGTTAAGGTCTGGAATGCGCTACCTGAGAATGTGGTGGAGGCAGGTTCAATTAAAGCATTCAAAAGGGAATTAGACAATTATATGAAAAGGAAGAATGTGCAGGGTTACAGGGAGAAGGCAGGGGAATGGAACTGAGGGAATTGCTCTTTCAGAGAGCCAGTGCGGACACGATGGACCGAATGGCCTCCCTTTGCATTGTAACGATTCTGTGATACATGGGCAGAAGGAAGTTAGCTGAGTACTGAGGAGCGGGATTGAGAGAGCAGTGTTGGATCTCAATGTGAGTGGTGAGTCCTATAAGGCAAGGAGGGGAGATAAGGGAGCAGTTACAGAGTAGCTGGGATGGATGGAAGCTTGCACTGGAGAAGTGATATCGGAGGAGGAGGCTGACATCTGAAGGGGTAGCCTCATATTTAATGGTGTGACACAAGGCATCAGAGGTAAGGATAGAACGCATATGGGAGGGAGGTTCAAGAAGGCAAAGGAGTGCGCTTTATGTGTGGTGAATCATAATGGTGGTAGCAGTGTTAATGCAATATTAATCATTTCCAGGGGTGGCCTGAAAGTCCTTTCAATGCATTCTTCTCTAACTTTATGTCCAATGCAGATGTTTCAGCATGACAATTCTATTAACTTTAGATTTAACTCAACATTTGTCGCAGCAATTAATTCTTTTTTAAAATTCTGACTTATCCAACCAGTTGTGTTAATTTTTACCATGTAATTGTGAACCCCATTCCTGCTGAATGTCTCAATAGATTCTGCCTTAGCAATGTGAAAGCCCACTGGAAAGTCCCTAATTTGTTGGTATTTATTTGGCAACATAACAGTGACTGGCCTCAGTAAATTAACCTTTTGTGGGTCAACAAAGAATTCTGTCTTGTTTGTGCCCCTCTTAATAACTATCCCTGGGTGTAAAAAGGGAAAAAGCACATTACCATTTGCAAGTGTTGTGGAGGGTAACACAATCAGAAAGAGAGATAATGATAGGATGGGCCAACAGACTGATGACCAGCTTAAAACAATTAAAAGTGACCTGAATAATCTTTTCAATAAACCATGGAACAGGCTGAAGCTTCATTTTCTTGATGTTGTTCTTTAATGCACGGAGGAAAACCTCACGTTCTAGGTCAGGGAGGTCCACACCAGGGAACAGATCAGATATAATTCCCTAGAGCAACAAGACAGAGGTTGCATTTTAACAATGGTTTACACGGCTTTTTATTATTGCACGCTGATCCCAAGAATGCTGAAAATGCTTGGACTTGAACATCCAGACCTGGGCTAAGAACTGAAAATGCAGACAATACAAAGCCAGTCGATTAATACCAGAAAATATAAGTTAAGTTTGCCTCTGGGCCTCATCGAAATTGTTATCTTTTTGGTTGTTGGTCAGCATGTTTAATTTCTGTTTCATATTTCTAAGACTTGAGGTTTTCTTTTTCCTTAAACCTGAACGTTGTGCTTTGTCACATTCAAACTGTGCAAGATCATTTATCTGCACTATTTCCTTACTGTATTAAATGATCATTTTCACAGAGATCTGCTCACAATTAATAAGTGGTGCATGTCAATCAATTTCTCTCAGGAAACTTTGTTTTTAAAAAAAAGATCTCAAAAATATACCTGAAACAGAGGTACATCCTGGGATAAAAATTTGGCTAAATTCACATCCATCAAGGCTCGTAACAGCAGTACACTCTCATTATCTTTTGCGAATTTCAGCTTCAGGTTTCCAGCTGCAGTCAGGACTGACTTTACTGCACGCATACCGTAATCGTAGTGATGCTGTGACGATAACTGTTCTGAGCACAGACGGTAGGTAGCCACAATCTTCTGGGAAAGACTGGAGGGGGGATGGGGTGGGGGAGGAAGCAAAGAGAAGAGTGTCACAAAAATGTACTGGTCCTATAAATTTTACTTTATTTTGTCTAGCACAATTATTTTAAGTTCTAATAATGTACAGAATTAGCTGAGATATGAAGAAACAAAACAGGCAATCCACCGGGCAAGAGAGTTAACAGCACACAATACTGTACAGTAAAGGATTAATGCGACAGATCCACTATTTGTATTATAGGTTTTTGCCAATACAGGCTGGGGTTTAAATATGCCACTCTCTCATGTTTACTTTCAAGTTATATTGCCTGGTTCTCTGTGAACCAGATTTAAACTGTGTTCCAAGGGAAAAAGCATGTGCAGATGGGAATTTCAGCTTCAGGTTTCCAGCTGTGGTCAGGATAGACAAATTGGACACTGTGAATGTGCAACATGACCAACCAGTGACACCATGAGGTATAAGGTACACGGGTGTATATGTGAAAACATAGGTCCCGAAAATGTGCAGCGTGTTGATCCACCCACCTCTGGTGCTTTCTCTACTAAAATATGTGGGGTCTGGGAGAACTCATGTAACTTAAGCAATCCTGGAGAGCAACTGCATCTTTCACATTTGGCTACCAAAGGAAGCCAGAAAGTGCAGCCTGTGTTGACGTGTCTGGGGAATAGTTTCCAGAGCTGCCACTCCAAAGATATTTTAGTGCTGCCCATCAGGTACCTTCCTACAAAAATCAAAAAGAGCCTTAACATTTTTGTCTATGGTTGGAAGTCCAGGCTAAGACTGGAGCTCCAGCTAGGTACTATTTCTGCTATACTGCAAGCCGGTATGCCTGGTCCCACTCTGTTACGACCTCACAGAACACCAGTCTGGTGTGTACTCTGTCTTTAATGAAACTGACTGTAATGGCTGCCTGCAGTCAGAGTGCTTCATGGTAGAGGTCATATGACTACATCAAGCCAGGAGGCACATTGGTACAGTATTGCATTTCTATCCCAAAGATCCCCCTTTTCATACAAAAAAAACATTTGCATGCATTATCATTTACACTGGAAGTTGCCCAAGTTACCCACTATGCACACAACTGTTCTCATGGATTAGTGGTTCGTCATTCTGGTCAGTCTCTGCGCATGCATTGCACACAGTCATTAAATTGTGCTGGTCTCTTAATGGTGCACGTGCGCGTTGTCGTTGGTTGCTAATCTGGTTGATTTTCCTCCTCTGGCAAGTGTCATTCCCTTGTCACTTATTGCCTTAGTAACTGTTGTTGTTTCACTTCCGTTGTTGGGTGCTGTGGACCGCTGGTGCTGATGGTTGTACTTTGGTCTGTGCAGTTGGTGAGTTCTCATCTTCCTGATTGGCCGCCTGCTGTGACAGAACAGCTTCTCCAGTTTGTGTGTGCCTGCGGTTGTGACAGTGTATCTGGTCCATCACTGTCACCTCATATGATCGAGGCGACAATTGCTCTATGTAGGTCCCAAGTTGCCACTCGGGCTGACTCTTGTTGAGAGCATTGAAGGTTTGTACCCTGACTGGCTCTCCAATGCTCCATTCTGGCGAGGGTTCAGCAGTTTTGTCAAAATGAAATTTGGCTTTTGCCATTTCATCTTGATTTTGTCTGCCCGCTCTGCGGAATCTGAGCGCTCCTTCCGCACAGTCTCCACCTTGGGCGCCTGAGCATACGACTGCCTGATCTTCCTCTTCCTCGCCGCCTGTATGACTTGCGTTGCCTTGCAACTGGCAATGGCATTCTCGTTCTAGCACCGGTGCCCACTCCTGCAGGCCATCTTCTGGGATTTCTCTTTTTGCATGTTGAGGGTTACCAGTCCAAGCTTTAGACTTGCTTTGGTTGAGACGAGTGGCTTTTGTTTGCCGTATATGATTTGGAACTCCGCATCTTCGTTCTTGTCATTGCAATGGACACTTAGAGTAACTTGTCCTCTTGGCACTATTATGATGCCATCATATAGTCTCAACCTTACTTTTGAGGACTTCATTTTTGGATCACCATGTTGAGCCACTTTGCACAGGTCTGTGAAGGTCATGATGTTGCATGACGCACCAGTGTCTATCTGGAACTTTCTGTTGACTTGATATTCTCCTTCTGCAGTCATCATTCCAACAGTCACACATCATTTATCACTGATCGACCTGTCTGAACCAACCTGTGTGTGTTGTATAGTGATTCGTTAGAATCTTTGGCTGATATCTCTCCAGTGGCCATCTGTACCTTCTTGTTGTGCTTCCTTCTAGCCAAACACTTGTATGCAAAATGATTCAGCTTCTTGCAGTGAGAACACGCTGGATATGCCTTCTTTTCCTGTGCATGATGTCCTCCGCAGTATTTGCATTCTGCCCTTTGTGATCTTTCTGTCCCTTCGGCCTGGAATGTCTATCAGCATAATGCAAGGCTCGGTCTGTTCTTCCATGAATATGCTCTAGCTGCTGATTTACAACCTCAGCGCTTCTGCACACGTCAATTGCTTTCCTGAGAGTCAGTTTCTCCTCTCTCAGTAGACATGCACTCACTGCGGGATCTCTTATGCCTAATACAATCCTGTCGTTAATTAGATCATCTTTTAGTTGCACAACTTCACAGGATTCTGTGAGCTGTGCTAATTTAGTCACATAGTGATCAATGGACTCTTTTTCACCTTGGGCCCTAATAATGAACACATACCGTTCATAGGATACGTTCACTTGGGGTTCAAAGCGTGCCTTCAAGGCTTTCAAAATTTCTGTTGTCCATTTTTTTTTTGTTCTTCAGACAGATTTAGGGTGGAATACAGTTTGTAACAGTCTCTCCCCAACAGTGATAGAAGTGTAGCTACTTGCATCTGCTGTGGTTTGTTAATTAAATCTGTCGCAATTTTGTAATTTTGCCATTGAGAGTGGAAAAACTGCCACTTCTGTCTCATATCACCTTTCATTTTGGCCGGCGCAGACAGAGAAAAATATGCAGCCTTTGTCTTACCCTGTGCTTTCAGCTGTTTCTTTGTTCCTTTTCTGTGGCTTCACGTGGCTTTTTGCAGCTTTTAGCAGTTGTGACCATTCTCGTGGCCTTTGTTCTGTAGCTGTGCCTCTTCACCACTCAATCTCAGCTCCACTCTGACACCACGTTATGAGCTCACAGCATACCAGTCTGGTGTGTACTGTTTTTAATGAAACTGACTGTAATGGCTGCATGCAGTCAGAGTGCCTCATGGTAGAGGTTACATGACTATGGCAAGCCAGGAGGCACATTGGTACAATATTGCATTTCTATCTCAAACACACTCGGTGTACCAGTCTATCCCAATCCAGCCATGCTCCTCCCTCTGACATGCACCACCATGATTGGGAGACCACATCCCAACCAATACCTCATGGAAACTACTGGGGAATCCTGGACTCAATGTGTCTGGGTCCTGACCTAATATAAAGCCCTTCTGCTTCATCCCTGCCAGACTTATGGAGGGAATACACAGAAAGGGCTGCGGATTTTCTGCCCATATGTTATCATGGAAATGTACTCATACACAGCAATGACCATGTTGCCACTGATTTTTTTTTTTTAATTTCCAAAATATACTTTAGTCATAAAAATCTGTAAAAATTACATTGCCAAACAGTTTCCAAACAGCACCAAAAAATACAAACATTGCAAGGGAGATCAGTTTCCTTCAAGACTGTCATGAGTTTCTTCCCAACCCTTCCGTTACACAATTGTCATGTCAATTACAGTTTTACATTTACAGCAATTGAGAATATTAACGATACAGTTCGAGGGGTTTCCCATGGATCCAGCCCCTCAGTCTAGCTTGGTGGGGGAACCTTACACTGCGGTCTTTCCCCATTGAGCCTTTGCTGCGGCTGCCCCAAGCTTTAGTGCGTCCCTCAGCACGTAGTCCTGGACCTTGGAATGTGCCAGTCTGCAACATTCGGTGGTGGACAACTCTTTGCGCTGGAAGACCAGCAAGTTTCGGGCAGACCAAAGGGCGTCTTTCACCGAATTGATAGTCCTCCAGCAGCAGTTGATGTTTGTCTCGGTGTGCGTCCCTGGGAACAGCCCGTAGAGCACAGACTCCTGTGTTACAGAGCTGCTTGGGATGAACCTTGACAAAAACCACTGCATCTCTTTCCACACCTGCTTTGCAAAGGCACATTCCAGGAGGAGGTGGGCGACCGTCTCTTCCCCACCACAGCCAACGCGGGGGCACTGTGCGGAGGGGGCGAGACTTCGGGTGTGCATGAAGGATCTGACGGGGAGGGCCCTTCTCACCACCAGCCAAGCTACGTCTTGGTGCTTGTTTGAAAGTTCTGGTGATGAGGCATTCCGCCAAATGACTTTGACGGTCTGCTCGGGGAACCATCCGACAGGATCCACCGTTTCCTTTTCCCGTAGGGCCTTGAGGACATTCCGTGCAGACCACTGCCTGATGGACCGGTGGTCAAAGGTGTTTTTCCGCAGAAACTGCTCCACGAAGGATAGGTGGTACGGCGCCGCCCAACTGCACGGAGCGTTCCGCGGCAATGTGACCAGGCCCATCCTTCGCAACACCGGGGACAGATAGAACCTCAGCACGTAGTGACACTTGGAGTTTGCGTACTGGGGATCTACACATAGCTTGATGCAGCCGCACACGAAGGTGGTCATCAGGATGAGGGCCACGTTGGGTACATTTTTCCCGCCCATGTCCAGAGATTTGAACATCGTGTCCCTCCGGACCCGGTCCATTTTCGATCCCCAGACGAAGCGGAAAATGGCTCGGGTGACTGCCACGGCGCAGGAGTGGGGTATGGGCCAGACCTGCGCCACGTAGAGCAACAACGTGAGCGCCTCGCACCTGATGACCAGGTTCTTACCCACAATGGAGAGAGATCGCTGCCCCCACATGCCCAACTTTTGTCGTACCTTGGCTACTCGCTCCTCCCATGTTTTGGTGCACGCCCCGGCCCTTCCGAACCATATCCCCAGCACCTTCAGGTAATCTGACCTGACGGTGAAGGGGACAAAGGATCGGTCAGCCCAGTTCCCAAAGAACATGGCCTCGCTCTTGCCGTGGTTAACTTTGGCTCCCGAGGCATGTTGCCACTGATGGAACAGTTTTCCTGGGTATAGTTAAACCAGAGGCAGGCGTTAAGACTAAGAGAAAAACAGGTCATATTGGCCACTCATCTAAAAAGATGTGGCAGCTTTATCTTCAGCTGGCTGCTCCCTGTGGGAGAACCAGACTACAGCAACCTCTAGGTGAAGAACAATCCAAAACAACTAATGAGACTCCATTAAAGACTCCTACCAGTTTTAGATCATAGCTATCATACATTATGGAAAAAAGTAGGAGGCATGTCTGATTACTTAACTTGTATTTAACTGTTACATAATGCAAAATTAAAATTTATGTAGCATTATCCCTACTGGTGCTCATGAGGTAAAACTCATTAATGTGCTGATATTTTACTGACTGATTCACATAATATCAAATAGATATAGAGTCAAACGTCCTTGGGGATTCTGCTGGTTTTCCGCCATAACTGTGCAGGTGATCAGAGGAATTGGCAGGAAAATGGCAGTCACGCATTTCTGGCAAATTCCTCTTTGCCTTTTAAGGAATAGAATTCCTGTCTTCCGTTTATAAGGCAATAACAGTAAGAGGGTGGAACCAGTGAAAGTGGCTCCCTACACCTAGGAACTCCCACTTTCTTTGGTTGAGTCTGGATCCAGCGTTGTCAGTGGAGAACGATACAGTCAGTGAGGTGAAACACACCAGCCTCCATATGTGCAGATACAGGTCCCACTGATTGCGTCCAGGCCAGGAACGTGGTCTGCAGCCCCAAAGAAAGCCTCTCAGATTTTTGTTTTCAGAAGGAATCTGCCTTTTGCAACATAGGAGGATCAGGGATGATATGGCAGAGGTTAGGGGCTACTGGGTAATTCGTACAAGGCAGGCAAGCACTAAAATTTCTGACCATCATAGGCAAGCAAGCACAAGAGATGTGCCCAAAGTGGCACCTGCACCCATCTGTCTGGTATTGAGGTGTCCTCACACTCCTCCCACAAGTGCAGGGTCAGCACTGGAGGGCACTGGGAGACATGACCTCAGCATAGCCCACAGATTTTTAGTGTCCTAGTAGATAAGGGATACTTCTGGCCACAGTTTAAAAAGGATTTAAAACGGGTGAAAATAAATTTCCTTATTACCTTCGTGAGTCAATAAACCCCATAGAGTAAAGAGAAATTTCACCAATCAGAGCGTAGTCTGGAACCATCATAGCAACTGTACGGAACAATGCCTGGAGTAAATAGAGCAAAAGGTGAATTAAAAGTAATTCAACAATGCAAAGGGTCGTCAACAAGATTCAACCATTAATACCTTAAAAAGAGAATGAGCCCAATCACCAAGTTAGGATACCTTCCTTCACTTGAATTCATGACACCAGCAGGTCAGCCCACCAAGAGCTGTGGTATCCTTTGCCCAAAAATAACCATATGGAGTTTATTTAATTAATTGCAAATTCTAATTCCACAAACAACTAAAGAGAACTCATCAAAGGCTTTTAGCATTAAACCTCTGCTTTAGCTCATACCTATCACGTAATATTAAGGAAAAAATCTTTTAGGGAGGGATTGGGAAAATAAATTTCAAATATGCAGCATATACTTCAAAAAGGCATACCTCAAAAATTTATATTTCAGTCCTCAAACAGTTAGGAACATGTTTTCATGAAAAATACAGTTAGAAAATCTACCTGTATAGCATAATGTTTATAAGTACCTTTTAAATGTCACTATTTTGTTTTTATATATACCAGATGCAACTATTTCCAAATTTAACTACTAGGATTTGTTCAATATTTTACTGCATCATAAAATCAGGAATAAATATTTGAGTTTTACCTTAAGGTTGTCTGGAAGCTCAGCCCGGCCTGCGTATCCAGGATTCATGGTAATAAAGACTGAGCATGTTGGGTTGAGAGTAAGTTCTGTACCCTCAAAGTAAAATGTTTTAAGATGTCGCATAATTGCTTGTTGGATACTGAGAATCTGTTGTGCAACTACAGACAGTACTTCCACCTAGGGATCAAAATAACAATTTGACATTATCACCGAGATTTAAAAACTCCACATTACTTTTCTCATTTCTGTGCTCCATTATGTGGACCATAGAGATAATAAATTAATGATCTTGTTTTATAACAGGCTGATGCTATTTTGAATAATTAGGACATGTTCAGGATTATAACAACTATCAAAGTCATCTTAAAAATTCCCAAAGAATGGGAAAATAATTTGGAAACCTAAGAGGGGAGGGAGAATAACTTCTGCACTAAATCTATAAAATGCTAGATGTATCAGTGCAGTATGATACTGTAATGTACAGGTAGTTAAAATGATGTCGTCACTTACCCACTCTGATCACGCTGCCTTCCTGCCATATCCTGATGTTAACCTGCTTTCTTTGAGCAGGAGAGTAGGACACCCGGAGGAAGGCAGCGGGAACTCTTTCAATATCCAGATTGGGTCCTATGGTGTCATCATGACCTGATCAGCAATTTTAATCACAGGCCTAAGTTGGGGAGCAATGACAGCCTCCCCGTCAGGATCATGGGCCAGAAGAAGCCTAGGCAGGTAAATAAGATCAGCAGTGCCTCCATGACCCCGGACTCCCCACTCACTTCAGGGCTTGTGTGCACCTTACCCGCCCACCTGACACCCACTTTAAGATCGGGGCCTTAATGTGGAATTATAAAAAAAAATTCAACAACCCCAGACCACACATAAAACAATCTACTATTTAAAGCTGAACCACATTCAAGAAAAACTGTTTTGCCAAACCCTGTTCTGCTGATTTGCAGACATGGAACATGCTCCTGTAAATAAAATCAAAGCACATCCATTTGCACATGACAAGACTGGAGTGAAGCAACAAATAGCTTTTCTGTGGGTCCTTTCCTTTAGCAAAAAAAAAGGATTTCAAACACAATGTTTGAAAGACAATGTTGCTTTAATAGCACAATTCCAAATCTCCATTTGCTTGTTGTTGGATCAACAATTGGCAACACCATTGGGCCATAGTTACTACATTCAAGCTATCATTTTTTTTCATTTTGAAGATATGAAAGATGAACTTTCTATTTATGTCACTAGAAGATGAAGGGACTCTCCAACAACATTCTACTAGGGTCTCCATTGCAAGGCCTAACCAGTGTTTTGTATTAATTTATTATTACTGGCATTGGAATTGGATTGTTTCATGGAATTAAACTGAAACAAATGGGCTTAATTCAATGGCATGTGGGGCTTAAACTTACCTGTGTTCTCAGCAACCACCCCAAATCTGGCAGAACAGTCATGGGATAGTACAGGCAAAAATATTGGGGTAGCTCAAAGCAGAATTGGATGCTGTAAGCGAAGATTTAAGGCAGTAGATGCTGATCCTTTCTCATCACTGACATTTTACTTTATCTGATTTGATTTTCATTGATTTTATTTTATTTGGCCTTTCAAAAGTGTGTTCCTTGCTGACATCTATCTGTACCTTTTAAGATCAGTCAGATTCCTGTGATATGTAAACACTTCTTGTAGACTTTTCAATATTGTGTCCACATCCATGTTCCATGCAGTGACATCTACCCAGTAATACTTTTAATAGGATTCACCTATTAATGTGATGGTGTGTGATGCTACAATACTTTAAAACTGCTTTGGGTCTGCATGCAATTGCAGGCTCTTGCCACTGGTGACACCGCAAAGCACTATATCCCTCCTCTTGGCTCCAAATCTCTTTCACAGAATCATACAGCACATAAGGAGGCCATTTGGCCCATCAGTTCTGTTGCGGCTGTTTGGCAGAGCAATCCAAAATTAATTCAAATACTTGTACCTCTCACCCATGCCTGCGCATAGGCCTGTATTTCCCTCTGCCTCAAATATTTATCCATTAATTCCCTTAAAAGACACGGTGGTTTCTATCGCAACCACACCCTGTGGCAAA
Organism: Heterodontus francisci; assembly: GCF_036365525.1. Lineage (NCBI taxonomy): Eukaryota > Metazoa > Chordata > Chondrichthyes > Heterodontiformes > Heterodontidae > Heterodontus > Heterodontus francisci. The sequence continues at coordinate 58,554,448 of NC_090394.1, forward strand.
GCATTCTATGAGCTACATCCCTCTGGTAAAGAAATGTCTTCTCACCTCTTTCCTCACTCTGTTATAATTTTAAATTAATGAACCCTCGTCATTGACCCCTCAATCACAGGATATTATCTTTTCCTATTCCCACTATCAAAATCTTTAAAACCTCGATTAAATCACCTCTCATCTCCAGTGGATATAGTGCTGGTGTCTCATGTATTTCCTTGTAACTATTATTTACCATTCCTGGTGTCATCCTAGTGAATCTGTGTTGTATGCTCTCTGTGCTTTTAGTATCTTTTCCATAATGATGAAGCACCCAAAAATACACACAGTAATCTAAGCATGGCCTAACCAGTGTTTTGTATTAACTTATTACTTTGTTACCCTTGTACTCTCTGTCCCTATACACATAGACAATGCCATATAGAGGGCCAATAGCAGTTTCAGGAAATTGTGTTTGAACTTAAGGTAACTCTTCTCATCTGTAACTTTCAGTACCTTTCCATTAAGCGTACACACACATTCCTTGTTTATCCTTCTAAGGTATACTACCTTACAATTATTCACATTGTATTGTACCTGACACCTGTTTGCCCAATCCACTAAGCTATTGTTTTGAAGTGTCTTACAGTCTTACTTTTGTGTCACCAATTTTTGAGACTGTTACGAACATATGTACATACAAACATACAAATTAGGAGCAGAAGTAGGCCATTGGGCCTCTCTAGCCTGCTCCGCCATTCAATAAGATCATAGCTGATCTGTTTCTGTCTCGAATTCCACACTCCCATCTACCCCCAATAACCTTTGATTCCCCCACCTCCACCACCTTCTGAGGCAGAGAGTTCCAAAGTCACACAACCCTCAGAAAAAATTTCTCCTCATCTCTGTCCTAAAAGGGTGACTCCTAATTTTAAAACAGTGCCCTCTAGTTCTGGACTAACCCACAAAAGGAAACATCCTTTCCACATTTACCTTGTCAAGATCGTTCAGGATCTTATATACTTCAATTACGTCTCCCCTCACTCTTCTAAGCTCCAGTGAAAACAAGCCCAGTTTCTCCAACCTTTCCTCATAAGACAACCCGCTCATTCCAGGTATCAATCTAGTAAACCTCCTCTGAACCGCCTCCAATGCATTTACATCCTTCCTTAAATAAGGAGATCAAAACTGCACACGGTGTTTGAGATATGGTCTCACCAATACCCTGTATAACTGAAGCATAACTTCCTTACTTTTATTTTCAATTCATCTCACAATAAAGGATAGCATTCCATTAGCATTCTTTATTACTTGCTGCACCTGCGTACTAACCTTTTGTGACACATGCACTAGAACACCTAGATCCCTCTGCACCTCAGAATTCTGTAGTTGCTCTCCGTTTAATATTCTGCTTTTTTATTCTTCCTGCCAAAGTGAACAACTTCACATTTTTCCACATTATACTCCATCTGCCAGATTTCTGCCCACTCACTCAACCTATCTATATCAGTCTTCAACCTCCTTATGTCCTCTTCACAACATACTTTCCAACCTATCTTTGTGTCATCTGCAAATTTAGCTACCATGCCAACGCTCCCCTCATCTAAGACATTGATATAAATTGTAAAAAGTTGAAGTCCCAGCACAGACCCCTGCGGGACTCCACTCTTCACATCCTGCCAATCGGAAAAGGACCCATTTATGCATACTGTCCATTTTCTGCCAGCCAGCCAATCTTCTATCCATGCTAATATGTTAGCCCTTACACCATGAGCTCCTACTTTGTGCAATAACCTTGTCAAATGCCTTCTGGAAATCCAAGTACAGTACGTCAATGGGCTCCCCTTTATCCACAGTGCATGTTACTCCTTCGACGAAATCCAATAAATTGGTTAAACACGATTTCCCTTTCACAAACCATGCTGACTATTCCCGATTACCTTGAGTGCCCAGCTATAGCCTCCTTAATGATCAATTCGAACACCTTCCCTACAACAGATGTCAAGCTAACTGACCTATAGTTACCTGTTTTCTGCCTACACCCCACTTCTTGAATAGAGGGGTTATATTTTCTACTTTCCAGTCTGATGGAACCTTTCCAGAATCTAGCGAATTTTGAAAAATTAACACTAAGGCATCTACTACCTCACTAGCCACCTCTTTTAAGACCCTAGGATGACCCTGTTCCCTACATCAAGCCCATTTGTATTGTCTGGACTAAATCGGGTAGAAGTAATCATCAAGCTCCCCTTACAGGGAGAATGCAGGTTTAATCCCTTGGCTGTGCTGAGTTAAATTATCTCAGCCAGAAAGTAGTGGCAGCACTAAATTTCACCTCATCACACCTCAGTTGGGGGGAGGGGCAGAAGGTGGAGGGGGAAGAAATACAAACCAGGGTTCTTGCTCCAGATTGCCAGATCTCCACTGGAAAAGGGTGTGAGCATCAATGTTGGATGAGGACTGGCTCAATTGCTGCTTTTTATTTTACCCTAATCACCCATCCTACCAATACTCACTGTCTTTGCTCACTTGGCCAAGGTGCTGGACAGTAGCTGACACTCATGGAAATGTGCACCAGCAACTATCTGTTAATGCTGCGAGAAGGGAAGAAAATGGGAACGAAAAGAGTGAAAATATTTGAAAAGAACACAACTCAGAGGGTTATAGGTTCAAACCCCAATACAGGAATTGAGCCTGGATGCTCCAGTAAAGTTCTGCTGTATTGTCATAAGTGTCATCCTTTGGGTGAAATTGAAGACCTTAAGCTCCATCCTATGCAAATTCCAACTCATTGAGAATTCCACCATCTGTATCTTAATAAACAAGAAAAGCTATCCAAATTAAACATGTGTGACTATATAGCCCTGATCTTTCTTAATACGTTCAATTACCTCTATTCTGTTGAACTCATCAAAGCAGGCCCAAGCCCCAGCTTGGGCAAGACCCTTGAAAAATTTCCCCATGGCTTTATAATCCAGACCATCAGAGCAGTTGAATACTACACACTGTAAAGACAAAGAAAAATAAGTGAAGTAGAACATCAAACTCAACAGCAACATCCAACATTGCACAGCTTTGTGACTGAGATCATTACAAATGGCATATTTATGGTAATTTAATGACATAGAACTTGCTGAGAGAATAACAGCAAATTAAATACACAGGCATATTAGTGTGTCTTAAAAAAAACAATAATTTGTGGTGAGAAACGATACAGCATAAGTTGCGAATTGCCACAAATTACTGGACAATTTGTGCCACTCTGTCATTAGCCTCGGTTGCCATCAATCTCCCCCATAAGTTTCAAGAAATTGCTGTATTTGCACTGTTAAAAGAAAGTTAGGACTGGTATTTAACGACGAGATGATGAGATTTATGTTCCTGTAATGTCACTTGACCTCAGTGGACATGAAAAGGACAACTGGAACTGTGGACTTTCACTCCTGCAGGAAGTAAATTGTTCCTTGAGGCTTTTTAAAATTTTACATTTTTGAATCCTTTTTCTTACTTTTCCGTGGTTAAGTAGATAGAGGTTGACCCCATCGTTGGCCTCACACTTTCAGCAATTTGCAGCGCAAATATTTTTGGAGCCAAAGGAAGAGGAAAGAAATCCAACTCATGGAATAGGCTGCGAGATGCCCCACTTTAGCAAATTCTGGGCCAATATGTTTACCAATTTGATTCTCTTTAGCCCGTAGCCTGCACTATACGAGTAATCACTTTATTGCAACATAAATTGCAAATAAAGATGTGGGTGAATTTTCGTCTTCACCTCCGGGGCCGTATCTGCCAGAATGGATCACCTGCCTGTTGTAGAACCTGTCAGATTTTTATTCTTCCCACTTCACCAGATTACCATCCAGGTGGTGAAGATGAGTATTTACCCCAGTAATGCTGGTCAAAGATCTTTCTCTCACCTTTTAATTTTGAAATGAGTTGCCACATCACACGATTATACATGATCTAACAGGTTACATGTTAGAATTGGAACTGCCTTATATTTTCAGTCAAAGGATAATTTGTTAAAGGTTTGTCTTATTACTTAAAAATGGATATTGTATCCTTGCCCTTCACAGGGCACCTTACAATGTGTTTTGTTAGTGTTACATCTTTTGAGTCTCATCTTCCTCAGAGAAACTGACAGATTATGACAATGAAGCTATCATATCCTATCCAAGCTGCTCACTTACACCTGTTATGCAAAAAAAACCATCCTTGCAAAGCAGCACAACTGCTGAAAATCAGTTTTCAAAAATTTCTCTAGTTTATTTGGCAGATTTTCAATATGAACAATTTTTCCATCAACAATAGCAATTAAATTGACCATTCCTTTAAAATTCAGTTAGATATGCATCCTGAGGGGTCTTTAAGTGAAGTTTGCCAGTTCTTTGTGCGAATGAAGTGCTCCATCCAGGGGATGGGGAGGAGGGCAAGTACCAGACCTGTTGCAACAAAGGACACCCACTATCAACTGAACATTATATAACATTAATGCTGGAAATGAAGAAAGCACAGCCTGAATGGTCATGTTCTCTTTGCTGAAAGAGGAAACATATTGTCTGCCTACAGCAATAATGATCTAAAATGTAAAAATGGAAGGGTAGCGATGTCAATAAAATTGGAAAATAGGAATAAAGGGATGGGTAATGTGTCAACAAATGGAAATATGGAGGAAATTGATACATTTAAATACAAGAGGGGTTAATATAAAAACATAAAGCAGCAAGCATGCATACAACATCCCATGGTGATAGTTACCTGCTTGGCTACAGCTTTTGCTAAATCTTTTGTAGTTTCTGTTTTGCCAGTTCCTGCAGGTCCTTCTGGGGCACCACCAAGATTTAATTTTAAGGCCCCCATCAATGTCCTAGATGTATCACAGGAAAGGTACAGTAAGTATAATCAGGTTACTAAAGATAACTTAATCTGGATTCGCCAAATTACTTGCACTGAATATTTGTCATTTTAAATGAGATTTACATTTAGCATGCATCAAAGCGCAAGGGTTTAGAAACAAGAGGGCACAGATTTAAAATAATTGGCAAAAGCAGCAATAGTGACATGAGGAAAAACTTTTTCTACACAGTAAGTGATTAGGATCTGGAATGCACTGCCTGACAGTGTGGTGGAGGCAGGTTCAATCAAGGCATTCAAGAGGGAATTGGATTGTTATGCGAAAAGGAAGAATGCGCAGGGCTGGGGAGTGGCACTAGGTAGATTGTTCTTTCAAAGAGCCAGCGCAGATATGATGAGCCAAATGGCCTCCTTCTGTGCTGTAACAATTCTGTGATTCTACAGTCTGGTCATGTGCACTGTTTATACTTGCCATCAGCTGCATTTATAGTTAGAGACAGTGAAGGGAAACCCTATTCCAGGAGGTTTTCGCCGCCTGAGATGGCAAAAGCAGATGAACGGTTGCCATTAGAAGCAACCTCATAATATAAAAAGGAACATTTGTGGCAGCATAACGTATCTCTGTGTAAACGTGTGAAGCAGAATGCAGACTGGTTTCAATCTCACTTTAAAGAGCTGGAACCAGTCATAGCCGCTAAGCGCATTGCACTGTTGAATTACAAGAAAGTCCCCAGCGAGCCAACATCTGTAGCACTTAAAGTAGCCAGATGCACTGCACAAAGAACAGCCAGGCGCTGCGCAAATGACTGCTGGCAACACCTATGCAGTCGTATTCAGCTGGCCTCAGACACCGGAAACATCAGAGGAATGTATGATGGCATTAAGAGAGCTTTTGGGCCAGCCATCAGGAAGATCGCCCCCCTCAAGTCTAAATCAGGGGACACGATCACTGACCAACGTAAGCAAATGGACCGCTGGGTGCAGCACTACCTAGAACTGTACTCCAGGGAAAATGTTGTCACTGAGATCGCCCTCAATGCAGCCCAGTCTCTGCCAGTCATGGATGAGCTGGACGAACAGCCAACAAAATCGGAACTCAGTGATGCCATTGATTCTCTAGCCAGTGGAAAAGCCTCTGGGAAGGATGGCATTACCCCTGAAATAATCAAGAGTGCCAAGCCTGCTACACTTTCAGCACTCCATGAACTGCTTTGCCTATGCTGGGATGAGGAAGCAGTACCACAGGACATGCGCGATGCCAATATCATCACCCTCTATAAGAACAAGGGTGACCGCGGTGACTGCAACAACTACCGTGGAATCCCCCTGCTCAGCATAGTGAGGAAAGTCTTCACTCGAGTCGTTTTAAACAGGCTCCAGAAGCTGGCTGAGCATGTCTACCCTGAGGCACAGTGTGGCTTTCGAGCAGAGAGATCCACCATTGGCAAGCTGTTCTCCCTTTGCCAGCTACAGGAGAAATGCCGCGATCAACAGATGCCCCTCCAAGTTGCTTTCATTGATCTCACCAAAGCCTTTGACCTCGTCAGCAGATGTGGTCTCTTCAGACTACTAGCAAAGATCGGATGTCCACCAAAGCTACTAAGTATCATCACCTCATTCCATGACAATATGAAAGGCACAATTCAGCATGGCGGCGCCTCATCAGACCCCTTTCCTATCCTGAGTGGTGTGAAACAGGGCTGTGTTCTCGCACCTACACTGTTTGGGATCTTCTTCTCCCTGCTGCTCTAATATGTGTTCAAGTCTTCAGAAGAAGGAATTTTCCTCCATATAAGATCAGATGGCAGGTTGTTCAACCTTGCCCGTCTAAGAGCGAAGACCAAAGTACGGAAGGTCCTCATCAGGGAGCTCCTCTTTGCTGACGACGCTGCATTAACATCCCACACAGAAGAGTGTCTGCAGAGACTCATTGACAGGATTGTGGATGCCTGCAACGAATTTGGCCTAACCATCAGCCTCAAGAAAACATCATGGGACAGAATGTCAGAAATGCTCCAACCATCAATATCGGCGACCACGCTCTGGAAGTGGTTTAAGAGTTCACCTACCTAGGCCCAACTATCACCAGTAACCTGTCTCTCGACGCAGAAATCAACAAATGCATGGGAAAGGCATCCATTGCTATGTCTAGACTGGCCAAGAGAGTCCTCAGTACCTTGCTCTACGGCAGCGAGGCCTGGACAACGTATGTCAGCCAAGAGCGACGTCTCAATTCATTCCATCTTCGCTGCCTCCGGAGAATCCTTGGCATCAGGCGGCAGGACCGTATCTCCAACACAGAAGTCCTCGAGGCGGCCAACATCCCCAGCATATACACCCTACTGAGCCAGCGGCGCTTGAGATGGCTTGACCATGTGAGCTGCATGGAAGATGGCAGGATCCCCAAGGACACATTGTACAGCAAGCTCGTCACTGGTATCAGACCCACCGGCCGTCCATGTCTCCGCTTTAAAGATGTCTGCAAATGCGACATGAAGTCCTGTGACATTGATCACAAGTCGTGGGAGTCAGTTGCCAGTGATCGCCTGAGCTGGCGGACAGCCATAAAGGCGGGGCTAAAGAGTGGCAAGTAGAAGAGACCTATCAGTTGGCAGGAAAAAAGACAGAAGCGCAAGGGGAGAGTCAACTGTGTAACAGCCCCGACAACCAATTTTATCTGCAGCGCCTGTGGAAGAGCCGATCACCCTAGAATTGGCCTTTATAGCCACTCCAGGCGCTGCTTCACAAACCACTGACCACCTCCAGGCGCTTACCCATTGTCTCTCAAGACAAGAAGGCCAAAGATGGTACACAGACACTGAAAAACAGAATTGGTGTTGTTCTATCAATCTCCTTTGCCCTTAGCCTCAAAAAGAAAACTTGCAACCATTGCTGAAATATTGCCAAATGCTGACAGCTTTGTATCATGGATTTGGTGCTAACTGGGAACTGAATTAAAACTTATCAACTTTACTTCAATTGCCACCTGTTGTCAGGTCAGAACAGGAGGAGAGCTACACCCTGACAGAGCTAAAACTGATCCAAATTCTCAGATCAAAGATCAGTGTTGACAACATCCTAACACTTGTTTGGTTTAAGTCACACAAAAAAATCATGTAACTGAATCCAATCTACACACTAAAACTACCTGAACTTTGGAAAGGTTTGAGATTTCTGAAAGGCATTTTAGATGGGTCTAATTTTCTTCAAAAGTTTCAAACTAAAGTTTAAACAGGAGGAAAGCTACATGTACCCTTTTTTTTGTAAAAGGACAGATGTGTACTGACTCTACTGCCAATTTGCTGCCTGCACACCAACATATGGTGTAGATCTTCCTTCAATAACAGACTTTGTGAAGACACAATAAATTACCTTGTGAAATTTATTAATCTTCCCTGTAACAGCTGCTGTACAAGAAGCCCAAAATGCCTATTCAAGAACTACTTCCCTAAAAATGCAAGATTCAGTTTCTTTCAGAAGAATTTGTGCTTTTTGGTACCTGTAACATCGATCAGTGAGGGGTGTTATGACAAGTCGTGAGGAATTACCCAGGTATTCATAACCATATGTCCGAACTGTAGTGATCATTCGCACAATAACATCATTCTCTTCCCAGTAGTATCTCAGCTGGGAAATCCATATAAAGTCATTGAGGCTTGATACTTTAGCCTCTGCCAGTTCAGAAACCACATCACGTGCTGCAGAAACAGAAAATACAGTGGGATATGTCATGTACCATTAAAATATATTTTTCCTCTCATTTCCTCCCTTCCCTTTCTCTCCTGAGGCACTGATTCCCTCACAGGGATACATTTTCATAGATGTGCTCACACTCCACTTGGTTACTCCAATGACCTTTATTTACATGGAGGCTTCTGCAGGACCTCATCCATCCACAATGCTGTCCTCAACAGGCCATTATACATGTAGTCTAACAGAAGGAGTTGCTGTAAAGCATTCAGGGGCAGGAACAGAGGCCAATTTTGCTTCCCGAATCCAAGGCACTGTGGTCAGTTATTGCATTCCTCCCACTGCCCAGGGTGAGATAGCGGAGTCCAGGGATCAAACCAGAAATATTAGTCATCTGCATGCCTCACAGAAGAAGCAAGCTGGATCAGGAGGGGGAATAGCGTTACAGAGGTATGATACTGGATTAGCAGCCCAGAGCTTATGAGCGCAAATCATAAAAAATGACAATGAAACCCCTGGTTCAGTAATTCCCTTCAAACAAAGGAGCTTGCCATGCTCACATTATGTGGCTGACTCTCAATACTCTCAGTTGTCAGGGCAACTAAAGTTGAGCAATAAACATGGCTTTACCAGTACCGCCCATATCTCAAGAACACATTGTGGTACAAATTCGTCTCAAGCAGTGGTATAAAATGGGCAGTATTAGATTAGGCGCTGGTTATATGCAGCACCTGATATATAATTCCACTGTAGTAAATGGAATTAAATATCGGGCGCTGCATATAATCCGATACCGCCTATTTTGCGCCACCGCCCAAGAGGAACTTCTACCTCTTTTTTTAGGATAATGTGATATTGTTGAAACAAGCACTTACTGTTATTCCCCCATGAGTATGAGAGGCTGTAAGCAATTATTTACCATGTACATCAATGACAGTGAGCGCTCCAAGAGTCATGCGTTCTCCACTAGATAGCTTTCCTCGCACTAGTTCCACAATTTCATTGATTTGTTCATTGCTTTTCTTTAGATAATCCTTCAAAGTAATAGTAAAAGTTTGAAGTACTGATCTAATGAACAGTGTAATAATTGAGAAAAGGTGCAATTCTTAACAAATTATTCAAAATTTAAATAATTTTATTCCCCCTGCTTTAGGTTTCCCCTCACTCCTTGAACAGGACAGTTCAGTCAAGGCACCTACTCCCAAGACTTCTCCAAATGTACAATAAACCATTAGCTGTAGTACATTACTGGTGCCAAAAATTCCCCAGAGACTCAATTATTTAAGGGTGCATCCACACTACAAGTTTAAAGCTGGTGTGAAGTGATTTCAGCTTTGCATCAATGTTAAATCTGTGTAGTGGAGCTCAGGTGTTAAAGCCCAAACTGATCCAAAGTGAAGAGGAGCAAGAATCCTTCCTCCAAGGAGTTTCAATTAATTTTGTTCCACTGTCAGGTCAGGTCGTGACATCAGGTTCTGGCATCTTTCACATCATAACTGCATTTATATTGTAATTGCTTTGCATCAACAGTACAGTTGCTGTGTGAATGTACCTTAAGGGCAAGTTTTATTACATTTCTGATAACTGCAAAATTTTGATAACAAAGATAGCAAACCCATTTATTGTGGCAGCAATTTGCAGGTGGCTGCTTTATTGAGGAGATCAAATGTACCATTTTGTTATATAGTGTCATGATCCTGTTGGGTTTTTTTCAGGAAATATGCAGTGTCTCTCTAAGACAGCAAAGGATCAGCACTGCTTTAAGGTAGCAAGCTTCAGGAGTTACTGAGTAAAGGTGCATCTTGGTTGTCCTGGATACAACTATTCAGAGACCAAGAACAGGACGTACAATGTTGCGATTGACTTTTGAAAAACTGGCTTTTGCATAGACAGTTGAGAGACACAGGCAGTTGACATAGCTGGGCCAGCATGAACTGAAGAAGATATCTCTCAGTCAATTTAAACTGAAGGAAGTGAATTTAAACTGTTTATTTCTACCTCTCAAAATTCTAAAAGTTAAGCCAGATTGATTCATTTGAAATTGGTTTCAAATTGTTGATTTGCTGCGGTCACCACTGGAAAGAAGAAGAGTTTGAAGCTTCAAATATTGAAACTGAATTAATGAATGGCCTATCAATGAAGAACTGTTTTCCTTTCCTCATCGGACCCTGAAAGATTGTAAGTGGACTTTGAATCAGAAGTCTGTTCGTCGGGAAGCATAAATCTGCAAGGACTTTATTGTTATTTCTATTTTTACATATTGGTTTATCTTACTAGTGTTTAAGGTTTTTCAGTTTTTTCTTATAAACAGTTAATTTGTTAATATCTAAAGATACCTGGTTTGGTTCACCTCATTTGGGGGTTACTAGATTATTCAACTCAACTGTGTCTTTCTTTGATTTGGGAAAGCTTAAAGATATATTTATGCGACATGTGGAGTGACAGGACTGAAGTAACAGTGTGTTGCTCCCACCGCAATCAGAATCATATATTTTGATTGGGGGCTTTGTCTTGAGCAGTCGTGCCATAACAATAGACAAATGCATCCCTATGTTCTCTTTATCTTACACATACTCAGCTTCACTATTTCAAACTAAATGTATCATAGTCCTGTCCTTTACAAAGGAATTTGCAAACCTTTGTGGCAAAATCATTGAGAGTTTTCCCACTGAAAATTAGTATGCATATTCCAATGACTGTTTGTCTTCAGCTAGTGAACAAACATGGAGGGAACAATGGAGTCCAGAAGTTCTAATGAGATGCCGCCTTTATCAAATTTGCCGGCTGCTGATTGTTGCCCCTGCACCCTCTCTGCTTCCCCGTAAATATCGGGGCTCTTGTATGTTATGAAAATGTTATTGTACTACAATCAAATATAGGTTGTGCCTTAGAAAACAACAAGGTGTATATACATGTAGGAACATGAGCATGTTTCAACTTACTGTTAAAGTCCCATCTCTAATTGCATCAGAGACCTCACTGGTCCAATAGACTGTGGACACAGATATCACCACCTGTCCAGGCCACTGAAGAACCCATTTTCTACGAGGAAGCTACAAATCCAAAGAATAACATACTGAAATTATTTTCAATCACAAATGAGAAAAGCTATTTATGTTTGTGATGCACAGAATACTTTTCAAATACCAATGTCCTGACAAAATTCATTTTCTCAGATATTTACAATGTATATTTCCAATATTCCAATTTTTTTTTTTTTAACTTAACTCTCAGTAGGACCATGTCTCAGCCAGTTGGAGCTAGCTACTATAACACTCAATCTAGTCTGCATTGGCACATTGACAATGTCATGACCAGTATTGGATACACTGCCATTTATATGTTCATGAAGGGCAGGTCATGCTTGACAAATCTTTTGGAATTCTATGAAGACATTACGAGCAAGGTGGACAATGGGGACCCAGTGGATGTGGTGTACCTAGATTTCCAAAAGGCCTACGACAAGGTGCCGCACAAGAGGCTGCTGCATAAGATAAGGATGCATGGCGTTAGGGGTAAAGTATTAGCATGGATAGAGGATTGGTTGACTAGCAGGAAGCAGAGAGTGGGGATAAACGAGTGCTATTCTGGCTGGCAATCAGTCACTAGTAGTGTGCCTCAGGGATCGGTGTTGGGACCACAATTATTTACAATTTATATTGATGATTTGGAGTTGGGGACCACGTGTAGGGCGTCAAAGTTTGCAGATGACACTAAGATGAGTGGCAGAGCAAAGTGTGCAGATGACTGTGAAACTTTGCAGAGGAACATAGATACATTGAGTGAGTGGGCAAAGGTCTGGCAGATGGAATACAATATTAATAAATGTGAAGTCATTCATTTCGGTAGGAGTAACAGTAAAAAGGATTATTACTTGAATGGTAAAAAGTTGCAGCATGCTGCTATGCAGAGGGACCTGGGTGTCCTTGTGCATGAATCGCAGAAGGTTGGTCTGCAGGTACAGCAAGTAATTAGGAAGGCAAATGGAATTTTATCCTTCATTGCTAAAGGGATTGAGTTTAAAAGCAGAGAGGTTATGTTGCAGCTGTATAAGGTACTGGTGAGGCCGCACCTGGAGTACTGTGTGCAGTTTTGGTCTCCTTACTTGAGAAAGGATGTACTGGCACTGGAGGGGGTGCAGAGGAGGTTCACGAGGTTGATTCCGGAGTTGAGGGGGTTGGCTTATGAGGAGAGACTGAGTAGATTGGGATTATATTCATTGGAATTCAGAAGAATGAGGGGGGATCTTATAGAAACATATAAAATTATGAAGGGAATAGATAAGATACAAGTAGAGAGGATGTTTCCACTGGCAGGTGAAGCTAGGACAAGAGGGCATAGCCTCAAGATTAGAGGGAGCAGATTTAGGACTGAATTGAGAAGGAACTTCTTCACCCAGAGGGTTGTTAATCTATGGAATTCCTTGCCCAGTGAAGTAGTTGAAGCTACTTCAGTAAACGTCTTTAAAGCTAAGGTAGATATCTTTTTGAACAATAAAGGAATTAAGGGATACGGAGAGACGAAAAGATCAGCCATGATCTTATTGAATGGCGGAGCAAGCTCGAGGAGCCGGACGGCCTACTCCTGCTCCTAGTTCTTATGTTCTTATATTCATTTGCTGTAGTATCATAGAATTATATAGTTCAGAAGAAGGCCCGTTTACCCGTGCCAGCTCATTGAGCCTAAATTAGTCAATAATGTAACAGTAAAGGAACAACTAGCTAACTCCCTTCCCAACAGCACTGTTGATGTACCTACACACCAAACACTGCAGCAGTTCAAGAAGGCAGCTCACCACCACCTTCTCAAGGGCAATTAGGGATAGGCAATAAAGGCTGGCCTAGCCAGCAATGGCCACATCCCCCGAATGATTAAAAAAAAGTGACCGTAACATGGTTGAGTTCAATATTATGTTTGAGAGGGAGATGGGCAAGTCACAGACCAAGGTTTTAAATTCAGTAGGATGGATTTTGGAGGAATGAGGCAGAAATGAACCACAGTAGGCTGGATAAAACTACAGACAAATAGTGCGAGATGTTCAAAGATGTGCAGGACTTGCACATACCCTTAAAGGGCAAGAACATTACTTGTCTAATTAAATAATTATGGTCAACAAGAGATATGAGTATTAATATAAAACTAAAAGAAAACCCTATACCAATGCAAAGAACAGTAGAGATCCCACAAACTGGGAGTGATGTAAAAAATTGCAAAGGAATACTAAGAAAGCAGAAAGCAAAAAGGAATACAAGAAAAAAAATTGAGAGATATCAAGAATAACAGTGAAGTATTTTACAATTATATTAAGGAAAAGAGAGTGTTGAAAATAATGTGGGCCACTTGAAGACGGATGCAAATTATATTGTTACTAAAAAATCAGGAAATAGCAGTCTTGATAAATACTTGCGCTGTATTGGTGTTCAGATTATAATATTAAAGTACCAGAGATATGAGGAAAAGTAAAAGTAAATCTAGGGGAGGAACTTACTCAGTTTAATACAAGTAAAATTAGGTAACAGAGAAAATAATGAAACTAAAGACTCTAGTTATGATCTTCCAAAACTTTCTTGATTCAGAAATTGTCGCCTTGGATTGAAAAATTGCCAATGTTGCTAGATTATTTAGGAATGCTAACCAGGAAGTTATAGGCCTATTGGTCCAAAGTCTGCTGTGGGCAAGTTACTAGAAACTGTTATTAGGGCCACAGCGAATGAACACTTGGCTAAACATAAACTGATCAGAGAACCAGCATGGATTTGTGGTCCAGACAGCATTTTCCCCATGCCCTCCTATTGAAACTTGCAAACTGCTCCTGACAAGCCTTTCAATGAGCTCAACAGCCAATTAATTAGAGGCGTGTAGGCTTCCCATACCCACATTCCCGGCATGACTTTAAAAACTGTTTCGCATTCCAGAGGCAGCAGGAACCAGTGCTTACCTCCGAGAATGCATTTTCAAATCATGCACGCCCTCACTCCCACACCCACCAGCATAGAGAGGGATGACCTAACTTCAGGAGACCAGGATGTAGAAGCAGTTTGGGTAGAAATGAGAAATCATAAAGAAGTCACTTGTGGGAGTGGTGTACAGGCCAACTAACATTAACCACACTGTAGGACGGGATAACCATAGAAACATAGAAAATAGAAGCAGGAGACGGCCATTCGGTCCTGCTCCATCATTCAAAAAAGATTATGGCAGATCGTCTAATTCAGTACCCTGTTCCCGCTTTCTCCCCATATCCCTTGATCCCTTTGGCATTAAGAAATATATCTATCTTCTTCTTGAATATATTTAATGATTTGGCCTCCACAGTCTTCTGCGATAGAAAAATTCCACAGGTTCACCACCCTTTATGTAAAGGGGTATAAAAGAAGAAATAATGGCAGCTTGTCAGAAAGGTACAGCAATAATTATGGGGGATTTTAACCTACATGTAAACTGGAAAAATCAGATGGGCAGAGGTAGCCTAGATGAGGAGTACATAGAATGTTTTCTGGATAATTTCTTGGAACAATACATTCAGGAGCCAATCAGAGAGCAGGCTGTACTAGACCTGGTATTGTGCAACAAGATAGGATTAATTAATGACCTCATAGTTAAGGCGCCCCTAGGTAGCAGCGGTCATAATATGATTGAATTTTACATTCAGTTTGAGGGAGAGAAGAGTGGGTACAAGACTAGTATTTTAAACTTAAGTAAGGGCAATTATGAGGGCATGAAAGCAGAGCTAGCTAAAGTGAACTGGCAAATCAGGTTAAGGGATAGGTCAACAGAGATGCAGTGGCAGACATTTAAGGGGATATTTCAGAATACACAGAATAGATACATTTCAACAAGAAAGAAAAATTCCAAGGGTGGGACCTGCCATCCGTGGTTAACTAAAACAGTTAAAGATAGTCTCAAACTTAAAGAAAAAGCCTATAATTGTGCAAAGATGGGAGGCAGGTCAGAAGATTGGACAGCATATAAAAAACAGCAAAGAATGACTAAAAGATTGATAAGGAAGGTAAAATTACAGTACGAGAGAAAGCTAGCTAGAAATATAAGTAAGAGTTTCTATAGATATTTTTTTTTAAAAGAGTTAACAAAGTGAGCGTTGTTCCAATAGAAAGGGAATCTGGGGAATTAAGAATGGATAATAAGGAGATGGCAGATGAATTGAACAGATATTTTGAATTGGTCTTCACTACTGAGGATACAAGTAACATCCCAGTATTAGCTGTAGGTCAGGAATTGGAAGGGAGGGAAGAACTCAAGAAAATTACAATCACCAGGGAAGTGATACTAAACAAACTGTTGGAGCTGCGGGCTGACAAGTCCCCAGGTCCTGATGGACTTTATCCTAGGGTGTTAAAAGTGTCTATTGAGATAGTTGATGTGTTAGTTTTAATTTTCCAAAATTCCCTCGATTCAGGGAAGATTCCATTAGATTGGAAAATAGTGAATGTAACTCCTTTATTCAAAAGGGGAGGGAGACAGAAAGCAGGAAACTACAGGCCAGTTAGCTTAACGTCTGTCTTAGGGAAAATGTTAGAAGCTATTATTAAAGACTTTATAGCCAGGCATTTAGAAAAATTCAAGGTAATCAGTCAGTCAACAGAGTTTTGTGAATGGGAAATCATGTTTAACCAATCCTTATTAAGCCATCTCCTTATTATCCATTATTAATTCCCCAGACTCACTTTCTATTGGACCAACTCTCATTTCGTTAACCCTTTTCTTTTTAAAATATCTATAGAAACTCAAGCGCCGCTGAGTCAGCGGCGCTTGAGATGGCTTGGCCATGTGAGCCGCATGGAAGATGGCAGGATCCCCAAAGACACATTGTACAGCGAGCTCGCCACTGGTATCAGACCCACCGGCCGTCCATGTCTCCGTTATAAAGACGTCTGCAAACGCGACATGAAATCGTGTGACATTGATCACAAGTCGTGGGAGTCAGTTGCCAGCATTCGCCAGAGCTGGCGGGCAGCCATAAAGACAGGGCTAAATTGTGGCGAGTCGAAGAGACTTAGTAGTTGGCAGGAAAAAAGACAGAGGCGCAAGGGGAGAGCCAACTGTGCAACAGCCCCAACAAACAAATTTCTCTGCAGCACCTGTGGAAGAGCCTGTCACTCCAGAATTGGCCTTTATAGCCACTCCAGGCGCTGCTTCACAAACCACTGACCACCTCCAGGCACGTATCCATTGTCTCTCGAGATAAGGAGGCCCAAAAGAAAAAGAAAGAATAGAAACTCTTACTATCTGTCTTTATATTTCTAGCTAGCTTTCTCTCATACTGTAATTTTACCTTCCTTATCAATCTTTTAGTCATTCTTTGAAGGAGTTACATGTGCTGTGGATAAAGGGCAACCAGTGGATGTATTGTACTTAGATTTCCAGAAGGCATTTGTTAAGGTGCCACATCAAAGGTTATTGCAGAAAATAAAAGCTCATGATGTAGGGGGTAGCATTTTGGCATGGATAGAAGATTGGCTAGCTAACAGGAAACAGAGAGTAGGCATAAATGCATCATTTTCTGGTTGGCAAGATGTAACAAGTAGTGTGCCACAGAGATCTGTGCTGGGCCCTCAATTTTTTACAATTTATATAAATGACTTAGGTGAAGGGACCGAAGGTATGGTTGATAAATTTGCTGATGACACAAAGGTAGGTAGGAAAATAACTTGTGAAGAGGATATAAGGAGGCTACAAAGGGATATAGAAAGGTTAAGTGAGTGGGCAAAGACCTGGCAAATGGTGTATAATGTGGGAAAGTGGGAAATTGTCCACTTTGGCAAGAAGAATAAAAAAGCATATTATCTAAATGGTGAGAGATTGCAGAGCTCTGAGATGCAGAGGGATCTGGGTGTCCTAGTGCATGAATTGCAAAAAGTTAGTATGCAGGTACAGCACGCAATTAGGAACGCTTATAGAATGTTATCGTTTATTGCGAGGGGAATTGAATACAAAAGTAGGGAGGTTATGCTTCAGCTATACAAGGCATTGGTGAGACCACATCTGGAGTACTGTGTACAGTACTGGTCTCTTTATTTAAGGAAGGATGTAAATGCATTGCAGGCAGTACAGAGAAGGTTTACTAGACTAATAACTGGAATGGGTGGGCTGTCTTACGAGGAAAGATTGGACAGGCTCGGCTTGTATCTGCTGGAATTTAGAAGAGTAAGAGGCGACTTGATTGAAACATATAAAGGGTCTTGCCAGGGTGGATGTGGAAAGGATGCTTCCCCTTGGGAGAATCTCGAACTAGGGGTCACTATTTAAAAATAAAGACCATTTAAGACAGAAAAGAGGAAACATTTTTTCTCTGAGGGTCATGAGTCTTTGGAATTCTCTTCCTCAAAAGACAGTGGAAGCAGATTCTTTGAATATTTTTAAGGCAGAGGTAGATAGATTCTTGATAAGCAAGGGAGTGGAAGGTTATTGGAGGTAGGTGGAAATGTGGAGTAATCAGTTCAGCCATGAACGTATTGAATGGTGGAGCAGGCTTAAAGGGCTGAGCGGCCTACTCCTGCTCCTAATTCCTATGTTCATACATATGTTCGTATTTCAAAATTCAGCAAGGATCCAAAGGTTTCAGAGGGTGGCAGCAAAAGGCAAGAAACTAGGATATGGAAAAAAACACCTATCTTGGAATTCTAGAACACAGGTTATGATTATGACCGTAGTCTGCCTGTCATGCAGAGAAAGCAAATATGTGAGAGATGCCTGCAGACAGATGAGAGAGAGAGAGAATTGAAAGGTGAATCTTCTAATAGCTGGTTATGTATAGGTTCAATCCTGAAAACAGGTTATCTGTCTCACCCTCTTGGTTACAAGAGCAGGTTTATAAGAGGAACCCAAAAATGGGAATCATTTTGGGGTGGAGATCCCCTAACACACACAAATTCTGATCTACAGCTGAGAAGATCAGCAATGTTACATTGTGATCAAGCAGCGGCTGATGTGTCATTCAAGTTTTCAAGTCCATTGGCTTAGCACTTGCCTTGTTCTTGGTAAGATCAATGATTGGGCAAAACAGAGGCAATTGTTAACTCAGGCTGTGATTCAGTTTTTGAAATCTCTTAGCAAGCAAGCTCCTGATTTCAACCATAATGCTGTGAAGATGCAGTAAAGGATGTGTAGTGCTTCCCTATGAGAAGTAAGGAAGAATTAACTGGCGGTTCACCCCAGGGCTATAGAACTGGATTTTCAATTGCCCTCCATAAACTTGTTGCTAAGCTCATTGATGAGCTTGTTAACAGGCTGGAGAGGAACAGAATCAAATTTTCAAAGGTAATAATGGGAAGAGTGAAGGGTCTGGGACACATTAGTGCACAGCTGTTGGGAACACAATGGGGAATGTTACATGAGCATTTCTGTTTCTTTGTGTAAAATATGTTTTAAGAAATTATAGTTGAATTTTGGACATTGAATCATCTGGAGATTGCTGAACTTTGTGGGTGTTTTTCTTAAAAGGAAGATCAGAAGGTTGACCAGTAAGCAGGTTTTTATTGGAAGGCACATGTTTGTAAAGAACCCAGCAGGGGGTTTGCCCTGAAGATCTACTTGCTTATTGACAGGTCAGAATTTATGGCTGTCATAGAACTTGCCTCTGGAAAAGGTTGGTTTCATTTTTAACTGTTAAAAAAGCCAGTTGGTTTGGCTAAAAAGAGGCAGTTGGAGTTTGCTATTGACCTACCAGGAGAAGACCACACTGCTTATCTTGCTCTTGAAAATCAAATCTTGTATCAAGTTGTACTACTGCCTCCTGTATTTGAAGAAATCCTGAATGTTTTCAGAAACCTTGTATCTTTAAAAGAACTTTGCATCCAATGTGTGAGAATTGAAACCTTTGCTGCTGCACATCTGATGTAAGACCTATATGAAGCCTTCTGTCGCTGCATTTCTTGAAAGCCTATCCAGACTATTCATCAACATTGCCTGGAAGGAACTGTTCTAGGAAGACTCCTAGTGTCTCCTATTTGCCTTTGGAACACCACACGAAAACAAAGGACTTCCATATCTTCTATTCAGTCTAAGGTTTTTTTTAATTCCTTCTATTTCTTTGTAACAGCTGTAAAAAAAAAAAAATCCCTTTTTGCCCGGTTAGCCGGTTGTGTATACGAATGTGAGTGTGGGGGCTAGGATAAAAAAAGGGGCTTTAATATTTGACTTCGCATATGTGTTTATTTCATTATTGGTTAACACTTGGTTTATAATAAACGGATAATTTTGTTATTTATTAAAGAAACCTGGTTGGTGTGCTTTATTCTGGGGACAAATAGAGTATCTATTTGACTGTTTCAGTAAGTGCGAAATTTTAAATATATGTTGTGACCTGTGGAGAAGTGGGACTGCATTAACAGTGCATTGTTCCCACCTCGGTTGTAACAGGAGCCATTATTGATTGTGGCTGCTGATGAAAAATCTTGTATAAAAAAGGATAGTCATACTGAGGTGCTCATGCTGTGGCACAAAGTTGCCATCACTTGAGCAGAGCAGCTTGAGTACTTCAGAGCTGAGCATTTGGGTATTTGTGTGGACAGTGAGACTGCTGGCCCTCTGCTTTCCTGCTTGCTCCATTCCTCCAGGCAACGGCAAGCCCAATAATGGCTGCCATTTGCCTTTTAAAATCACCCTCCAGAACTAGTTCTGCCTCCATCCTGCACCCAATGTAATGAGAAGCTTTTTATGTTGTCTGAAGCAGCACAAATGAGATGCGTGGAGTTCAGTTGATTGAAGATCTCAAACAGGTTTATTAACAGCTAGCTATTATATACAGCACAGAGCTAACTATTTACAGAAGCTGCTTCTTGGTGTTACAGTTAGAGTGAGCCTGGCATGTAGTCACATGATTGCATCCTGGCACTTAGCTCATTAGCATACTAAGATCTTATGGAGAAATCACTCTTAAAGGCAAACACACAACATCCCTCTTCTTTCTAAAGATAAGTCTCATATGCTAAAAGCAAAAATATATAAAACTAGATCTCAAAATTATTTACATAAGTATAGAGATTATGAAATTTACAAATATAGAGGCTCAAACATCCAGATATCGTCTCGGTGGTTTGACAAATCTTGCTCGGGGAATTTGCATCTCATCTGTTGCTGTTCTTTCTGAAGTTTCTCCCTCTCTGCATCCAGTTTCTGTTGCTCTGCCTTTAGCCTGCTAACATACTCTGTTGCTTTTGTCAACATGATACTTTTGGGTCTCGTCATTCTTGGAAAGTTCCGGCACCTCATCTCGAAGAGCCAGTAAACAATGCTTCAACACATTCCTCCTCTGCCTCTTCAGGACATTGCATGTCCTTCGCCTCCTCATCCCCCGTGTCTGAAGGCTTGGGGCTCCAGGTTGAGGATTTGTTGGGGGAACAGTACTTGGTCTCATGGAGATATCTGTCCTTAGTGGATTGTTGTGGTGCTGGTGGTTCTCTAGAGAGAAGAGGTGAAGGCGCTGCATAGTTGTGCTGTTGCTGAGTTTTTATATACTGCGCCGTTTGATGCTGGTCAGAGTCTGCGAGCGGGTTCCGGTCCTTGGAGATTTCCCCTTGGCAATGTTCTCGTGGATGGTCATGATGTTGAGGTCCTTACACACTGGTAGTCCTGCCACTGCTGGTCCGCTCGTGTCTACGAGGTGGAACGTTTGTGGTTTCCATGCCAACTTGCATTGTTAAATTGCCACTGCATGGGATGGGTAACCCATTATCTGCAGATAGCTTGGCAGCTGTCGATTGTATAATTGACTTCCAACGACTTCAGTACATATCTTTGAGGATTTGGACCGGTATGACATTTGCACTAGCTCTGGTGTCAATATTGACCTTGAGTGTACGCTTGCCAGCTTTCTTTGCACACATGATGTTAATGGTGGCGAAAGCTTCCAGTTGTTGGACTTCATCAACGTGCTGTGTCAGGTTCACAATGTGGAATGCCCATTCATCTTCTGTCTGAGAACTACTTCTCTGAGTCTTGTCTCAGGTCTGCTTTGCTGTGGACCTCATGTATTGGCTTGCGTTTATGCAGGTCTCTGGTGCTTTCCTTGCTGCTGTTGCCTGGTTGTCTGTTTCTTGTGCGTTCAACTGTGACTTCTGGCTGCTTTTTGGAGCCAGAATTCCTGCATAGGCGGGCCCAGTGTCATTTTTCACCGCATGCCTTGCACAGGTCTCGAAATGCAGGACAGCTTCGCTGTAATTGGTACCAACCTCACTTATCACACTGCTTTCTTGTCCTTTTCAACCCGGTAATGTGCCGCTACTGTTGGCTGCACCTAGTACTTGTAGGTGCTGTTGTCCAGCTACAAAGACTTCGTACCTCCTGCCATATTCCAGTAGTGCATCAATGCTGTGACCTTTCTTTTATCCCCCCCTAGAGGTCTTTCTGAAACGCTTCAATGGATGCTGTTATGATCACCAGCTCCATTATTTGGTCTGACAGCTCAGTTTCTGAGAAGACACAGTCATTACCCTTGCTACGACATTTACTGATGAATTGGGCTATTGATTCCTGTGGCTGTTGCCTGTCAGACATCAATTCCAGGCAGTGAATTTGATCTTCCAGCGCTTTCCATATCTTTGCAGGATCTTTCTGGTCCTCTTTAGATAAGCTTGAGGTATTGATTCTGTGTAATTCCTCATTTCCAATTGCGATCATTATTTTTACAGCTTGCCTTTCTGGTTCTGTTATTACATGGTCTGTGAAGCATAACTGCATTCTTTGTTTGAAGAATTGGATCTCAGGGAGGATATGGCCTTCCAGTTCATGCTGGCAAGTTTTGTATCCATTTTCCTGCTGTTCTTTTACTTTAAAACTTGCTTTGTGACTCTGTACTGTTTTCCCTTTAAAAGAACTCTCTTGGCTACTTTGATTGACAGCAGATGTTTAGCAGTGCTTGTCTGTTTGCCTAGCTTCCAGCACTCCAGTCTGTTTGTTTTTATAGCTGTGCAATAGGCATTTCAAGTGCTTTTTTGCTAGAGTTTGTTTATACAGCAGATCAATAGGTAATTCTTCATGCTTAAGTGGTTTTATGAGTTTCTTTTAAACATTGGCTGAGTGAGTGAAAGCTCTTCACGCTGGAGTGATCTAATGGGTTTCTTTTTATAGCTTTAGCTGCAAGCTGCGTGAATGGAGGACTCCTGCGCTTTTTGCTGTCAGGCACTTCCTGTAATGGCACTGACCTGATCAGCCTGGGAGAGGAGTTGGGTCTTCCCCGAATTTGTTACTTTCCCGGGGTGCCTTTGAGAGAAAAAAAAAATCAACCTTTTACAGACTTCAAGACTTCTTTTTTTTTTGACTGGGATTTCTGTACCACTGACACACTGACTCACCCGATCATAGTGATTAGTTTGCAGCCTATTGTTCAGAGCTCTGTCTTCCACAGCTGAAGGTGAGTTTTTTTTCCTCCTTTACACTGTTTGAGCCAGTATTTCTTTTAACATTCTCTCTTTTCGCTGTAGGTAGTTTTTAAAGCTGTTTTCCTGCGGTCTTCAATCTTGGATCTTGTCTTCTCATCACAGCTGCCACCATGTAATGAGAAGCTTTTTATGTTGTCTGATGCAACACAAATGAGATGCGTGGAGTTCAGTTGATTGAAGATCTCAAACAGGTTTATTAATAGCTAACTATTATATACAGCACAGAGCTAACTATTTACAGAAGCTGTCTCTTAGTGTTACAGTTACCGAGTGAGCCTGGCATGTAGTCACATCACTACGTTCTGGCACTTAGCTCATTAGCATACTAAGATTTTATAGGGATATCACTCTTAAAGGCAATCACACAACACCTGCCACCCCTAAATGGGCACCGAACTCGCCACCAGGCTAATTAGGGCCTTTCCCTTTAAAAATCGAGTCACAACACTGATGCTGATGCAGCGCAGGGTCCGGACCCTGAAATGATCCAGCCATTGGGTTCCCAACCCCAGATCGAAAATCCAGCCCACGCTCTTATACCTTGTACCTAACTCAAGCACGGGAAAGCTAGAACCATGGAAACAAGTAACATTATTCCTCCATTGGATTGCCAGGTTTGGTAGGTCCTGCTAGAGCTGATTCTGTTGTTTTTGATTCTGCAGTTTTATACTGGGATTATTGTGCTCGAATGACCTTGCTTAAGCACAAGTGGATCATGAATATTCTAGTATCATTAGAGTATCAATAATTAAAAAATAAACTGAACAAACAAATGGTTAAAATTCCATAGAAGAAATGATAAGTAACAGCAAAGTCAAGTCAGCTTGCCATACTAATACCATTAAACAATAAATTTGCAAGCAGTAGTACCTTAATCTTATAAAAATATATAAGAAAAGGATTAATTGTGATTGATAGTTAAATCCTATTACCTGAATATAGTTGGCAATACCTTCCTTAATGACATGCTTTATACTGTTAAGCATCATCCCTTCAACTTGCAATAGCCATTTCTCCACCATACCCTGTAATTGAGAAACCACAAAAAATTCATTCTTAAAATATTTGAGACACCTCAATGTGAGCTGATTTTATAAAACTGAATGATGTCAGGAATGCACACCTCAGAAAATTGTGGGGACTGTCCCCACAATTTTACAACCATTCAAATTGATGGGGGAGCACACCTGAAATTTTCCAATATGCGTTCCCAGCAGGTGAGGTTAACATCCACATGCATAATCTTGTGTAATTGGCCTTTGGATTTTCTGGCCCTTCATAGTCCATGGGATGATATTGAGCTAATTGCTGTTAAAATCAGCAAATAACTAGTCACTGCCTGCAATCCAGTTCCTGCAAACTGTGATAGACCTCACCACGCTTGTGGTTTCTGACATAATTAAGGGCCAGGTCTATTTCGGAAGTGGTGTATGTAACTCAAAGCAATCCTTGACATAGCTCTGAACATTTAAAATGTTTTTTTTTTTAAAAACAGTACCCCATTTTGAATCCATCTTAATAGATCCAAGTTAAATGACAATTTGAGGCTTCAAACTTTAATTTTCATAACATTGATATTAGAAATAGTGACATTTTAAGGAAGATGTTCTGAGTTTTCCTTGGGTTCCAATTGTTTATGCTGATTTCCACTTGTTTTGCACTGGTTTTTACATTCCAATGTATGCCAAGATTCTCATGAAATTTTGGTATAAATTGCTGTTCAGAAGATAGGTGAAAAAAGGAGTTTAAATTTCTATCTTAAATATAAATGGCACAAAAAGTTCAACTAACACTAGTTAGGCGGGACTTGACCAGTTAATGCTGATAGAAGGCATTGAGTCAACACAGTGCAAGGCAAGCTACTACAACGCTATACAACTAATCATGTTAATTTCTTCATATCTCAAACCATTCTGCATCATATATTCAATTAAAATTACAATATTTTCCAAATGAGTTAGGATCCCACATCCTACATACCTCATAATGAATATTTAGAAAATTGCAACAGTTTGTGGAACTCTGAAACTTATCTTGAATATTACAATTTAAACAAAAAAATCCTGTTTTAGACTGATATCAGAGAAAACAAAGATGTATGGAATTTGTCCAAAAAAAGGTTTGATTGAATAGATTGATTGAATTAGACAAATATTTTCTTTGAAAAAAAATCAAGTGATATTTGTGGAGTGATTTAGTTATTGTTAAAAGAAACATTAACCATTAATCTTGTACTTTGCAAAGAATAGTGACCCCTGTCTATATTTTGGGTTGTACTGTAATCATTGAGGAGCAATTAAGACACATGGGGGGCAAATGCGTACCTTTGCTTTTGCTGGGTAGATAATTTTAACAAAAGGAACGATTTCGTCTTCAGAGCTGATCATCCCTGTTATCTGAAGCTGATCAGTGAACTGAAGTTTTGCTATTCCTTCAAAGCACTTCTTCAGATGTGGCTGGACTCTGAGCGGATCTTTGGTTTCTGAGAGAATCTCAAGCAGCTCATCATTGGACAAGAAAAAGAATCTGCAGTGAAAAGCAAGAGCTCAAGATAGAGAATACAAGCAAACAAAGGCAGTGTTTTAGTTCAGTCTGATAATTTAACTAAAAGGTGACCCCCCACTCCCACACCCATCCATTTTTATCTATGAATTCTCCCACTCTGCCCAACACTTCCATTTCTGATCCAAGGCCAGTTCATTGAATATTTTCAAAGAGAATGCTGCTCCATGTCTAGACTGAAACCCTTTTGAGGACAGATACAAATAGGCCACAGTCCTGTCAGGATACATTTACACTTTGGGTTTACACTACAACACCACCAAAGTGCGGACCTAACGACTACTGAGTCGCGCAAAACACCAATTAATTCAAATGTTTACCAAAAAATGCAGATGCTCTGATCTTGCAGGGGTTAAGGACATGAAACTTAATGACCTGAAAATCCTGAGGTCAGTGAGGATGGCAAGCTGCTCAATGGTCCACTGCATAGCTACAATTTCACGTGGATCCCAGATCAGCCAGGTTTCAGCTCCATATAAATTCTTGCTCAAATTTCAGTTGAGGGGTAGGGTGATTCAATTGAGTCTTTTTGGCCTGTGCCCTCTACATTTTGAGGCACATCTGAGAATTTCCCCGTCTACTGCAGGAATTCAGTTCATTACGCCCAACATAACTCTCACCAGTTGAAAATGTGTTATGAATTCCATTGAGGCCTTAGTAAAGCCTCCAGGATTTCTGTTTCAAATACTTGAACTACTCTACAGTGACATTTAACAGCCAGAGAACAAAACAGTAATTGATCTGGGGTAGGGTGTCAATTCCATTTAATAATATGGCATTTTTTTCACTTGGGAGTGCTAGTAGTTTCATAAAAACAGGAAATGCTGGAAACATCCAGCATCTGTAGAGAGAGAAAGAGAGTTAACATTTCAAGTCGAAGACCTTTCATAAGAACAGGAAAAAATTGGAGAATTACCTTTTGTGCAAATACAGAGCCAAGGGGAGACGGACAGGGAAAGAACAAAAGGGCAAAGTCTACGGAGGGCAAGAGTGACCAAATGGCAAAAGTGATGACAGTGCAAGGAAAAATAAGGTGATCATGAGGCAGGTAAGGAGATAAAAGTTGGGTCCAGAGGATATGTAAATGGTTACATCAAAATGGCAGAGAAAAAGGGAAGCATGAAAAAGCTTGCAAAGATAGGAAAGCTCCCCTTGGGCTGGGAGTATGGTAGAATAAAGGCAGGTAGACCCCGAGGGGTGCAGACCTCCCAGCCTGCTGTGTACCAATAGGTGTTCCCCACACAAAGTACCAGACCGTACCTTCTCCAATCCCAGTGGCTCTTATGCAGCCATCCTACATTACCAGCAGTCTGAGAGAAAATGGGAGTGGTAGTTAAGATCTAAAGTAATTAAACTTAATGTTAAGGCTAGAAGGATGTAAAGTGTCTAGTAGAAACATGAGGTGTTGTTCTTTGAGCTTCCGTTGAGCTTCATTGGAACAATAGGACAGAGAGGTCGGAGCTTGAGTGGAATGGAGAATTAAAGTGGCAAGTAACTGGAAGATCAGGCTTATGCTTCTGGACTGAACAGAGGTAATACTAAAATGATCACCAAATCTGCGGATGGTCTCCTAAGTGTGGGAGGGGGGACCGCATCATGAGCAATGAATACAGTATATGGAGTTGGAAAAAGTAGAATTAAATCACTGTTTCACCCTGAAGGAGTGTTTCAGGCCCTGGACAATGGGAAGGGAGGAGGCAACAGGGAAGGTGTTGTACCTCCTGCACTTGCAGGTATTGGGGGTAATGCAAGAATCACAGAGAGATCTCTTCAAATTGCTGAAAGGGAAAAATAGAAGATGTGTTTTCCGGTGGAATTGTGCTGGAGGCAACGAAAACGATGGAGTATGATCTGTTCAATGTGGATGCTGTTGGGGTGGAAGTGTGAATGAGGGACTCTAGCATGGTTCTGGGAGGTAGGAGAAGGCATGAGAGTGGAAATGCGGGAAATGAAACAGACGTGATTGAGTGCAACAACAGTGGTGGGGACTCCTCGGCTGAGACATTTCAGTAGTTCTGGTGTGGACGATGGCATGTCGAAGCAGTTGAAGTCGGAGAAACCGAAAGGACTAGAATTCTTAGAGAAAATAGGATCTATAATCAAAGACAATCAAATTTTTGTTTTAGCAAAATTAGTTGTTCCTTGGCCCTTCCAGGTCTCAGGAATCCCTGGAGCAGAGCAAAGTGTACCACTTCGACTCCTGTTGCAGAACAGGGCAGGTGCTCTGAAGTACTCTTACAGGTGTTGCTCCGGGTATCTAAATTACCCCATTCCCATGACATTGGATGGAGTCTACAACGATGGGTAATGGTGTATGGATGTCCCTTTCTGTTGCCAGCAACTTTTACCAGCAAGGCAGGACCCCTAGATTTCTGTCCTATTGAAGTATTGGGATGGCAGTTTTGTACATACTTCAGAATAGAGCTCTTCATCGGCAGCAGATTTGCAGTTTAAGTGACACAATGTAAACAAAATACTCTAGTTTCCATCTCTGCTTGGCTAAGTGTCAGTAACTGCATTTAAATCCATCAATAGTCACTCCTGTGTAAGTGTGTTTATTTTAACAACATAAATGGGGAGAAACAAAAAGATTACAGAATATCAATAAAAGATTGATCTCAATAAGAATTTTCCCTATATCTAAAATACTGACACTTATTTTATATTTGATTCAAAACAAAAATCTGTAGTGTATTTAAAAAGGGAACTCTCACCTTGGGAAATAGAGTCTTTTCTTCTCCAGATATAAATTAAGTCCTTTCTGGATGTCCTCTAAAAGATAATTAGCCTCTAGCAGCCTTTCCAGCATATTTGGCTGAGATGTAGCCACCAAAACTCGGGCATCTTTTACCTAGCAACAAAACAATCAAACAGAAGGAGAGAAAGTACGGCTCTTAATTCTGCGCAACTATGCCTCCCTCACAACACATTAAAATTCTACATTTTTAGGACATAGAATTTGATCTTACAGCCATTATCTATTAAAAACAGTCTCAAGGTTGCAATAATACAACACCAGTAGATGACGCTGTAAATGTAATGTTATGTGACAAACTGAAAACAATGGATGTCACCTAATATACTGTGCCTTTGACTAGGGCAATCTTAATTCTACAAGCGGGGCAGAAGACTTTTTATTTTAAAAAATATGTTCCTTCATTGGATGTGTGCATCACTGATAAGGCCAGCATTTATTGTCCATTATTAACTGCCCTTGAGAAAGTGATGGTGAGCCACCTTCTCGAACCACTACAGTCCATGTGGTGAAGTTAGACCCACAGTGCTGCTAGGTAAGAAGTTCCAAGACTTTGACCCAGCGACGATGATGCAACAGCGATGTATTTCCAAGACATGATGTTTAATTTGGAGGGCAACTTGGTATTCCCCTGTGCCTAGTGTCCTTGTCCTTCTAGGTGTAGAAGTTGGGGAGGTGTTGCAAAGTAGCCTTGGGAAATGCAGCAATGCATCTTGTGAATGGTACACACTGCAACCATATTATACTGGTGGTGAAGGGGGTGGATGTTTAAGGTGGTGGATGGGGTGCCAATCAAGTGGACTGTGTTATCCTGGATGGTGCTGAGCTTCTTGAGTGTTGTTGGAGCTAAACTCATCCACGCAAGTGGAGAGTATTCCAACACACTCCTGACTTGAAGGTAGTGGAAGGGCTTTGGGGAGTCAGGAGGTGAGTCATGCTGCAAATACCCAGCCTCTGAACTGCTCTTGCAGCCACAGTATTAATGTGACTGAACCTGTTAAGTTTCTGGTCCTCCCCCAGGATGTTGATGGTGGGGTTTTCAGTGATGGTAATGCTGTTGAATGTCAAAGGGAGATGATTAGTCCTTTGCTGGAGATGGTCATTGCCTGTCATTTGTGAGGCATGAAACTTGCCACTTAAAAGCTCAAACCTGAATGCTGTATGTGGGCATGGACTGCTTGATTATTTGAGGAATTTCAAATGGAACTGAACACGGCGCAATCATCAGCGAACATCTCCACTTTTGATTTTATGACGAAGTATAGTCATTGAAGCGGCTAAAGATAGTTGAGCCTAGCACACCGCCCTGAAGAACTCCTGCAGTGATGTCCTGGGGTTTAGATGATTGGCCTCCAACAATCACAACCATCTTTCTTTGTGTTAGGTATAACTCCAGGCAGTGGACAGTTTTTCCCCTGATTCTCACTGGCTTCAATTTTGCTAGGGTTCCTTGGTGCCATACTCAGTCAAATGCTGCCTTGATGTCAAGGGCAATTACTCTCACCTTACCTCAGAAATTCAGCTCATGTGTTCATGTTTGGGCCAAGGCTGTAATGAGGTCCTGGTGAAACCTAAACTGAGCATCAGTGAGCAGGTTATTACTGAGTAAGTGCTGCTTCACAGCACTGTTCCTGACACCTCCCATCACTTTGCTGCTAATTGAGCATAGGCTAATGGGGTGGGAATTGGATTTGTCCTGCTTTTGTGCACAGGACATACATGGTACATTTTCCACATTGTTGGGTAGATGCCAGTGTTGTAGCTGCACTGGAACAGCTTGGCAAGGGGAACGGCTAGTTTTGGAACCCAAGTCTTCAGTGTTAATTGTGTATCAATTGTTTAATTATATGCAAGTGGATGGCATTAACTGGGGTCTTACTTGGAGACTCTTCCTGAAACTGGTGGAGGGTTTGAGTGAGGAACTACATGTCTGTAATCCTTTTACTCAGTGCAATAAATATGAAACTGAGGAAAAATAGACTCCCATTATACTTCCACAACAAGCTTCTGGAGTTTAACATTCAGTACTACAGCTGGGATGCTGTTGGGGCCCATAGCCTTTGCTATATCCAGTAGACTCAACCATTTCTTAATATCACATAGGCTGAAGAATGGTATCTTTGATGGAAAGGACCTAAGGAGCAGGTCAAGATGGATCATTCACTCAGCACTTTTGGCTGAAAATGGTTGTGAACGCTTCAGCCTTGTCTTTGCATTCACGTGCTGAGCTCCACCATCATTGATGGGAATGTTCATGGAGCTTCCTCCTCTTGTTAGTTATTTAATAGTCCACCATCAATCGTGCCTGGATGTGGCAGGTCTGCAGAGTTTTGATCTGATCCATTGGTTGAGCGCATTGCTTGACTCTATCCATAGCATGCTGCTTCCACCGTTTAGCATGCATGTAGTCATGTGCCGTAGCTTCAACCAGGTTGGTACTTCATTTTTAGGTACAACTGGTGCTGCTGCTGGCACACTGTTCTATACTCATTGAACCAGGTTTGGTCACCTGACATGATGGTAATGGTAGAGTAAGGGATTAGCTATGATGTTAGAGATTGTGGTGGAATACAATTCTAGTGCTGCTGCTACTGGCCCAAGGCATCTCATGGATGCCCAGTTTTGAGCTGCTAGATCTTTTTGAATCTATCCCATTGAACATGGTGGTAATACTACACAACACAATGGAGGATGACCTCAGTGTGAATATGGTATTTCGTCTCCACAAGGACTGTGCTGTAGTCACTGGCTGTTAATGGGACGGTAACAACATCAAAATAGAATCAATAGCCTTATCACCTCATTAACACTGACAAAGAGGGCAGTGGCCCTCTGCTGTGCACTGGAAGCAACCTCCTGACTGGAAGTAATCTCCTGTCTCTAGTGGTAGGCCCAAATTTCTACCACATCGGGTGAAAGAGGGTACTTACTAAAAAAAAGGAGAGGCAGAAAGAAATCAGAGGGCAAGTGGACGTACTCTCCCCTTCCTTTACTTCTTGTAGTGCCAGTTCAGGATTGATATTGGTTGACAAAGACATGCAAAAAGATGTGGGGATGAAAATGAATGGCAGAAAAACAGAAAATCACTTACAAAATGGGTAACAGAAAAGCAAACACAAGAACAAGTTGCAGCTCAGTGTTAGTTTGTAGTACAGGTGCAAAAAAAAACTAGAGAGCCAGACACTGCTTCCAAAGCATTATCCAAGGTTTGGGCCTTCATGGATGGAAAAGGAGATCTCTAACATTTACTTATTAGCCTGTCCTAAATTCAGTGTTAATTTTCTTCAGTTCAAAACTGAAGTCCCTAAATTGAATGGGTGATTTACTTACTGCTTCCATCATAATGTCTTTCCAGTAGCCGTCTACAATACCAAATTTCCGACCTTCTTCTGGCATTTGAGCAATGATATCCTCTGAGCTAAAGATAGGCTCTAGGTACAGCCAGGTGGCTTGGCATTTTAGCCAGGCCTCTAAAATATTCTGCATCTGGACCAGCTTCTCCTCCCATTGCTAGATTATAGAAAATTACATACAACATAAAAATCGTCATTAGGACTACTTAATATAACAAACAAGACTCTGTGCCATCTTCCATGCTTGTAGGAATTAGATTTTTTTAAAGAACGTATTTGACAATAAAATGCAACTTATAAGTTATTGCTGCTATAAAATCCACGCATAGAATGGATTTTAATGACATGGTCGTCCAGGAGTAACTGGATATCATCCACTGCCGACAGAATACTTAGATCCTGAAAACACAGGTGGTGACATTACAGCATCTTATCAATAAATCACAGGATTCATTGCAGTTCATCTGTATCATTACCTTCACTTGAGGGCAATAGCTTCTGAGCTGCAGATACTGCATCAAAGTTCATTATTCAGTAATTCTTCCGAATAATTTACATTTATAGTAATATCAGGAAATCCCTTAATTTTCAAAAGAAATGTTTGCTTTTAAAATATATATGAGGAATACCCACAGTAAACATGTGCTGTTCTTTCACCCTTAGGAAATTATAAGGCAAAAGACTTTAAGCAGTAGTTTGTTATAAAATGCAGAAAACAAAAAGCAAAATATGGAAATGATTTTTTTCACTTTTAATAGCTTTATGTATTTAAGTGGTAAATATATCTTCCTAACCCAATTATTTCCAATCGCACTGCAAATCTAAATCTGAAGTTATGATCATTTGCAGGTGTAGGTTTACTTTTTTAAAAAGTACATGCATTACTTCGGGGGGGGCGGGGGGGGAGGGGGGGAAGGTCTTAGTGCAGAGTTAGATAAAAATTTCAGAGCTCAAGATGGGCATTCATTTTCAGTGTTTGTGTGTTTCACATTGCACCATCCTCCCTTATCCATTTGCTCCTACCTGACATGGGGTTTCAATAGGTTTGATAAATGGAGATCCACGCATAGTCTGGATTTTAATGACATGGTCGTCCAGCAGTACCTGGATATCATCCACTGCTGACAGAATACTTATATTCTGAAAAACAGGAGGTTATATTACAGCATCTTATCAATAAATGACAGGATCGGTGCAGTTCATCTGTATTATTACCTTCACGTGAGGCCAATAGCTTCTGAGCTGCAGATACCACATCAAAGTTCATTATTCGGCAATTCTTCAAAATAATTTAAATTTATAGTAATAGCGTGAAATCCCTTAGTTTTCAAAGGAAATGTTTTCTTTTAAAATATATAGGAGGAACACCCACAAAAAAAACATGTGCTGTTCTTTCACCCTTAGGAAATTAGTTTACGTAGTTTCGATTATAATTCCTAGTAGTAATTAATACACTGCAAAAAAAAAAAGCTACAATTTGGCAGACATTGGTCATGTAATTTAACAGGCCAAATAAATGACTATATGTGAATTTGAAAAATTCAAACTGGTACAGTAAGATGTGCTCTTCTTTGGGGAGGGTTAGGGCATGTCATTGTGGTACAGTGGGGAGCTTTACTGTAGTGTCTGTACTCTTCCTGACCTAGGAGTGCCTGATGTTGACACTGGATGCAAAAATGAGAACTAGGTTCCATGCTGCAGCACCAACATCCCTTGATAAATACATAGAATCACCCATAAAAGACGTATAGTTAAGTATGAATTGGAAGAACACAGGTACTGACTACGTTCAATTGCCCTGGTGTCCAATATGTATGAAATAAGGTTTCAGGATAAATTGATATCATTGTATAATAATTAAAACATAATGCTTATAACAAGGCAGCATCATGTTTAGGGAGCAATTAGCTGCTAGGACTTTTGGAATTGCATTGTACTCTGACTAGTTTACTGGTTCAGATTTTTGAAAATAGAAATGCCATTAGATTAGGTAGCATGTGCAAATTGGAAGGCTTTTCCCCTGCAGTTTTCTCTCCTC
Source organism: Heterodontus francisci (assembly GCF_036365525.1). Classification (NCBI taxonomy): domain Eukaryota; kingdom Metazoa; phylum Chordata; class Chondrichthyes; order Heterodontiformes; family Heterodontidae; genus Heterodontus; species Heterodontus francisci. Next base: position 58,588,069 of record NC_090394.1, read on the forward strand.
TTTTCCTGAAGGTCTAAATCTTGCTGAGTTCAAGTTCCTCAGGCACAAACAGCCGCCCTAGTATCTTATCTGAAAGGTGATTCTTTAATTATGAACCTAGACAATGAGGATGGAATTTTCTGAGGGCCCAGAGACCGAGGGCAGGATTTTGGGTTTTGGGTCAGGACCCCAACATTGGGGTGAAATTGGGGTCTGACCCCACTCTGGCAAAAGTGCCGGCGAGAGCCCCGCATCACCTCCTCTGGCGAAGGCCTGCCAAATCAAGTGCCAATCCCAGGCCTTCCCTGGGATCAAGGATCCCGACGATGGAAGTCTCGCCTGCTGAGAGCTGTCGGCCAATAAGAGGCTGGCAGCTCTTTAAGTGAGCAGCGCCACCGTGGAGGCGATGGCTGCTGCCAGTACTGGATTCACCCAAGGCCCTGGAACCAGGCCACAGGTAAGTCAGAGAGGAAGGGGACTTGCAGGGTGGGGGTTGTGGAGAAGGCAGGGTGTAGGGGGGTCAGCAGCAAGGGCAGGGGAATGGCTCTCAGCAGATTTCCCCTCCCAATGCCGGGTCCCTCGTTCAGGCACTGCCTTTTAACGAGGGTCACCCACCCTGCCCTCTGGAGCCGGCAAGCAACCCGCACAGGTTTGCTTGGCGTGATGCCCATGAGGCAACAGGCCCACCCGCCGATGGGCTAATTCCAGCAGCGGCGGATTGAGGCTGGGAGGTCAGCACTCCAAGCAGCCTTTGAGGCCCTCCCTCAAGGAGGAAATTCACAGGCCGTGCACCTTGTGATTTTATGACAAGAAGTCCACTGCATTTAAGGGTTCTCCCTTCAAAATGGTTGCCTGGCAGCTGTGCTCATTGTTTAGTTTAAATGTTTTAAAAGTTGCTTAAGCAGCGCTTCAAGATGGAGGTGCCCTCTCTCTGTTACCTGAAATAGCAGGCTGCAGCTTCTTTTAAGGTGTAGGGCCTCCTATTGGCCCTCCTGTTTCGAGAACCCATCCTCTGGCCACTAATTGGCCAATTCAGGGAAAATTACTGCTGGGTGACTGTTTCCCCACAGAGTGGGGGGAATTTTACGTTCTCCCCCATGTTGGGTTTGGAGATGGAGAGAGCACATAATCGGGCGGGATGGTGGCAAGGGGTGACCCTTCCACCTTACCGCCTTCATCCAAATTAAGTCCAGGGTGTGACAGCTTGTTTCGGGCAGATGATCCATCAACCCAGCAGAAAGCCTCTGTGAACAGCCTTCCTTCCCCGCTGCCAATTGAGGCCCTTAATTGGGCAGCTGGCTTAGTTCCTGACAACTCGGGGGATGGAGGGGGGCACTGGTTGACTGGAAAATTCCAGCAGGCCTCTGACAATTGGCCTTAATAAGCCATTTACTCACCTCAATTTACTCACCTCCTTCCGACCCCAATCATGCCTCCAGGAAAATGGCCCGGGGACAAGATGATGCCCGCAAACCAGTACGCCGGCACAAGTTTTCACACCCGCCCATCTCCATACACCCCCTGATATGGGGGCAAACATTCTTTCCTAAGTGACTGATTGGATAATAGAGTGATTTACGGCATAGAAGGAGGCCATTCAGCTCATCAAGTCCATGCCAGCTCTCTGCAGAGCAATCCAGTCAGTCCCACTCCCCCACTCAATCCCCAGAGCTCTGCAAGTTTATTTCCTTCAATTTGTTCACATTAGTAGGAGGAAATTCACAGGCCATGCATCTTGCAATTTTACAACGAGGCCCACTGCAATTAAGGCTCCACGAGCGGCATAAGGCATAGGAAAATTTCACACTGAGAATTGGCAGGATATCCATGTACTAACCCTGTTCTCACTTGATCGCCAAACACTAGGTCAACTTTAACTTTTGACCATTGTTTTGGGGGCCAGGGGGCCACTGTAATTTTGAGGTCCTGGCCTCATTTGTATTTGGCAGGCAAGCTGTGAACACCAAACAGAGGTCCTAATGCAGCTCACTTCACCTCGGCCTCAGGTGAAGCCAGGATGAATATTCCTGGTCCTTCAGGCTCTATATAAAAAAAATCCCAACAATTTTTAAAACTTTTCTGGCCATTTCTGGGTGGAACATCAGTACACATGGTCGGAGTATTCATGTCATAAGCTCTGCCCGTTTGTCTCTTAAAATTGCAACTAGGGTCCTAACTATGCCATATGGAAAAGTTGCTGGCAGCTTGTTTCAGGCAGATGATTCAGCAACACAGCAGAAAGCATCTGTGAATGTTCCAGCAGGCTGATTGTCAGGGCTAACAGCTACCAACCCCATTTCTAAGCCCTTACCAATGCAAATTGGCCCCAAGTACTTTCAAATAGGAGTTACTGGATGGCAATGCAGAGTGTGAATCCTGGTTGGTATTTTCCCCTACCCCAGTCCAGGCTTGCTGCTGTCAATAGTAGGACCCTGGTTGTCACTGTGGCAGAGAACACCTAACTCAGCATAGTGTAGGCACCGCAAAAAAGACATGCTGGATTAGACTCAATATTGTTGCCAAGTTTTAGGCAGAATTTGGTGTTTGGGGAAATTGTGCAGGGTAAATAACCCAAACTTAAATAATTGCCGTGGTACACAGTGAAGACGATAATTTTCTCAAATCTCTTGGTTTGAAATATACTCACCAAGTCCCTGTACTTCGTAAAGTTGAAGACTAAATCTACCCATTCTGTCTTCATCTTGGCAAGAGCTTTCTCCAGTGAATACTCTTTGCTGGCTGCTACTCCAATCTCTTCTAATCTAGATAGAAATGGTTTACAATTCATTTTATCACTGGTAGAACTCATTACTTTTTGGTTATTTCTTGATTTTGCACTACTGCTTTAATGCACAAATTTTACCAAGATAAAAGAGAGAGACAATTTCTCCTTCTCCAACCCTTTTGCTTCTAGGCCAGTGAATAGAACACTAGAACACAAGAACACAAGAAATAGGAGCAGGAGTAGACCATGTGGCCCATCGAGGCTGCTCCACCATTCAATACAATCATGGCTAATCTTTGGGCTTCAACTCCATTTTCCTGTCGGCTCCCCCTATCCCTTGATTCCCTGAGAGACCAAAAATCTGTCTATCCCAGCCTTAAATATATTCAACAATGGAGCATCCATGACCATCTGAGGTAGGGAATTCCAAAGATTCACAACCCTATGAGTGAAGAAGTTTCTCCTCATCTCAGTCCTAAATGATTTGCTCCTTATCCTGTGTCCCTGCCTTTTAGATTCCCCGACCAGCGGAAACAATCTCTCGGTGTCTACCTTATAAAGCCCCTTCAGAATCTTGTATGTTTCAATGAGATTGCCTCTCATTCTTCTAAATCCCTGAGAATATAGGCCCGATTTACTCAGCCTGTCATCATAGGTCAACCCTCTCATCCCAGGGAGCAATCTAATGAACCTTCACAGTACTGCCTCCAATGCAAGTATATCCTTCCTTAAATATGATCAAAACTGCACACAGTATTCCAGATGTGGTCTCACCAAAGTCCTGTACTATTGTAGCAGGACTTTTTTTTTATTCCTGTAACTCCAATTCCTTTGCAATAAAGGCCAACATGTTATTTGCCTTCCTAATTGCTTGCTGTACCTGCATGCTTTCTGTGTTCCTTGTACAAGCACACCCAAATCTCTCTGAAAATCAACATTTAAAAGTTTCACATCTTTCAAAAACTATTCTGCTTTTCTATTCTTACAACCAAAATGAATAACTTCACACTTTCCCACATTATACTCCATTTGCCATCCTGTTGCCCACTCACTTAACCTGTATCTCTTTGCAGCCTTTCTGTGTCCTCCCCAGATTACCTTTCCACCTAGCTTTGTATCATCAGCAAACTTAGATACATTACTCTCTGTCTCTTCATCTAAGTCATGAATATAAATTGTAAATAGCTGAGGCCCCAGCACTGATCCTTGAAGTACTCCACTAGTCACAGCCTGCCAACTTGAAAATGCTCCATTTATTCACACTCTTTGCTCCCTGTCTGCTAACTAGTCCTCTATCCATTCTAATAGAAGAAAATGAACTTCATATTTACGGAACTCGTTACTAATATCTATTAAGTGCATTAATATTGTCTTTAAAACTAATTGAAATCTATAAACATTTTTGAAATGTCCTTCATACTTCATGTATACTCCATCACAAATACAAACTTCTCTATCACATTTTAAAAAGGTAAGCCAGTCTGACCTCTAATTGACCTGAGAATTGGCTAAGAAAAAGGAGTCGCTAACGGACCCGAAGAAGGCACAATGGGCTGAATTTTCATGGCCCACTGGAAACAGGCTGGGAGGTGGGAGGGCTGGCAATAAGACGGGGGAAAGCATTGGGAGGGGAGTCTGACATCTTCCCACTGTCATGGCATATTGCCAATGGTGGGAACATTAGCAGTGCAATGGCCCAATTAAGGCCATCTACTGCCCCCATGGGCATTTTGCCCGCATCAGGAAGGCATGCCACCATGTGAGGAGATCTCCCAGTGGGTTCCCGGGATAAGTGCTCTCCTTAATAGGCACTCCATGGCCCACAGCTATGGTCACTCCTGCGCCCAAGGCGCCACCGCAGTAACAATCGCACCCCCCCACCCCCTGCAACTAATCGTCGGGGCCTGCCTTCCTAGTCCCAGCTTCCACAAAGACACTTATCATCAAGGGCACCTCGCCACTGAAGCACCCTCATCCTGGAGCTAGCAGTGACACTGCTGAGCTGCCAGCCCTCTGATTGGGTTGGCAGCTGTTGCGGAAAGGCTGCCATCCTCAATTGGACAGTGGACCCAACAGTGGCCTGTTAATTGGCCATCATTGGCAAAATGCCGCACCAGGGTCCCACCTCCCGCTTTCAGCCTTGGCAGTGGGAATTCGAGGCCCCCAGAAATATTCAGCCCAATATCTCCAACACCAACTATCAGTTCAGTGGCTCCTCTCTGCACAGCCTTCAGGGGTTGCAGGGGTTGTGTCTTAGTGACCAGAACTGAATGGACTGCTCAAGGTATGATCTGGTCAGATCAATACACAGTTTAAGCATGAATTTCTTCAAGTTGTATACTGTTTTGCCTATAGCTATACTTGTTTTGTTGATCGCTTCTCTGCTGATGACTGGACATGTTAAAAGTTGCACGTACTAATATTCATGGATCTTTTCAGCTTCACCCTTAACTATTTCAACACCATTCATGGAGGATATACATCACTTGTTTCTTCTTCCTTGAGCAATACTTTACACTTGTGGATATTAAATTACATGGGTCATTGTTTTGTCAATTCAAACATTTATGTAACACATTTTGTAGGTCCCTGGCTACCTCCTAAGATTCAACTGCCCCTTCCTCTCATACAGTTTTGTTCTGTTTGCAAGTTTGTTCAGTTTGCATGAGTTTCTAAATTCAAGCAATTAATGTAAATTAGAAACAGTACGGGGCTCGCTACTAATTTACTACCATTAATAATGGAAAATAAGGAAATGGCAGAGGAACTGAACAGATCTTTTGCATCTGTCTTCAATGTACAGGATACAAATAACATCTCAGAAATAATTGTGAATCAAGATTTGAAAGGGAGGGAGGAACTTAAAACAATTATCACCACCAGGGAAAGGGTACTGAGAAAATTATTAGAACTAAAGGCTGACAAGTCCCCAGGTCCTGATGGACTTTACCTAGGGTCTTAAAAGAAGAGGCTGCTGAGCTGGTGGATGTATTGGTTTCAATTTTCCAAAATTCCCTAGATTCTGGAAAGGTCCCATCAGATGGGAAAATAGCAAATGTAACTCTGCTATTTAAGAAAGGAGGAAGACAGAAAGCAGGAAACTACAGGTCAGTTAGCTTAGCATTTGTCATAGGAAAATTGCTGGAATCTACTATTAAGGAGGCTATAGCTTGTCATTTAGAAAATCTCAATGCAATCAGGCAGAGTCAGTCAGCATGGTTTTGTGAAAGGGAAATCATGTTTGACGAATTCTTTGAACTCAAAGTGTACAAAGCCATTGCCCTCACCACCCTTCTATATGGCGCCGAGTCATGGGTCCTATACCGCTGTCACGTACGCCTTCTAGAGCGCTTCCATCAGTGCTGCCTCCGCAGCATCCTCAAGATCCGCTGGCAGGACCGCATCACAAAAATTGAAGTCCTGGAAACAGCCAACATCACCAACATTGAGGCCATCCGCCTGCATAGCCAACTGCATTGGTCGGGTCACATCGCCCGGATGGACGACAGTCGCCTGCCCAAGATCGTGTTGTATGGAGAGCTGACTACAGGTAAAAGGAACAGAGGCACCTCATGCAAACGTTTCAAGGACTCCTGAAGAAGTCCCTCTCTGTGTGCCACATCGACCATCGCCAGTGGGAAGCGTAGGCCATAGATCGTGATGCCTGGAGATGCTACATCAGGAGGGTTACAGACACCTTTGAGACTGAACGAAGAACCAGCATGAAAGAGAAGAGGAGAAGGATAGATCCAATTGCCCCCAGCAGCGACTACACCTTCACTTGTACCCACTGTGGGAGAATCTGCCAGTCACATATAGGCCTGACTAGCCCCAGCGGGCCTGCAACTGATGACTACAACGTTCCCGAAATCTTTGTCCGCAAAGAAATGCCAAAAGAATTTATTAGGGTTCTTTGAGGAAGTAACGAGCAATGTGCATAAAGGGGAACCTGTGGATGCGGTGTACTTGAATTTCCAGAAGACATTCGACAAGGTGCCACATCAAAGGTTATTAAACAAAATAAGAGCCCATGGTATGGGGGGTAACATATTAGCATGGATAGAGGAATACTTAGCTAACAGGAAACAGAGAGTAGGCATAAATGTCTCGTTTTCAGGGTGACAAGCTGTAACTAGTGGAGTGCCACAGGGATCAGTGCTGGGGCTTCAACTACTTACAATCTATATTAATGACTTGGATGAAGGGACAGAATGTATGGTTGCTAAATTTGCTGATGACACAAAGATAAGTAGGAAAGTAAGTTGGTAAAGAGGACATAAGGAGTCTGCAAAGGGATATAGATAGGTCAAGCGAGTAGGCAAAGATTTGGCAGATGGCATATAATATAGGAAAGTGTGAACTTGTCCGCTTTGGCCGGAAGAATAGAAAAGCAACATATTATTTAAATGGAGAGAGACTGCAGAACTCTGAGGTGGGTGGCCTAGTACACGAAACACAAAAAGCTGGTATGCAAGTACTGTAAGTGATTAGTCGGCAAATGTGAATGTTGTCATTTATTGCAAGGGGAATGGAATATAAAAGTAGAGATGTTTTGCTACAGTTGTACAGGGCATTGGTGAGACCACATCTACAGTATTGTGTATAGTTTTGGTCTCCTTACTTAAGAAAGGATATAATTGCATTGGAAGCAGTTCAGAGAAGGTTCACTCAACTGATTCCAGGGATGACAGGGTTATCTTCTGAGGAAAGATTGGACAGTTCACTGGAGTTCAGAAGGATGAGTGGTCATCTTAAATCCTGAGGGGACTTGACAGAGTGGATGTTGAAAGGATGTTTCCCCTTGTGGGAAAGACTAAAACTAGGGGACACAGTTTAAAAATAAGGGGTCTCCTTTTTAAGACAAAGATGAAGAGAATTTTTTTCTCTCAAAGGGTTATGAGTCTGTGGATCTCTCTTCCCCAGACAGCGGAGCAGATAGGGTCATTGAATGTTTTTAAGGCAGAACTAGACAGATTCTTGACAAAGAGGGTCAAAGGGTATCGGGGGTAGGCAGGAAAGTGGAGTTGAGTCCACAAACAGATCAGCCATGATCTTGTAGAATAGCGTAGCAGGCTCAAGGGGCCAAATAACCTACTCCTGCTCCTAGCTCGTATGTTTATACGTTCTAATCCCTGGAGCACGCAATTCAGAAATGACTCCTTAACAGTTACCTTTCATCCAATTTATTAACGGATATTGAGGTTTAGTTTGAATACCAGCACTTCAAATTTAAGAAGCAATCTTTTGTGCAGAACTGTCAAAGGGATTCTAGTGCTCTAGGTATACCCACTCACTAAGAACATGGAATTACACAACACCGACAAACTGACATTACAGAATAGTTTCAACTGATTTTTCTTGGCATGCAAAATCACCCCTCAAAAATGTGTTATTGAACTAATAAATGGAATACAAGTTGAAAGGAAATCTCAATAGTGCTTTTCCCATTGATTATGTGCATTGTGCAATGCAATAGCAGTAAATGTATAAGTATGCAGTGGATAGTACATCTAATATATATATATAAAATATAAACTTGTCCAGAACAATGCCATAAGAAATCAATAAGTGTGTAAAGAAATGAACAAGCATTCAATTTTACAACATTCATTAAGAAGATATAAAAATGCGAAACATGTTCAGTGTTGTAGGATATCAGAACTCCAGTACGCAACACCATGTAGTGGTAGGGTAAGGCTCATGCCCTCTGTTCACATGGAGAGTTCCTCATACCAGCAGCACCCTCATAAGGAGGCAATGTTGCAGGTTAAACAGTTATTCACGCGACATAATTGTTTGGGGCGGGGCGGGGCGGGGGGGGGGTTGGTGGTGGAGGGGGAGCAATGGTGTGGGTTCAGTCACCCTGACCCATTCTTGCATTCTCCTAGGGACTACTTTCAGATCTGCACAGTGGAATCTGGGAGCAGTATGTCAGTCCGCCCTCTTTAGGTGTGCCATGCAGGTGTTGATAAAATAGCTCAAAAGGAAAATAAGCAGGTAACTGTCTTAATTGCTTACTGATCAGTGAAATTTGCAAGTCCAAATTCTAGCATTTCCTGCAAGGTGGTTTCTTCATCTGGTTTCACTTCAAATCCAACAATTTCACTAATCTGAAAATAAATAGTCACTCAGCACAGATTATAAAGTCACACAAATTTGTATTTTTAATATCTGAGAAAAATCTGTCAACGTTATAGTTCTTTTCACTTATCCTTCATTAGGTCCCCTATGACCTGCTAAGGGGAGCAGCTGGGGACATTTGCTCCTTGGAGCATATATTTTACATAACAGTTGATTGCATTTTGAAAGTAGAGCATTGTTTCTAAATTGCTTTAGGCATCCGAGAGTCACAATATAAGTGCAACTTCTTTCTTCTTTAAAACTTTGTCTACACCACTCTTCAAAAAAAGAAAACTACAGCTACCTTACGTCTCTACAGAGGAGGAGTTTGCATCAGTGCCTGACTTGATAGTCCAACCATAATTCAATAGGAACTCTGTCGGGGTAATTTTACTTTTCAACGATAGCATAAAATGGGTAAAAACAGCTCATTATACACCAGGCCCAATTTTCCCTTCCACTGATTTCACTTTACACTACTGATGAAAGTTGGAATTAACCCCTACTGTGTGAGTCAGTGACACAGCAAGTAGTTAACAACACCATGGCACCATATATTCATCATAGTAATATATTCCTATGGTATGTCAATTTAAAGAGTATTACCTCTTTCCAGTGTCTCTCCTTGATGCCAGGATTGCAAATGATTGCAATAATTGGTAAGTGAGGTTTAAATTTCTCAATTTTAATTTTTGCATTTTCTGCTACACGTTTAGGCCCAGAGATGTCTGAAAAAGTCTTCGTCAATTTATACATTGTTCTCCACATTGTTAAAACATCATTAGTAATCTCTTCAGCATCTAGGCCTAGAAAGGGTCCTGCAAAATGATGGGGATAGAAATCCCAGCGAAAAATTATTGGAATAATCAGAACGATTCCAGTCATAATTCAAAAATAGAGTTACACACATACCAGTGCATCTCATAATTGAGAACCTTTCCAACACATTATATGCAAAACAAATGTACATAACACTAGTCAATCTCCTATAAAGGAAGCCACAAAGACTGCTTTCTTACATTTCTGTATCACCCCAACTCCACCCAACTTAAAAGGTCATGCCCAAGTTTGGTGAAAAAATTACCAACAAATCCTGAAGTGTACCACTATTCCCTCAACTTTTTCAATCCCCTTTTCTCTTTCAATCTCCTGCATTTTGAACGCCTGTACCCCAATCATCTCTCAATCTCCCCATTCTCAACACACTGTCTTATAGGTAGAATGCTCACATAACACAATCCAAATTCAGCCCACAAAGTAACACCTCTGAACAGAAATATCAAGTCCAAGCTTTTGGGAGAGGCTGAGGCCTTCAAGTAAAAAAACTTTAATAAAGGCATTGAAAGACACAAAAGACCATACAACAGATAAATTGAATCATGTGATCGCATGCTTTGAATTTTTTTGGTTTGCCCTTCAGAACTTCCAATTACTAAGAAAGAAATAGCAAATACATCTTGTGTGAGATATCTGAAAAACTAGTGGCTAGATTGCACAGTAAAAATTTACATGTGAAAGTGTGGACGTAGGAATTTATAATGACAGAAATTGGCACATAAAGTGTAGCAAAAACATGACAACCAAAAGTCAAGTTGTGCCTACAGGACACATCTGTAGATGTAGGATTTTTTTTTTTAAACTTATAAACGGATGATCATTTTGCTTGCAACAGCTCAAGATGTTAAAAATTGATGATTTTTCAAACACAGAATTTGCTACATTTGATTTCAAATCATTTAAGAATTATACAGCATTCAGCAAATGAGATTTTCTATTCATAAGAAATTGTTGAAATAAGAAAAAAAAAATCACCAGTGTTTTCATGTTAACTTTAAGATGATGGGGTTTTGTGTTTTGTTTGTAATGCACAGGGAAAGGGAGACTATTCCACCCACTAACACATGTTTCAGCCAGTTTTCATTTAAGGATTCCTGCTGCTGCTCATTCAATTATCTTTTGAAACTCACCATTCATCCACATTTCTGATTTGGTGTAGAAGTTATATGCTGTGTTCCACAGCTGTTCATAAGGCTGCTTCTGTCCTACTGTGACCAGTAATTGAGGGAACTGGGTCAGCTTGTGCTCCAACAACTCCTCTTCTTTATTTATAGCCTAAAAACGGAAAGCGAGGATCATGATGGATATGGCTGGTACCAGATCTTAGAAGAGGCACACTGATGATTCACACTGGTTAATAAATGTAACAGCCTGTAACTGAATAATAGTTACATAGGAAACTGTCACCAGCCAGAAGAATAATTGGTAATGCAATAGAACACACTGCATAGAGTGCAAGAAAAGAAGAAAATTGATCCGGTCATAGGGCAGCTTGGAATAGCACTTTTATCGTAGAGATCTGAGTTTCAACCAATCACATTAAGTACTTTTATATTACAGCAGATTTAGTTTGGACCATGTGAGAGGAACAACTGTGCCTCTGTCCCCTGTGCTCATATTGACAGAACTGGCTTCCTTATCCTGCTGGTGGAATTCAAGACCCACAAAAAATTCAAAATAAGACAGCTGGTTTGATTTTCCTGCAACCTAAATTGAACAATGGCCTATGTAAAAACAGCCGATAAGATGGAGTACCCTTTTGTCTGCTGACTGCAAATCTCTGAATGAAATGAGTTCGAGCACGGAGTGTGAATCCAATATTAAAAAAAAAATCAGAATGTCCACCTATCTGATAAAACCTCCTTAGGAAAAGCTCCGCAGAAATGGTCTCATATACCAAAGTTTTAATGCACAATCTAGAATAGTTAATTGAATTGTTCCCATGAAAAACATGACCATAAACACACATAATTTAGAACTAAATCAGCAATCTGGTGGAGACAGATTAAGGATGCTTGGTATAGGAAAACTCTCATGAAAGAAAACTTGACAGAAACAGACCTGTCCTGTCCAAGCACATAGGGCTGTGTCAACTGATTGCAGGGAATGTAAATACAATTAAATACTTTTTCGATTAAAGAAAACACATTGTGCTAGGAAGTGTGATGTGGATTTCTAAGACACTTACTTGTGCTTGCGATCACCTCGTACTTGAAAAAAAAATCAGTTAGGGAAAGAATGGAAAATCGGAGACAAGCATTCTAGGGTATGCCCACATATATAGTGGCTGAACACGACGCAACTTGGGCTGTTGTCTTTCATTATCTCGGTCAGGGGTAGTGTACGAGGAAAAAAAGGAAGAAAAAAAACACAAGGGAAAAATGGGATTAATATAGGATTAGTATAAATGGGTGGCTGATGGTCGGCACAGGCTCAGTGGGCCGAAGGGCCTGTTTCGATGCTGTATCTCTCTATGACTCTATGACAAGACAATATTTGAGGTAGGAAATAAATGGATCGAGCTATCTAAATTGAGTTCAATAATAAATGTTCTGAAGAGGACAAAAAGTACATAATTGATATTCTAAACCTCTGCAATGTGAGGGTGGGGAAGTGCCAAAGCAGATCAGAACTTTGCAGCTGAGCTGCTACATAGGCATTCAGGACAATCACTGCAATTAGAACTTTAGGACAGTGCTTGATGGTACTTAACTTAGGTCAATTTTCTCTTGGCATTCTGCAACTTCAAGCTAAGTACCTTTGGAGGTGGGTGGGGGTGCAGGTGGATGTTATGAATATATCAGCTCAGAAGGCACGAATGACAGAAGCCATGGGAACTGATCATTGTGGTTTTGAGAGCTCGTTCCAAGAACCTCTCCATATCAAAATGGGCTGCAAAATGTGCTCCTAAACAAAGAACATTGACACAATAATTTATAATTAGCTGCACCAAAAGGTTACCAACATCTGCCTCATCCATGGCTGCATTCAGGTTCTTAGTCAATTCACTGAGTTTTTCCACGTTGTTCCTCATTTCGTCAGTAGTTATAATTTCTTTTTTCTTGAAGCTGTCTACTTCTTTGCCATATGCCGCCACCTTCTTCATAAATTCTTTTATTCTAAATACACAACAAATTGTATTAGTGACAATCATTTTTTAAAAATGTCAGTTGAAATTCTAGAAAATAGAGAGGTTAAATTCAATAGCACCCTGAAAATGGGTGTGGGGGAGCATGATGCGCGATTAACCTGCTCCTGTTGACTGTAACGCAAGCAGCTTTCCAACTTCAATCAGAACTCATACCTAACATTCATATGCTGCATCACACCCTCACACATTTAGCACTGCTGCAAGTCTCATACACACATCTCACAGCTTGCACACACTGCCAGCTAGTCAACTATGACAGCCACATGATCCAAACAAATTGCACCACACCCACCGACACAATTCCCTCTCTTTCTTGCAGGGACAAGATCGTGCATAACCAGAGGCAGGAGGAGCTAACCTGCAAGTCCTGACAGTCATGGTGCTGGTCATGATTGGGATGCCACTGCTGAGACTGTGGCTAGCGGAGGGGCTGAAACCATCAATGTTGAGGGTATCCTCATACATCATCCTGTTTCTCATGTCCCATCTCCTCCTCATTCCACACTCTCTTCTGATTTACAAGCTGTAGATGTGCAAGCATACACCTCTTACTTCCCCCCTTTGCCAAGCCACAACCTTATCCTCGTGCCTTTCTTCTTTCAGATACCCAAGTAGTGCAACCTGGTCAGGCAGTGGAGGAACATCAAGAAGACAGTGATGAAGAGAACGCACCGTCACTCGATTTCACACTTGCAACCACCAGCTCAGATACTGACACAGCGCAGTAGAGCAGAGGTAGGATCTGCATGTGGAGAGGCATTGGGCATGAATGGTCTGCAGCCAGAATAGAAAGCAAGTATAGCGCAGGTGCCAGATCACCAGAGAGCAATGGTGCACACAAGTTCTGCTGCAGAGGACTCAAATGAGCACTTCAATGGCGTGGCCTATAGAAGAACGCTGAAGGGTGTGCACAACAAAATACTTGGTACAATGGGAAGCCTGTCAGAAAGCGGGCAGTCAACGTCAAGAAGCATGGAGGAGTTCAGCACCAACTTGGCAGAGGGCTTTGAAGAGAGCTTGGAGACAATCCTTTCCAGTGTGAATGTGGTGGCCAACTCCATGAAAACACTTGCGAACCCATCCATGACGCAATATCTGATGGCTGATATCTCAGTTTCCATTGCAGCACAAGCAACTTCCACCAGAAATCTGAGTGCTGCAGCAGAAGCTCAGACTGAAGTCATGCAAGCTCAGACTGCTGCCATCATGGCTGCGGATTACAATGTGCAAAGGGACTTGCAGGGTGTCACAGTAGTCCACCAATCTGTCCTCGAACAGTGGCTCCGTGGTGCATGAATCTGCCGTCCTCTCTCAGGAAGACAGCATTCCTTCTCCTACCTCTGCCAGTCTGCCAGTGACTTTGCTGTTGCCTGTCAGCCAGCCAGCCCAGACAGCTGCCGGCCACGGTGAAATGGTGCAGTCTGCAGTTAAGCCTTCTAGGCCCAGAGCTGCTCGAGATCATCCTGCAAGGCTATCTGCAGTCTCCCTCACTGAAAGTCAGCAGCCTTCCACCAGACATGTCACAGCCACTGGGGTAGCACTGTGTCGGAGCACTGGGACATGCAAAGGTGCATGAAAGACTGACACTAAGGGAATGGACAAGGCTGATTAACTGTCTTTTGTTTCTGGAATGATTTCATGTATAAATTTGGTTTGGAATGTTTATTTTTGCATTGTGTCCATGTGAACACTGTGATGGTCACAGAGGAACAGGTAAAGTGTGGGGCTGTTGGTGAACTAGGAATTGGGGTTCCAGTACTGGTATTGCACTCAGATGAGTTCTTCAATGGTAGCCGAGGCAGAAAGGAGCTGTCTAGGTTTCCTCCTGCTCCTGAGTCGTTTTCCATCTAGCTGGCAAGGACTGTCCCTTCATGATGGCAAGGTTCTGCAGCATGTAGCTGACCACATTGAATCTTGACACCACATAGAGCAGAGTTGACATGTGCACCCGCGAAATGATGCATGTACAGTCAATGGCATCCTGAGCTATGGGAAGCCCGCAATCCTAGTGATGCTGCGCTCACTCTGTCTGCTTCTCTCTGGCAATAAAAAATGAAATCTGGTTAGCTCTCAATGAATAGAGAGCATCAGTGACTGCCCCTGGCACCCCTGACCTTACCCAACAGTAGATGGCAATTAGTGAGATGTTGCAAATATCTCCAGCTCCTGCCTGGAAGGTGCCAGACACATAAAAGTTCATTGCCACTGTCACCTTCACAGCCACTGGCAATGTCCTTGCTCTGCTCTAAGGTGTAGCTGTGTCTCCATCAGGTGGCAGATTTCAGTGAGGACATCCTTACTAAAGCGCAGTTAGGGCACACAGTGATTCTTAGTGAGATTCAGGTAGGATATTTGCTCCCTGAATACCCTGGGCAGATATGCCTCCAGGTGAGAGCTCTTCTTTCCCTCCTCCTCCTTCTTCCAACAGCTTGTCCTGCTTTGTGTGCCCTCTGTTCATTCTCCAAGTCATGCTGTACTCCAAAGGGAACTAATTTTGCACCCATGTCTGGGAGCAACTAGTTTGTACCGAAGCCTTGAAGACAGCAAAACGTCTTTCAGCACCTACCACACCATCCCTGTAGACTTCTGCCACTTTAAACAAAAAGCACCAAACACTGGTGGAATTGAAGCATCAGCAACTAACCTTTAAGCAGCTGATGATCGCTTTCAATAGCACTGGTGGGGGGTCCTTGCTGCTGCTGAACGTGTGTTTAGCTGTGCAAGGTTAAGAGAGTGCATTAGCTGAATCACTGAGCTCCAAAGTGGCAGCCTGGAGTTAAATCAGCGTTGCATGCTGATTGACCTCATAATCTGCCTGCTTTGCATAATTCCGGACGCCAGGCACTGCACCCATGCGCTCAACAATATGGCGTCCAGCTCGCCCCAAAAGTGCGCGTACACACCGTGGACACCATTTTGGTTCTCAAAATGGCTACAGGCACTACTCATCCCATTTTCGTGTCTGAGGTATTTACAGAAATGAAGAAAAGGATTTGAATTGTTTTCTGTTCAAGTAGTGTTACAACTTTTACCGGCATTTTATTATAAAGTTAAAAAGTATTCTTGCCCTATGAGAGACTGAAAGTGTAAAGAAAAATATATAATAAGAGTTTATTGTGACTCATTTTAGCTCTGATGGGTAGAAGTAATGTGGGAGCATAATAAACATAATTTCTTGAATCTTTACAATGTCCTATATTTAATAGGGAATTGTTTTCGATAAAGGTTAATCAGCTGCTGTTGAAAAGGTTCTTACACTTGGATTACTGAAAAAACATCATGGACTGTTTGACATTAGGGTGTGTTGCTAAGCACATATATGATGCAAGTGCTTTCACAACACAAGTTTTATCCCAATTCAAAAGCTTCAGATAATAAATGTCTACAAAGGTTGTTTTTTTTTTAAGTCCATTAATCATCACACTGCTTTCAATTTTTTTAAATAGATTTCTATAACTGTCAAAATAAATCTGAAAACTTTAAACTGAACAATAAAGAGAAAAAAATATTGACAGTTCTTAAATAGCGGCAATGGGTATGAATACAAAATATCCATTATTAGCAATGCAAAGTAAGTGATAAGAGTTGGACAAAAATACAAAATCGTTCAAAACAAGCACATGAATAAAGACCTTGATTTGCTCTAAAACGTGCTCTTTTAAGAAAGTACACAGCAACAGTATTTGGTACACACAAGGGGCTGGATTTTAGTTCTGGGGTCGGGACGTGGGTGCATTTCCAGGTCCCGATGTGGCATTGCACTGGCGCCTGTAGCCCGGTGTGAATTTTGATGAGCTGGTCAATTAGTGGCCAGGGGGTGCACTCGGCATCCAATTAAGAACAGCGGGTGGGCTCCCATGGCTGGAGGACCAATAGGAGATTCGCCAGCCCTGGGAAATCGGGCAGCCCCACCATCAGAGGGAGCTGCCGAAGTATACAGGAGAGAGAGAGCGAGAGAGAGAGAGCGAGAGAGAGCGCGCGAGAGAGAGCGCGCGAGAGAGAGAGAGAGCGGCATCTCAAGATGGAGGAGCTCTCTGAACAGCTGTGGCCATTTCGCAATGGTGGAGATACAGCGCTGGCTCCCCGGTCTGTCACCGGGAGGCCACCTCCATCCCTCGGCTGTGTTTGGGCCTCAGCGGGGGTCGGAGGCCCACAGGCTGACTGGAAAACTCCAGTCAGCAGCCTTAATAGGCCCTTAATGATGACTAATAGGCTACCCACCGCTTGTGGGCGGGTAGCTGAATCCCCCGCAAACCAGCATGTTCCAAAATGGCCCGGAGCCAGGAAAGTGCCAGCAACCTGGCCCTGCGCCTCTGGCCCAAGGTCTTTGCTAAGCTACAGAATAATTGCTATGTAGCAAGATATATAAAGTGCTTTAGAAATTAAAGGATTAATTTCCATAAAAACAAAAGCTAATCAACTTCATGTCTAATGCGTGTCCCTTGAGCAAGTTACTTATACATTAAAAGAGAAACATTTTGAAATAAAGCCACATCTGCTGTTAGGTAAAATGTGAACATATAGCCAGGGAGACATTATAGAGGACATGCCCATTTAAAGCTGATTCTGTACATTTACAAACTTCTGTCAAGCATACCCCTAGGTTTTATTGGCATTATTCCATGTTGTCTTGCTATGACATCACTTCACAGAGAAGAGCTTTATTTCCACTTTATTTCCCAGGTATAAGTAAGAAATGTTTCCAGATACAGACCGGTTCCTCAGGTCATCTTCTACATCATCTCTCTTGTTCAGCAGCCGGTCCTGATGTAAATCCAGCATCAGTATAATCTGTTCTGGCCAGTTGAAGAGCTGACTGTTCAGCCTTATGTCATCATCTTTAAAATACAGGGTAAATCTGACAATCAGAAAAGGAGCATCCAAACCATAGAAATGTTCTTTAAAATAACAGTGCATTTATATAGAATATCAAGTTGAATGGCTTCAACAGCTCAAAACTGCTGCTGGAGTGCAGTGACGACTGTGCAGCTCAACATGGCAGCCACTCTACACCAGCATCATACGACAAATGCAATGTTCAAGGGAAGGATATTTCCAAGTTTAATGAAAGAATTAGCTGCTCTTCTTCAAATAGTGGCACGAGATCATTAACATCCACCTCACCAGGCAGGTGGAGCTTTAGTTCAACAAGTAGTCAAATTCGGATAATGACACCCAGACTAAGAGGAGCAGTAGAATTGGAAGTTTGGGGGTGGGGTGGGGGGGGGGGGGGCGGGGGTGGGCGGGGGTTGGGTTTGGGGAGAAGTGGCAACTCCGCCATGGCCTTGCTTTGAACCCTGAGCTGAATTCCACAACGGGCAGGGATCCCACCGCCAAGAACTGCCAGCCAAACAGAGGGCCGGCAGCTCGGCAGAATCAGCTGTGCCACCAGGAGCGGTGGCCACTGCTGGTACTGCAGGAGGCCCAGGATCAGGAGCAGCCATGGCGCCACGGACCTCAAGTTAAGTGGAATAAAAACAAGAAATACTGGAACCACTCAGCAGGTCTGGCAGCATCTGTGAAAAGAGAAGCAGAGTTAACGTTTCGGGTCACTGACCCTTCTTTGGAACTGACAAATATTAGAAAAGTCACAGGTTATAAGCAAGTGAGGTGGGGGTGGAATAACAGAGATAACAAAAGGAGGTGGTGTAGATTGGACCAGGCCACATAGCTGACCAAAAGGTCATGGAGCAAAGCCAAACAATATGTTAATGGTGTGTTGAAAGACAAAGCATTAGGACAGATTAGGTGCTAATGCACTGAATATTGAACAGCAGCAAGTGCAAACCTGAAAAAAAACAGTGGGTAAGCAAACTGAACAAACTAAGATGAAATGAAATAAATGCAAAAAAAAGATTGTAAAAAATGTAAATTTGCTTGTTTGGACTGTGTCTTGCTGTCATGGAAAGTTAGCTGGCTAACATTTCAAAGTGACACACATGTAGCAACATTCCACAAATTGGTTCGTTCAGCTTTAATATACATCCCCTTGCCAAAGGATTTGGCTGCTGTCATAATTTTATTTCTTTTTCAGCT
This sequence comes from Heterodontus francisci, assembly GCF_036365525.1. Lineage (NCBI taxonomy): Eukaryota > Metazoa > Chordata > Chondrichthyes > Heterodontiformes > Heterodontidae > Heterodontus > Heterodontus francisci. Next base: position 58,606,917 of record NC_090394.1, read on the forward strand.
GATTTTAACTTAAAGATAACATTTTTTATTGAATAAAAATCATACCAAAATTTTTTCTGTGGAAAGAGGATAAGAAATCTGAAATATGACATTGCGATTGGACATAAAACCTGCTGGTAAATAATACATATTCTGTTGGAAAAAATATTATCCCTGATTTTAACCTAGAGTGGCAGGGTGGAAGGGAGTGAGGTGATTGCTAAACCCCAATGACCTTAGTAATTTGGAACTCACTGTTTTTGGCATTGTTTGGCTGTGCTGCCAGGCAGAACTGGGCAAAATGTGCACAGCTATGCTATGCTCAGTTGGTTCCAAAATGGCAATTGGGGTCCAATGTACTTAATAAACTCCTAAGTTGCATAAAGATGCCTACCACCTAACACAGGTGTGCATTCCAGCAACAGACCTCTTTCAGGATGATGTCAGCTGGATCGGGAGCAGGAGAAGAGGCTAAGACCTTCCCAATGATTCCCAGTAGAGCCAGTGAAAAAAATCATCCCTTGTTTCCTTTACTAGTGTATCTTCTGATGTGTTTTTACTAGTTGCATAGAAGTTCAAAAATGCAGGAATTAAAGTAATCAGTTTATATTAATGTTGAATAGATGACTAGAAAAATGTAAATGCTCAAATCATCCTCTAAAAAAAGGGTTGTCCAACATACAGCCTGTAAACCAGGATCCGGCCCGCCAAAGGTTTCCATCCGGCCCACGGATGTATTTCAGAGACAAGAAATTTCCCACCGTCTTCCTCCTCCATACCGGCTTTTTAAAAAATACCGCAAAGTCAGTTTCACAGCAGACAGGTGCTGCATGAGAACGGTAGCAGCAGTTTCCCAACTTCTAAAGATGCATGATTTTCCAACTTTTTTTAAAAGGCCGCCAGAAAACCCCAAATCTGTATCAAGTTGGGAAACTGCTGTTCCTGATGTGAGCACCTGTCAGCTATAAAACTCAGCACGATTTTTTTTTTAAATGCAAAGCTGCTGTGCTTAGCGCTCCCACTCCTTGCAACTGTTAAAGAGAGAGAGAGAGAGAAAGGAGGGGGGGGTGCAGAGAGAAAGGGGGAGGGGGGACACAGAGAGAAAGAGGGGGGGGACACAGAGAGAAAGAGGGGGGGGACACAGAGAGAAAGAGGGGGGGGACACAGAGAGAAAGAGAGGGGGACACAGAGAGAAAGAGTGGGGGGACACAGAGAGAAAGGGGGGGGGGACACAGAGAGAAAGAGGGAGGGACACAGAGAGAAAGGGGCGGGACAGAGAGAGAAAGGGGCGGGACAGAGAGAGAAAGGGGCGGGACAGAGAGAGAAAGGGGCGGGACAGAGAGAGAAAGGGGCGGGACAGAGAGAGAAAGGGGCGGGACAGAGAGAGAAAGGGGCGGGCCAGAGAGAGAAAGGGGCGGGCCAGAGAGAGAAAGGGGCGGGCCAGAGAGAGAAAGGGGCGGGAGAGAGAGAGAAAGGGGCGGGAGAGAGAGAGAAAGGGGCGGGAGAGAGAGAGAAAGGGGCGGGAGAGAGAGAGAAAGGGGCGGGAGAGAGAGAGAAAGGGGCGGGAGAGAGAGAGAAAGGGGAGGGAGAGAGAGAGAAAGGGGAGGGAGAGAGAGAGAAAGGGGAGGGAGAGAGAGAGAAAGGGGAGGGAGAGAGAGAGAAAGGGGAGGGAGAGAGAGAGAAAGGGGAGGGAGAGAGAGAGAAAGGGGAGGGAGAGAGAGAGAAAGGGGAGGGAGAGAGAGAGAAAGGGGAGGGAGAGAGAGAGAAAGGGGAGGGAGAGAGAGAGAAAGGGGAGGGAGAGAGAGAGAAAGGGGAGGGAGAGAGAGAGAAAGGGGAGGGAGAGAGAGAGAAAGGGGAGGGAGAGAGAGAGAAAGGGGAGGGAGAGAGAGAGAAAGGGGAGGGAGAGAGAGAGAAAGGGGAGGGAGAGAGAGAGAAAGGGGAGGGAGAGAGAGAGAAAGGGGAGGGAGAGAGAGAGAAAGGGGAGGGAGAGAGAGAGAAAGGGGAGGGAGAGAGAGAGAAAGGGGAGGGAGAGAGAGAGAAAGGGGAGGGAGAGAGAGAGAAAGGGGAGGGAGAGAGAGAGAAAGGGGAGGGAGAGAGAGAGAAAGGGGAGGGAGAGAGAGAGAAAGGGGAGGGAGAGAGAGAGAAAGGGGAGGGACAGAGAGAGAAAGGGGAGGGACAGAGAGAGAAAGGGGAGGGACACAGAGAGAAAGGGGAGGGACACAGAGAGAAAGGGGAGGGACACAGAGAGAAAGGGGAGGGACACAGAGACTGAGGACAACACAGAGCGGGGGGAAAACACAGGGGGAGGGGAACAACAGAGAAGAGGGAAACACAGGGAGAGAGAGTCAGAGAGAGAGACAGAGGGAGTCAGAGAGGGAGAGTGGGAGAGAGAGTGATCAAGATCACTGCTGACATATGGACATCTATTTGGAATAGCCCGCATCGCTACAAGTATGCAGGCAAACATTGACTAAATGTGCAAGCAAAAAAATGCCAGATATCTCACCAAATCAGTGTCCAACATAGTGACGAAAAAGTAAGTCAATAAATTAATCTTCACATTTAAAACTTCTTCACAAGAATGCACATTTGTTGTTGTTTTGATTAATAGTAAGATAAATCTTTAACACCTTTATCTTTCAGAAATTGTCTCACCTGCCCCCATATTAGACAAAAATTGTAATGCGGCCCCCATGCGAAAAGGTTGAACAACCCTGCTCTAAGACATACTATACATGTGGTTTACCTGGTAGTGTGGCATAGTCTAACAAAAATTCCAGTCTGTCTGTTGCTTCAAGGATTTCTTCTTTCAGTTTAGTAATAGTGACCTCGCTGGATTTTTTCACAAAAGCGTCAAGCTCTACCAGCTCCTCTGTGGTCTCAGGTACTTCACTGATCCGATCAAATATCTCTTCATATCGCTGACAAATACTGGAGAGGGAGAACAGCAGTAAAAAAGAAAGTCACTGAACATTTCATTCTGTCCATTTCATTTGCCTTTAAGACCTAAATTGTAGCCTCTGCACACAGGTGCAGGTGTCATATTTCTGTGTCACTGCAGGCAGTTCTAATAGGGCACCATCAGCAGCATGCATGCAAACCAGCAGTGTATGGGCCTTAGAACAGTGTTCCTGGAGGATGAGTCTTGCAAATCAGCAGGAACTCCAATGTAAATTTGCTGTTGTCACTGCTAGAAAGACCTGGTTTAAAAAAAAGTTGGATTTCGTGAATCAGGCAAATTTATATTGGTGTAGGCACTGGCAGTGCAAGACTCAGGGCTAAATTTTCCTGGCCTATTGGAGATAGGTTGGGAGGCAAGAGGGCTTGGCAATATGGTGAGGGAAGGCATCGGGAGGAGAGTCCAATGTCTTCCTGCTGCTATGCCATATTTGCCAGTGATGGGTACCTTGGCAATGTAGCCGATTAAGGGCCACTTCCCATCCCCATGGGTATTTTGCATTTTGCCAGCATTGTGAGGGCCCGTCAATGGGGAGACCAGCAGGTAAACCCTGGCAGCCTCCCAGCAGGTTCTGGGGGGTGGGGGGGCGGGCGAGGATCCTCCTTGATGAGAACTCCATGGCCCATGGAGGCAATGGGCCTGCCAGTAATGGCCACTCCAGAGGCAACAGTGTCACCGATGCATCACAACCTCTCGTCCAACGTTAAAAAAAACTCAAACAATAAGAAATAACAGACTATTTGAAAGTCCATTTTTTGGGTCCAAGTGTTCTTCGTAAAGCCCAAAAGGCTGTAGAAAACATGCTAGAATAATGACAAAGCATTTGTACTTCTCAACATGACTGCACTGAGACCTGACGCTCTCTGCATTACAATAACTCATCTCTCATCACTTTGAAAAATATCAAGCGACGTTTAAGAGGATTTTTTCAGCTCTGCAGTTTAAGGCAAGAAAAGCAAGCTGCAGTTATCATGTGTGATCTTATGTTGTAATCTAAAAATAAATCTTCAGGAAGATATACATTCACAAAGACAACTTATGCAACAGTACATAGCACTACATAGCTCCATTTACATGCTTCATCTAGCAATTAACCTGATAATTTCTTATCAAATTACATATAAAATCACAACCTTCCAAAGAGTATATTCTACTCACTCTCTCCTCATAGGACAGTCCTCTCACCCCAGGAATCAACCTAGTGAACCTTTGGTGCACTCCCTCTAAGGCAAGTAAATTCTTCCTTAAGTACGGAGGCGAAAACTATTCACACTTCTCCAGGCATGGTCTCATCAAAACCCTGTACAATTGCAGCAAGACTTTTTTACCCTAGAACTGCAATCATACACAAGTCAGGAGTGTGGTGGAATACTGTCCACTTGCCTGATTGGTGCAGGTCCAACAACCCAAGAAGCTCGAGTCCATCCAGGACAAAGCAGCCCGTTTGATCGGCACCACATCCACCACCTTCAACATTCACTCCCTCCACCACCGACGTACAGTGGCAGCAGTGTGTACCATCTACAAGAAGCACTGCAGCAACTCACCAAGGCTTCTTAGACAGCACCTTCCAAACCTGCGACCTCTACCAACTAGAAGGACAAGGGCAGCAAATACATGGGAACACCACCACCTGCATGTTCCCCTCCAAGTCACACACCATCCTGACTTGGAACTATATCGCCGTTCCTTCACTGTCGCTGGGTCAAAATCCTGGAACTCTCTTCCTAACAGCACTGTGGGTGTACCTACCCCAAATGGACTGCAGCGGTTCAAGAAGGCAGCTCACCGCCATCTTCTCAAGGGCAATTGGGGATGGGCAATAAATGCTGGCCTGGCCAGTGACGCCAACATCTCATGAATGAATTTTTAAAAACTCAGAGAATGTAACATATGGTGCACAGCTTAAATTGTTGAAGGACAGTTTTCCTTGACAGGTATGCCTTTGGGGGCACTGGATTTGCACTCCACCCTAGAAAGCACTGGAGCACCTGGATTTTCAAGTGGATCTTATTATAATGAAACAAACTTCAGTTGCTGCTGCTGCTTGATTGGGCACAATCCTCCCCCAAGGAAGCTTAGCAGCAAACTGAGTTACAAAGGCTGAAGCAGTATATGTTTCTGGAGACAGTTTGACCTTGAACTGCAACCAGCACCAGAGCAAGAAATCGGAGTGCACAGGTCTCTGACATTTGCTCGCTTGCAATTCACACGGCTACACTTTATTCTAGGGCAGTCAGTTGCAACCTCATGAAAAACTACATGAGAAAATCAGCTGGTAGCGCACCTTAGGTTGAGATTCCGATTTTCGATCACCACAGACTCGATTAAAGTTTCCTTTAGCTTCATAGTGCGAGCACAGAGGTCTGCATGCAGGTTGACAGCGTCAAGGCAAAACATAGCAAGTGGGACACTGACGTGCATCAAAGCTATCTCATTGCACAGTTGCTGCAAACCCTCTATTTTCTAGCAGTAAGAGACAGTAGTTAGCAAAAATGCACAGCATTCGGCAGACAATGGAAAATATAACAAGTTGATCTTTAACACCTCCTATGCAACATTCCCCAATAAAGCAGTTCAGCAGATGATCTTCCCCCAAGACCTCCTCTAATAATTGGCCATCAGGATGTACACATAAGCAATTTGGGAAACTCATCCACTGACCATCCCCTTTCTTTCCAGAGTGGAAAAGCATTTGGTTTCCATTTGTGCCTCATATCACATGACCCAGCCAAGATTGTAAATTCCTTAGCTTGAATCACCGAGTTAAAATAACTCAAAAATAAAGTCTCATTATGGAAGAAATACAGTAATATCGAACAATGTGACACAGTTTTCAGTACCAGATAAAGAGCAAGGACAATTCATTTTTAAAAGGAGGGGAAATTAAGGAAAAAAAGATTAAGGCAAGGTGACCGCCACTTGCTGTGTGCACTGGTTCACAACAACAGATAGCTGTTCCAAGTTTCAAATCTGCATTAGAAATCGTCTTGGGCACTGCAGTAAGCATATGTCCGGGGAGTATCCGTACTGCCCAATAGCCAATTATAGGATAGTTTAACCCTGGGATATAACAAAATGACTCCCTGATCACAACTGGACGTTGTGTCTCCGTTATGTGTACTTTTTCAAGCTTTCTGAAGGTGGACTGAAACACTTTAGTGGGGGGTGGGGGGTGGGGGGTCCCTCCGCCAGGGGCAATCCATGGCTCACCGAGGGCATCTCTGGCAGCAATGGTTGGTCCCGCACCAAGAGCTCCCCATCCCCACCTGGGCCTGACTGTTTGACCCCAGCATCCCTGACTTCATGTTGCAGGATTCCTCCATCTTCCCAGTGCACTGCTGATACTGCAGAGCTACAGGACCTCCGATTGGCCAACAGCTGTGGAGGCGCGAGCTTGTTCCTTAAAAGGATGGCGTCCCCGACAGCGGGCCGTTAATTGGCTGCCCGTCATGGAATTCCACCGGGGGTGGGGGAAGGTGGTGCCAACAGAGGGCCAAGGCAAGTTCCATCATCGGGTTAAAATTCCAGACACCATTGCTGCATCAATTGCCTGCACATTGTTGCTCAGAATTTCAGGGAGACTGGGGGATCATGTGTGCAGTGTAACCCAGCCACATGTATTTGATCTATCAATGATGTAGGTATACCAGCCTCCTCAGGGTTTGATTCATGCTAATAGCTAGATGCAGTCTGGTACATGTCATGCTGCTATCACCCACTGAAGTATATTGGGTTCTGTTGCATTTACCCTAGTTGTTAGACTGAAACTGAGACAGTGCTCTTCTTCCTCATCAATTAATGTTGCTCTATGCAGACATTAGGTGCAAAATGTATAATATAACAAAGACTAATATCTAACCAAATCCTGAAAACCTCAAGAATGTTGTGAAACAGAACTTCAGAAAGGTATAGAAATAAAACATTTATGTTGGCTATGTTTCGGAAATAAATTATGAACTGCAACCTTTCTAATATGTAAAAAGCTATGTATTTGCAGAGGTTTAAAACTGGTGCAGTATATTTACTGTTATGAAGGCTTCCATTGAATGTTTCTCCGACAGAAAAGTAGAAATTTCTTGCTCTGCTTTGTTGTTCAAAAGATCACCGTATATTTTATATACATTTAGGTAGCTAAAGAAAGAGAAAATAAAATATTTAGTGTACATTATAAAATTCATCCAGTCATAAAGAATTAAATGTAGTAAAGTAAATTTGTACTTTTCCATGGCATAATGGAACACCAAATGACAGTATCAAAGAATGGAAGGGTGCAGGTTTGATTTTCTCTCTTAAGGGAATCGTGCTTAAAAATTTCAAACACAAAACCCATTGGTCTGAATTTTACTGACCCCCCCGAAGTTGGGGGTCGTGGCGGGGGTGGTGGTGGCAGGTGGGGGGGGGGGGGGGGGGGGGCGGAGGCTGGAAAATGCCTCCAGGAGAGGGCCATCATGGGCCTCGAAGCTGGGAAGGACCAGCCCCATATTGTCCCTGGCGGCAAGGCCTCATGGTGGTTCCCCCCACCCCCCGCGCCGCTTGGCAATGGCAGCAAGATATAAATATGTTAACTAATTAAAGTTAATGAATTAATGACTTACCTGCTCCCGCCGGCCGTCCCGCTGCGATATTCAGGTCGGTTGCCAAGACTCCCGCACCTTCGGATTTCTGTTGGAGATCCGAGGCGGAACACTGGTTGGGAGGGGGGAGCAGGTAAGTTTGCAGGGTGGACGTTGGGGGGCGGGGGGTGGGCCAGGAAGTAGGGTTAAACAAACTTAATTGGTCCAGGGGGTGGTGGGAAGGTGTAAAGTTCATAGTTTATTAACTTTGGGGTGGGGAAAAGGTCAGGATCGCAAGGTATGTTTTTTTGTTTGTGGGGGGGGGGAAAGAGGGCAAGTAATAAATTTTAAGGTCATGGGGGGGTGGGAGAGGGTCGCGATAAATTTTTTCACTTTTTTAATATTCATTTTTCTTTAAACATTTAAATTACATGGAAGGGCTGGAAGCCCTTTAAAAATGGCGGCGGACGCCACTGCTGGGGATGGATCGCCCGCCCCCTCCACATCATCGGGTGGGGGGGGGGGGGGGGAGCCCGATATGGAATGGTCTGCCCTGGCCATGTAAATGAGCTGCTGCATATAATATCACGGCGGGTCGCAAAGTAAAATCTGTGCCTGTGGGCCGCCATCTTTTCACAGTAATTGGCAGCGGCAAAAAAAATCCAGGCCACTACTTCAGGTTGTTTAGTACAGTGTTAGTTAGGCAATCCTGGACTGCAGCTTCACTGGTCCATCTGGAGTTCTATAAAGGCTCCAGTGTTGCAGTAGTAAGTGAGGATCTCAATTACCCTCTTTCCCCAAGTTGGACCTTTCACAGATTAAACTGGTGAATAGTATTCCACAAACTTGACTGAGCTCACTTCTATAGATCTAGCTTCTTGGCTAGAGTGTATTTTGAAAGTAAGTTCAGTTGACGAGGATTGGAATGCAAAGGGGAGGAAGTTATGCTTCTGTTGGAGTCTTGGTCAGACCCCATCTGTAGTATTGCGTTCAGTTCTCAGAACTGCATCTCGGGAAGGGTATATTGACCTAGGAGGGGATTTATCAAAATGCTTCTAGGGTTAAATTTTGATGACAAGTTGCATAAATTTAGGTTGTATTCCCTTGAGTTTAGAAGGTTGAGGGTTGATCTGATTGAGGTGTTTAAAATGATAAAAGGATCCAACAGAGTAGATATTGAGAAGCTTTTTCACTGGTGGGGAATCCAGAACAATAGTACACAATCATAAAATAAAGGGTAGAGGAAGTGTGGAATTTTCTCCCCAAAAGGCTGTGGATTATGAGTCAATTGAAATTTTGAAGGCTGAGATCAACAGAATTTTATTAGGTAAGGGTGTTAAAGGATATGCCATGATCTATTGAATGGCAGAACAGGATCAAGGAGCTGAATGGCCTACTCCTGTTCTTACACATGCCATCAAGTTATTTCAGTACTTTATAACCATGCCCAGTACACATTGGGTGAGACTGATAGAATTACTTGCATGTTTTACTCTATATCGTAATATAATATTCTTAATAACAGAATAAAATTGCATGGGTTCATACATATTTGGTATTTGAATTAAATTCATGTATGGTTCCATTTACATTGTTAATTAAGGAGGGCTATGTATCCGGTTTTCAAATGTACAACAAGTACATGCAGATTTACCTTTGAGGCCCGATGATATTTGCACTAAAAATTTCCAGTGCTTTGCTGATAATTTCACTGACTAGGAATTCCTCCTCCCTTACTGTAGGAATGGTAAGCTTTTTGTCTCTAATGTCTGGCAAAAGTTCACACTCCACCTGTTACAGAAAACAAAAATAATGCAATAATAACTTAGAAACTCTGAGGATGTAAGCATTCATTATCATGATTAGAATGTTGTACAGCTACCTTAAAAATAGCCTTTATTCCTAATGAGAGATCGACTGCAAAAGGGGAAAGGAATTTTTAGAAGGTCAACAAATCTCCCTGTAGCTGATGACAAGCAGTTTGACACTGGCCTAGGAACAGATCATCTGCCTCTTCTCTCTGCCAGATAATGGAACCTGGTGTGGTGCTTTTTTTAAAATCTATTCATTCAGGGGTAGGCCAGAAATTATTGCCCATCCTTAATTGCCCTTGAGAAGGTGGTGGTGAGCTGCCTTCTTGAACCGCTGCAGTCCTTGGGGTGTAGGTACACCCACAGTGCTGTTAGGAAGGGACTTCCAGGATTTAGACCCAGTGACAGTTAACAGTGATTCCAAGTCAGGATGGTGTGCGGCTTGGAGGGGAACTTGCAGTTGGTGGTGTTCCTATGCACTGCTGCTCTTGTCCTTCTAGATGGTAGAGGTCATGGGTTTGGAAGGCGCTATTGAAGGAGCCTTGGTGTGTTGCTGCAGTGCATCTTGTAGATGGTACACACTGCTGCCACTGTGCGTCGGTGGTGGAGGGAGCGAATGTTGAATGGATGGGATGCCAATCAAGCACACTGCTTTGTCCTGGATGGGGTGGGGTGGTGGTGTCTAGCTTCTTGAGTGTTGTTGGAGCTGCACCCACCCAGGCAAGTGGAGAGTATCCCATCACACTTTTGACTTGTGCCTTGTAGATGATGGACAGGCACTGGGGACTCAGGTGGTGAGTTACTCGCCGCAGAATTCCCAGCCTCTAAGAGAACTTAAAGGTTGAAAAGGCTAAAAATAATGACAAAAAAAAAAACATTCAATCCCTCTACCCTCCAGCCACCTCATCACGTTAAGTAGTAATTTTTAAGAACCATTAACATTTCAGGTGTACAGTATGAGGGAAAAGCAGAGGAGAAAAAGCATTCCTAGTTTATAAAACAGAGGCCATTTATATCTAATTTCAAGTGTGATTCAGGTAATTTCTCCATTGTAAAGGTCTAGAGGAGAAATTAGCAGAGTGATTCACAACTCACAATGGAGCCAGAAGATAAGTTATAGAAGGGGCAGCATGATGTACCCGAGGGAGGCTTAGGAGATGTCCAACTCTTGACTGTTGAGCACGATCTCTGTGAAAAGACGAATGCTTGAAGTGCATCAGAAGGCATCATTTGAAGGCATTGCAACAACTCCCTGAAGATGAATTGCAGATACCAACAGAGTGCAATGCCTACGGTGAAGCCTTCTCTACAATGCAGAGGATCCTGGAATGAATGGCAACTTGAGGAACCTCTGCACACATCCAACAGGACGCAGAGGCCGCGTAGCATGTAACTCCAGTGATATATCGAGGAATGATATAAATCTTCTGGGGCTATATGCTCTGGGTAAATTGAGTAGAAGTTAGAAACTATTGAAAAAAAATCTGCCTTTAGAGAAGGCACAGCTTGTACAAATGTGACGTGACAACAGCTATTAACAAGTAAAATATAACCTCCAACTACAGTGCCTTTGTCTTCCCATACATGGTCATTACGTGCAATTGTAAAAATTGCTTTGCTACTTTGCAATCATAAATAAATGAGGTTAAGTTTGGGCTAGCCAATGTCTTACTCGACGGCAATGCAGAAGTGATGCTGGACCTGAAGCTGAACCCTCCTCCTTTGTTCATTTGAAAGACGGTTTTATTTTTTCGAAGTTACTGCTCTTTCTTTCTTTGGCCTCCTTATCTCGAGAGACAATGGATACGCGCCTGGAGGTGGTCAGTGGTTTGTGAAGCAGCGCCTGGAGTGGCTATAAAGGCCAATTCTAGAGTGACAGGCTCTTCCACAGGTGCTGCAGAGAAATTTGTTTGTCGGGGCTGTTGCACAGTTGGCTCTCCCCTTGCGCCTCTGTCTTTTTTCCCGCCAACTACTAAGTCTCTTCGAACCGCCACATTTTAGCCCCGTCTTTATGGCTGCCCGCCAGCTCTGGCGAACGCTGGCAACTGACTCCCACGACTTGTGATCAATGTCACAGGATTTCATGTCGCGTTTGCAGACGTCTTTAAAGCGGAGACATGGATGGCCGGTGGGTCTGATGCCAGTGGCGAGCTCGCTGTACAATGTGTCTTTGGGGATCCTGCCATCTTCCATGCGGCTCACATGGCCAAGCCATCTCAAGCGCCGCTGACTCAGTAGTGTGTACAAGCTGGGGATGTTGCCCGCCTCGAGGACTTCTGTGTTGGAGATACGGTCCTGCCACCTGATGCCAAGTATTCTCCGGAGGCAGCGAAGATGGAATGAATTGAGACGTCGCTCTTGGCTGACATACGTTGTCCAGGCCTCGCTGCCATAGAGCAAGGTACTGAGGACACAGGCCTGATACACTCGGACTTTTGTGTTCCATGTCAGTGCGCCATTTTCCCACACTCTCTTGGCCAGTCTGGACATCGCAGTGGAAGCCTTTCCCATGCGCTTGTTGATTTCTGCATCGAGAGACAGGTTACTGGTGATAGTTGAGCCGAGGTAGGTGAACTCTTGAACCACTTCCAGAGCGTGGTCGCCAATATTGATGGATGGAGCATTTCTGACGTCCTGCCCCATGATGTTCGTTTTCTTGAGGCTGATGGTTAGGCCAAATTCATTGCAGGCAGCCGCAAACCTGTCGATGAGACTCTGCAGGCACTCTTCAGTGTGAGATGTTAAAGCAGCATCGTCAGCAAAGAGGAGTTCCCTGATGAGGACTTTACGTACTTTGGACTTCACTCTTAGACGGGCAAGGTTGAACAACCTGCCCCCTGATCTTGTGTGGAGGAAAATTCCTTCTTCAGAGGACTTGAACGCATGTGAAAGCAGCAGGGAGAAGAAAATCCCAAAAAGTGTGGGTGCAAGAACACAGCCCTGTTTCACGCCACTCAGGATAGGAAAGGGCTCTGATGAGGAGCCACCATGTTGAATTGTGCCTTTCATATTGTCATGGAATGAGGTGATGATACTTAGTAGCTTTGGTGGGCATCCAATCTTTTCTAGTAGTCTGAAGAGACCACGTCTGCTGACGAGGTCAAAGGCTTTGGTGAGATCAATGAAAGCAATGTAGAGGGGCATCTGTTGTTCACGGCATTTCTCCTGTATCTGACGAAGGGAGAACAGCATGTCAACGGTCGATCTCTCTGCACGAAAGCCACACTGTGCATCAGGGTAGACGCGCTCGGCCAGCTTCTGGAGCCTGTTCAGAGCGACTCGAGCAAAGACTTTCCCCACTATGCTGAGCAGGGAGATTCCACGGTAGTTGTTGCAGTCACCGCGGTCACCTTTGTTTTTATAGAGGGTGATGATATTGGCATCGCGCATGTCCTGGGGTACTGCTCCCTCATCCCAGCACAGGCATAGCAGTTCATGTAGTGCTGAGAGTATAGCAGGCTTGGCACTCTTGATTATTTCAGGGGTAATGCTGTCTTTCCCAGGGGCTTTTCCGCTGGCTAGAGAATCAATGGCATTACTGAGTTCCGATTTGGTTGGCTGTATGTCCAGCTCAACCATGACTGGTCGAGGCTGGGCTGCATTGAGGGCAGTCTCAGTGACAGCATTCTCCCTGGAGTACAGTTCTAGGTAGTGCTCAACTACTGCCATGTAATATAGATAAAACTTGCATTTACCAGTTACGATGTTTTTGATCTTTTCGGTGTTTTTTCTCTTCCTGATGAAATTTAGTTAAAAGGAACAACTTAAGTTCTTGTGGAAAGAGAAGCAGAGTTAACGTTTCGGGTCAGCGACCCTTCTTCCGAAGAAGGGTCGCTGACCCGAAACGTTAACTCTGCTTCTCTTTCCACAGATGCTGCCAGACCTGCTGAGTGATTCCAGCATTTCTTGTTTTTGTTTCAGATTTCCAGCATCCGCAGTATTTTGCTTTTAACTTAAGTTCTTGCTTTCATATTCTTTTTTCTCCTCAAGACATTTAAAGCAATAAAGACAAGAAATGCTGGAAATACTCAGCAGGTCTGGCAGCATCTGTGGAGAGAGAATCAGAGTTAACATTTCAGGTCAGTGACCCTTCATCAGAACTCCTGAAACGTTAACTCTGCTTCTCTCCCCACAGATGCTGCCAGACCTGCTGAGTATTTCCAGCATTTCTTGTTTTTATTTCAGATTTCCAGCATCTGCAGTATTTTGCTTTTATTTTAGCATTTAAAGCAATGTCTAGCACTGAACAAGTAATTTAGGACAACTAAATGCATGCTTTAACACAAACCACAAACAGCCGCCATTTGATATCCTGAATCTTTCCTTAAGTTCAACTTCCTGCGAGGATGTAGTCTGATGAGATATATAATGTTTTATAACCATAATTTTGTTTACCATGCCTTATTATGGATTTTGTTTAATTAAAGACACAACATGTGGTGGAACTTTCAACTTTAGCAGGGGCGGTTAAACACAAGATCAGTCAGTCACCCAGTGTACAAACTGCCCAATTTTCCTCCGATCTGATCTCAACTGTTTTAAGCACCTGCCAAGTCCTTAACGCTGTTACAGTGACTAGCAGTGGCAATAGCTTGGACAGTTTGAACGCAGTGGGAGAAAACAAACAATCAAAAAAAATTAACAGTATGCTTTGATGGGTATTCATAGTAATATAAAACCTTTACAATAAATTTTAAAAATCATATTAGCAATTTTAAATAATTCTATTAAGTGTGAAATATTCACAAGCTTGGAATTACTCGTGGGTTCCCAGTATTTTTGTCTTTACGTCACATTTTGGTCAATCTTCCTTTCTGTCCTTTCAATCTTAATCAATTAAATTTACAATCATTGCATTTTACAACAGTTTTCTTAAATCACTATGATGAATACATTTTCTACTGACTTCCTTTCCCCATTTCATAAATGTTATTCCCCCCTTTTTTGAATACCCTTTTCTACAGCCCCTATCCTTGCTCAGCGGACACCAAGCAGGAAGGAAACTTATCCTCATTAGGACATAAGAAATAGTAGCAGCAGTAGGCAATATTGCCCCTCTTGCCTGCTTCGCTATTCAACAAGATCATGGCTGATGATCTACCTCAACTCTACTTTCACGCGCAATCCCCATATCCCTTGATTCCCTGAGATTCCAAGATCTAATTGATCTCAGCCTGGAATGTACTGAAATGTACAGTGCTGCCACCAATGTAAACAATGGCGGTCCACCTGTGCGGACCGCACATCGCGGAGCTGCTGCAATATTCATTTAAATGGTCAGGGCGAAGCGTCCACCCCGATGACGTGGAGGGACAGGCAGTCCGTCCCCGGCAATGGCATCAGCTGCCTTTGCGCAGGCGCTGGTGCCATTTTTAAAAGGGCTTTGAGCCCTACAATGCAATTGAAATATTTAAAGAGAAAGTGATGCTAAAAAATATAGTAAATTGATCCCGACCTGCTCCCACCGCCGCCGCCCCCCCCCCCACACCAATAACCATGGAATTAATTACCTGCCCTCTCACCTCCCCCTGCCCCCCAGCCAAAAACACTTACCTTGTGCACCTGACCTTCCGCCTCTCCCAAAGTTCATAAACTTTAAACTTTACCCCTTCCCATCATCCCCTACACCAATGAAATGAGTCTGATGCCACTCCCCTCCCCTCCACACCAGTGTTCCGCCTCGGATCCCCAGACAGGGATCCAAAGGCGCGGGAGTGCCACCCACCAGCACCAATATCGCTCCGGGATGGACGGCAGGAGCGTAAGTTTCATCAATTCCTTTATTTAAATTTATTTACATATGTAAATTTTTCTCCCATCGCTGAGCAGTGGGGGGGACCGCCATGAGGCCTCGCCGCCACTGGTAATATCTGGCCAGGCCTTCCCAGTGCCTCTGCCAGAGGCATTTTCCTACCCCCACCCCCCACCCCGCCATGACCCCCAATGTCTGTAAAATTCGCCCCAATGACTGAGCATTCATGGCCCTTGGGGTAGAGAATTCCAAAGATCCACAACCTTCTGAGTGAAGAAACTTTTCCTCATCTCAGTCCTAAATAATTATCCCTTATCCTGAGGCTGTGCCCTCCAGTTCTAGACTTTCTAGTCAAGGGAAACAGAATCTCAACATCAACCCGACCTGCTCTCTCAGAATCTTACATGTTTCATTCTTCTAAATGCCAAAGAGTATATTCTACTCACTCTCTCCTCATAGGACAGTCCTCTCACCCCAGGAATCAACCTAGTGAACCTTTGGTGCACTCCCTCTAAGGCAAGTAAATTCTTCCTTAAGTACGGAGGCGAAAACTATTCACACTTCTCCAGGCATGGTCTCATCAAAACCCTGTACAATTGCAGCAAGACTTTTTTACCCTAGAACTGCAATCATACACAAGTCAGGAGTGTGGTGGAATACTGTCCACTTGCCTGGATGGGTGCAGGTCCAACAACCCAAGAAGCTTGAGTCCATCCAGGACAAAGCAGCCCGTTTGATCGGCACCCCATCCACCACCTTCAACATTCGCTCCCTCCACCACCGACGTACAGTGGCAGCAGTGTGTACCATCTACAAGATACACTGCAGCAACTCACCAAGGCTCTTTCGACAGCACCTTCCAAATTTGTGACCTCTACCACCTAGAAGCACAAGGGCAGCAGTTGCATGGGAACATTACCACCTGCAAATTCCCCTCCAAGCCACACACCATCCTGACTTGGAACAATATTGCTATTCCTTCACTGGGTCGCTGGGTCAAAATCCTGGAATTCTCTTCCTAACAGCACTGTTGGTGTACCTACACCACAAGGACTGCAGCGGTTCAAGAAGGCAGCTCACCACATAGGGATGGGCAATAAATGCTGGCCTAACCAGCGACACCAACATCCCATGAATGAATTTTTTAAAAATCCCCTTGCAATAAACATACCCTTTTTTTTCTAATTGCTTGCTATACCTGCATGTTAACTTGTGTTTTGCACACATGTACACTCAAATCCCTTTCAATACCAACATTTAATAGTCTCTCATCATTTAAAAAATATTCTGTTATTCTATTCTTCCCACCAAAGTGAATAACCTCACATTTCTCCACAAAGTACTTCATCTCCTGCCTTCTTGTCCATTCACTTAACCTATCTCTATATAGGCAGAATTGTAACTGCTGGGGGTGGGATGGGGTGGGGGGGGGGGGGGATGGTGGGGGGAGGGGCAAGCAGGGGTTTAAGTGGCTGAAAAATGCTGGCGTCTTGGAGATCTGATATGACCCTGCCCACTTCTAGCTTTTATCAAAGCTCGTTCCAAGCTAAGAGGGAAACCCCTGCGGAGCTGTCGGGTCAGTCATTTAAATATTCAAACCAGCAATTAATTGTGACTTTAACCCAAGATTCAGGATTTAACAGCCTGTGTATTGGCTTTGTGGAAATTGCCAAGGCCAACAAGGCTAGAACGCCTTTAAAGAGTGAAACTGCATAGCTGCTACCCTGCCCATGGAAAATCCATGGGTTTGCACTTGTTCTGAGAGCCTAATTTCACTGCTAGATAGGTGAAGGCTCAATGGGGAAAGACCACAGTGTAAGGTCCCCCCACCAAGCTGAACTGAGGGGCTGGATCCATGGGAAACCCCTCGAACTGTATCGTTAATATTTTCAATTGCTGTAAATGTAAAACTGTAATTGGCATGACAATAGTGAAATGGAAGGGTTGTGAAGAAACTCATGATAGTATTGAAGGAAACTGATCTCCCTTGCAATGTTTGTATTTTTTGGTGCTGTTTTGAAACTGTTTGGCAATGTAATTTTTGCAGATTTTTATGAATAAAGTATATTTTGGAAATAAAAAAAAAAATAGGTGAATTCCAAATTTATGGAAGTCATTTCATCTACCTTAGACCTTACTTACCTTGGTCTGATCTTTCTTGCAGTCAGCCTTCACTGCAGCATGGAAGTAGTTTATGCAGCCATAGCATGGACCTTTGATCAGGAACAAGAGGAGCAGCAACACTAACACACATTTACAAGCCCTGTGCCTGTACATGAACTGCCAATGCTGTACACCTGTATATTTAAGAAGTAGGAACCTGAACCGATTCACCACTAATAGAATCAAGTACATTATTAGCTTCTTTGGACAAAAGACTGAGATCATTAGATACCTTAAGAATTCCGTCAGCACTTTTAAGAATTTCCATGAAGCATCGATTAATGAGATCCCAGCACTCATCCAGGCTTGGTTCAAAAATGATTTTAGGTTCTTCCACTTTCAGTCTGAGGATCATGATTTGTGACCTAAAATACCGCATCTCATGGTATTCTTCTCCAAAATCATTGCCATCCTGTTCAATCAATAGCAATAAATACCATTACCAAAGGACCTTACAAATGTGTGTATAAATGTGGTTAATATTGCAACCACATTTAGGGAATTACATTTTTGATTAAATAATCAAAAACTAATCAGTTCACAAAGAAACAACTTATTTGCAATGTAGAGTTTTACCAGACTATTAAAGCATAACAATATAGTATTTACTAAAATGATATACTTTGCATACCGTATGACCTAAAAAGACAAATATGACATTCGCACTTTGTCTATCCAGCTGAACAAAAGTATCCCTGATCTTTGTTCAGTAAATTATGTACTTGCATGCATAGCTCATAAGTTATTTAAAAGAAACATTTCTCTCGTACCTTGTGTACAGTAAAAAATGACAGGAGATCCTCCAAGGAGTTGACAACAAGCTCCCTTAGTTGCAAAGACATCATAGAGGCAGCACATGCAAAGAATTCTTGGACTCGTTGAGTTGAATCACAATCATTTTGTGGCACCAAATGCATCCACTTCTCTTTGTGAGTAAGGAAGAGAGTAGCACAGGTTGGAACCCATCTGCAAGCGCAAATCAACAGGTTAACTTAAGATTGAGGTCAAAAAATACTGCTCTTCTGAAAAGACAAGAGAGGCCAAGCCTGATAAGGTTTCATCGGAGACAAAGTCATTTTCATGGTGGGGCCTCAGTAAAATATCAATGAGCTTTGACAGGCAGCTCGCTGGTTGGAGGTTGGAATCCAGTGGCTCCTCTGTGATGCTGAACTGGCAGTTTAATCTCAAAGGGGAAGGCCAGATGATCACCATCCAGTGGAGGGAGAAGGGGAGGGATGAGGGCCATGTAAGGTCCAGCAGCAAGCTAAAAGATTATTGTAGGAATCCTCCTGACTCCACAAGAACATTTAAAACCACACACTTTGGTATTTTGGTAGTGGCCTCCAATGGTCCCTTTGAGGATCAATGGTTTAGCCGCCCTACGTGCAGTGTCACTTGTGGGGCCCTGCATTTTCTAGCACCTCTATGCAATTTTGATGCATTGAACAATTGACATAAATTAATGGGGTTCCTGGCTATTTCTAGTGCGAGCCTTCTTCCAAGCACATTCTAAGGGATGAATTTTGTTGAGGCCCTGATGACAGGCTCCATGGTTGGGGGTTGGGGGGGGTGGGGGAGGGGGTGGGGGAGGGGGGGGTGGAGCTGTGGAAGATCTTACCGGCAGCAGCCCGCCATGGAGCCAAACGCTGAGAGTGCCGGGCCCGATCTTCTTGGTGGCAGTGAGGCTCAGTGGTCGCCCCTCCTGCTGCTCGGCAACAGGACCCAACTTTAAATATTTAAAATTAGGAGCATAAATACATTTAAATAAAATTGACCGCTATCTTACTGGCTGCCCGGAATCTGCCAGCACTCACGCCTTCACTTTCCTGTGCAGAGAAAGCTGGTGCCGCCGAGGTGGGGAAGGAGGGAAACTTAGGATTTGTAGTGTACTGGGGGGTGGAAACAGGGTCAAATGTGCATTTGTAGTGTGGGAGGGAAGGGGTGACCTCTGCACTTTGTATAGTTGGGAGGGGAAGATCAAATCATCCATATAAGTGTTTTGTGGGAGGGAGAGGGCAACTATTATATGTAAGTGTCATTGGGGGGGATGGAAAGTGGCAATTTTGTTTTGCAGCATACTGGTGGTGGTGGGGCGTGGGGGTACAGGTTTAATTATTCAAACTTAGTGGCAGGTCTGTCAGCCCTTTATAAATGGCAACAGTGCCTATGCAAAGGCAACAGACACTGTTGCCGGCATCAGAGAGCGCGCCCCCACCACATGATTGGGGAGGGGGGGGGGGGCGGCAGTCTGACCAGCGTATTAGAATGAGCCACTGCCCGCTAAATCGCAGTGACATGGTGGCCCGCAGCCCGCACATGCAGACCACCATTTTATTCACCTGTCGACGGAACGTTAAATCCAGCTCTAAAATTGTGGTCGATTGTACTTTGTTGCAAGACATACAGTGGCAAGTCCTTTACTGTAATTTTGTTCTTTCTACTACCCTGCTCCCCCCAAAAAACGAGGAGGTACCAAGACCAAAATTGGCCCCAATAACAATGCAAACTCTTTATTTTACATTGCAAGCCATAGAATTTTTTTAATCACCCCAGGACCATTATTCACAACCAGCCAAGTCCAATGGGATGCAAGTCTCCTCTATCTGTTAGCTGCAAAGTTTTACATTAAATGAGTCAGATAATTCTCATCTCATTTCCTAGTCGGTGTGAGTTCACAGCAAAGAATCTGCCAGACAGGCCATGGAGACGGCTGCTGTAGGAACAGAAAGATCACAAGGTTCCAGTAAGGGATTGCTTTTGAATTGGGGATAATAGCATATTTTCAGGCAGAACAGAAGGAGCTTTAAATTGTATTTCACTTCACCCCAACTTCGTGAAGATGATGCTAGATGTATAATGTTAAAAAAAAAGCTTTTCTTTCATTGGCACCTCTCTCCTCAAAAAGCTCACAAGAGTCATCATTAATGCAAAAGAATGCACAGTGGGGCAGTGGTTAACACCGCAGCCTCACAGCTCCAGCGATCCAGGTTAGATTCTGGGTACTGCCTGTGCGGAGTTTGCAAGTTCTCCCTGTGACCACATGGGTTTTTGCCGGGTGCTCCGGTTTCCTCCCACAGCCAAAGACTTGCAGGCTAATAGGTAAATTGGCCATTATAAATTGCCCCTAGTGTAGGTAGGTGGTAGGGAATGTGGGATTACTGTAGGGTTAGTATAAATGGGTGGTTGTTGGTCGGCACAGACTCAGTGGGCCGAAGGGCCTGTTTCAGTGCTGTATCTCTAAATAAATAAATAAACAAACTGTAGTGTTTAAACGATACTGGTGCTTTTACATATTTTCATCTACATAAAATATACCATACTGACATGTTTTCGAGGATATTACGAGTCTCTGCACACTGCTTCTTGACAAGATCTTCAAACTCCTGAGGGAGCATAGGAAAGTCTTCTGTTGTTACTTCCTTCAGTCGAACAAATCGGAAATTAGCGAACCTGAATGAAGCAGATGGTTGAGTTATTAAAGCAGGACCCCCACGGATTGAATTGTATCCTCCTGTTACCACTTAAGTCTAATTGTTTGATAGTCAAGTCGACCAACAAAAAACATAAAACAATATTCCATGCACATTTATTTCCTTGATGTCAATTAGAGTCATTCTCTGTGGTGATGATTATAGCAGCTGCAACTTGATCTCAGCACCAATCGTAGGCCTTCAAATATAGACATTTCTGTCAAGTTAAACTTGACTCCAGAGGTTTCTTAGCAGGAAACTGCCAGCAAGAGTTAGGATATCACTGAAAAGGTTATAGTATTTTTATTCAATTTGAACCAGACTTGAGTTTTACTTTTAAAAAAAGCTAGGAGAAGCTAACTCTCAAATTCTACTTGATTTCAAGAGCTTGCTTTAGCACATGCCAGCATAATCCTATACTGAAGCATTACATTAATTGATTTACAGTATTAGATTATTTTATCAGCAACAGCAGACTAATGAAAATGGATGAGAAGCAAAAAGCTATTCTACAGCAGCAAAGGGCAGTTCAACAGATGATTTTAAAACAATATTTTGGCCATGTGTAATACTAAGTTCAACTTCCTCATAAGCTAAAATGTATTCATATTGTATAAATATTATAATCTAACATAATTATAATAAGTCTACATCGGAATGATACCTGGATTCCAAGGATTAAATTAAATACAAAATAGGATTGTATTCCCTGTAATTTAGAAGGTTAAGGGATGATTTTAACAACGTTTCCAAGATATTAAGGGGAGCTGATAAGCTAGATAATGAGAAGATATTTTCACTGGTTGGGGACTCTAGGTCTAGGGGATATGGCCTATAAGTTAGAGCCAGACCTTTCAGGAGTGAAGTCAGAAAACATTTCTACATGCAGAGGATGGTAGGTTTTGAACTCTCTTCCCCAAATGCCAGTTGATGCTAGGTCAATTGTTAATTTTGAATCTGAGATTGATACTTTGTTGACCAAAGGTATTAAAGGTTATGGGCAAAGGTTGGTATATGGAGCTAGGTAACAGACTGGCTTTGATCTCATTGATTGACAGAACAGGCTCAAGGGGCTAAATGGCCCCTTCCTATTCCTATTTTCCAGTGTACCGTTGTATTTGAAAGTGCATACCGATTATTTTTATATTTTGCTCTGGTGAAGGGTATATCCAATTCAAGCATATATAAAGGGTATTTCATAATTGGTCTACATTAGAAGATTATTTTTTTCAGACCTACTGAAGCATTTTGATTAGAGAAATGAGAAGAGGCAATGTAAACTAAATGGTACAATTTGAAACGGGCGCAGGAATGGATAGCCCTTGGGTTCAAATATACAAATCTTTGAAGGCTGCAGAAAAAGTTGACAAGGTTTAAAAAAGCATACAGAGCCTTGGCTTTATAAATAGAGGCATACTGTACAAAAGGAAGTCACAATAAACCTTTATAAATCACTGGTTAGTACTCAGTTGGAGTGCTGGGGGTAATATTAACCTAACCCACCCATCGGGAAACTGACTTAGATCATGTTTATATACCCCATCCGATTTAACTCTGAATTGAATTCAACGGAGAGTAATATTGGTTGGAGTGTAAAACTGGTATTTCGCCCAATCTCATACGTTTTAACCTAAGTTGCTGCGCGGGAAACCTATCAAATACTGGACACCACACTATAGAAAGGATGTCAAGGCCTTGGAAAGCATGCAGAGGAGATTTATTAGAATAGTACAAGTATGAGGGACTTCAGTTATGTGGAGAGATTAAAGAAGCTGGGATTGGTCAGCTTTGAGCAGAGAAAGTTTAGGGGAGATTTAATAGAGGTGTTCAAAATTACGAGGGATTTTAATAGAGTAGATAGGGAGAAACTGTTTTCATTGGCAGCAGGGTCAGTACACAGAGGACACAGCTTTAAGATATTTGGCAAAAGAACCAGGGGAGATGAGGGAACATTTTTACTCTTCGAATTGGTATTTTTGTTGTTTTATCTGCACTGATGGACCAATTTGTTTCAGCTGTCACTCATTTATCTCTATAATATTAGTAAAAATGTCATTCTTGTTTTACACAGTAAAGGAATCAAGTATAGTTTAGTAAGCAATGATTTTTTTCATTCATTCACAGGATGTGGGCATTGCTGGCTCGGCCAGCATTTATTGCCCATCCCTAATTTCTCTTGAACTGAGTGGCTTGCCAGGCCATTTCAGAGGGCATTTAAGAGTCAACCACATTGCCATGGGTCTGGAGTCGCATGTAGGCCAAACCAGGTAAGGATAACAGATTTCTTTCCCTAAAGGACATTAGTGAACCAGATGGGTTTTTACAAAAATTGACAATGGTTTCATGGCCACTATTAGACTAGCTTTTAATTCCATTTTTTTTATTAATTGAATTAAAATTTCACCATCTGCCATGGTGAGATTCAAACCCATATCCCCAGCGCATTAGCCAGGGCCTCTGGATTACTAGTCCAGCGCCATTACCACTATGCCGCTGCGTCCCCCTTGTTGATAGTCCAAACGTACAGTGTGGGCAGGAAACCTTGGTGACCGGCCATACATATTGTGAAATTGCAGGAGAACACCCTGTGATTTGCAGTCTATTAAAAGATAATGGATGGGAAAGTGTGCACACCACGCTCAGGAATTCCCACAATGTGCAGCCATCACGAGACTCCCTCCTGTTAGCAAAATCCTGTTTTCAATGTACACCTTCAACAAGTTCTCCTTTCCTCTCCTTAAGATGATTCCTGGTGAGTACGTTTTATGGACAAGGGCAGCCTCTGATACCTCATCATTATCTACGTGTAAGCCAGACGAATGAGTAGAAGCTATTCAATGACAGGGGAATTGTAACCATGCTTTTAACTAAAAATGTGAACTCTGATATTTGTAGGTCATCTAAAATACCTTAGCATAAGGACTTTGGATTGATTGAAATGAAGGCACACAACTTGTACAAAATAGAATGATTAGGCTACTATTTTATTGGTATAACTGCTGAGTCACACACTATCTGTAAAGCAATTTGAATAAAAGAGCAAAAGAAGTTGCACAATCAGACTCAAAGTCAGGCTACAGTAAAATGTCTTACTTTGTGCGCCAGAACTGCTGTAGTAAAATCATCATTGGATTGACAACAAAGAGATGAGATTCATTCCAAGCCTTAGCTTTACGGTATGTATTGTGCCAAGGAACTGGAGCACGAATAACTCTATGAGGGAAAGGGCGAGGCACAGAAGAAACAAAAAGCCGCAACCGTTCAGAAGGATCCTTTAAGATGTAGTTAACTGAAAAAATAACAGTAAAGCATTGAATTAGTTTCACAAACATCCACAGTGATAGAAATATATGTTGACATAAAATCTGTTGCCCAATTCTATTAGGTATACTGTACTTCCAAAGTATTTCACGTGATTGAAAATTAATTTCCATCATATGGAAAAGACAAAAGAAGTCATATGCTAAAATATGGTCCTCCGACTCAAAGTAATCACACTGTACCTCGTGGCTAGATAATTTCTAAGCTTTTCTACAATAATTATGATGATATTAAAGCAGTAACATTTATTGTTAGTAAAATTCTGTTTGGATCAGTTTTCAGTTATTCAATATTACAGGCCAATTTCCATAGTATATTGTGACTTAAGGCAGCTGCCACTCTGGATACAAGTCAGCAACATTCGAACTGTGTGGTAATTATTTAAGGTCATTAGCAAACCCAGTTGATAACAGAAACATAAAGGCTTTTATTTATTTATTTGTTCTTGGGATGTGGGCATTGCTGGTAAGGCCAATATTTGTTGCCCATCCCCAATTGCCCTTGAGAAGGTTGTGGTGAGCCACCTTCTTGAACCATTGCAGTCCATCTGTTGTAGGTACATGCGCAATGCCATTAGGAAGGGAGTTCCAGGATTTTGACCCAACGACACTGAAGGAATGGCAATAGAGTTCAAGTCAGGATGGTGTCTGACTTGGAGGGGAACATGTTCCCATGGCCAGGATTTTATGTGGCCCCAAGGCAGGGTTAGAGGCAGGGGGGCGCGGAGTATCGCAAAAGATGGCAGGGTCAGAGGGCCCGTCGCCAAGTGAACTTCCTGGGAGGGGATAGGCCAATGGCGGCCTTCCTGCCCAGAGGCCAATTGAGGTCCTTACATGGTCTATTAATGGCCAATTAAGGGTCCTTCCCACCACCGCTGGAATCTTACCAGCAGCAGGGAGTGCCTCCACCACCTGGTGAGGATGCCACGTAACACGAGGCGCACTCCCTGCAGGCTTGGGGGAGAGGTCCCTCCTCCGTGGCCAATCTGTGGCCCACAGAGGAACCCTGCCAAGATACACTTTACACCCCCCTGGGATCCTCCTCCCCCTGGACTGCACAATCATCCCCCCCCCAACTACTGGGCTTCCGTACTGGCTCTGGCCACCCCACCTCATTTACCCGAGGTTCGGTGTTCCAGCACTGGGCCTGGGTCCAAGGCTTGTGGTCTCTGCTCCTGGTGTCACTGCTGATACTGCTGAGCTGCCAGCTCTGATTGGCCAGCAGTTCTTGGAGGAGGGATCCTCGTCTTTACAGGGACGGGGATCCCAGCTCCTGAAACCTAGATTTAAAAAGACCGGAGGATCGCTCTGGGGGGTACATCCCAACTTCTGACCTCATGATGGAGAGAAGGCCATTGATGGAGCAGCTGAAAAAGATGGTTGGGCCTAGGACACTGCCCTGAGGGACTCCTACAGCAATGTCAGAACTGTGCAAAAAAAATTTACATTGAATGCTAGCTTCATCCTTTCCAACAGATTTAAAATGAGTGGGCCTGATTTTAACTGGCAGTAACCAGGTCGGCAGGTGCAGTTAATATAAAAGGAATCAGTTACCCTCGCTGACCCCGTTTCCTTCCTGCCGTGTCCCCATAGTGTACTGCTAAGTACAACCACAGTAAGGAGGCAGGATCCTATATTAAATATGCAGTTCAGGTCTGATGATGTCAGCAGGATACAATTTTCAATTTCAAGATGAGGCCTAAGCAGAGAGTGGGCAGCATTAGCTCCTCCATCTGGCAAAACCTACTGGGAGCTGGATCCTGTGCCAGAAGATGCCCAGAAGACAAGTTGTGGATTTATTTTTTAAGATTTCCTTGTGAGTCAGGATGGGCAGGTGTGCTTCCCTTGCAGGAGACTCCAACCCTACCCCCAACTCCGATCGTAGCCACTGCCTCTCCTCTCCCTCCAATTGCAGCCCCTTCCCAGAGCAGCCAGCACCCCCTCCCCTAATCACTGGAGCCGAAGCCTCCACCAGGGACTGTATCCTGGTTCCCAATTGCAGCCTTCTGGTGCATGTTTGTGCTCCCTTCTGCCAACCAGGCTGTCACTGACCCGAAACGTTAACTCTGCTTCTCTTTCCACAGATGCTGCCAGACCTGCTGAGTGATTCCAGCATTTCTTGTTTTTATTTCAGATTTCCAGCATCCGCAGTATTTTGCTTTTATGTCAATCTGGTCAACGGTCTGTAACAAGCTATTGAAATAAGGCCCTGCCATTAAGATCGGCAGGGGCTCCATGTCACCAAACTTGCCAAATTTTCCCTCCCCGACACACTCCTTATTAATATCGGGGCCAGTGTTTCTGGACCTTTGAGGAAAGTAGTAAATGGAGTTTCTGCTAGGAAAAAACAGTATAGGAGGACCTGGAAAGGGGAAAGAAACAGTTTTTCCTTTTAGATTTTATCCATTATCAGTTAATTAAGGTTATCTTACCAATGGCTTTCCTAAGGCTGCTGTCATAGTCACCATGGATCTCCTCAAGCAATTCAATATGTAGTTCCTGCAAATCAGGAACACCTTTAAGTTCCTTTGGCAAAAGTTGTTCTATTCGGTTTATCTGTTCAGGCTTCTGTGGTTCAATCATATCAGGTTGGATGCCATGGTCAATGTAGTAGATATATCTCTGTGAAAATATAGAAGAAAATTGACTCTTCTAGTGTCAAACACTCTTAACAGACATGTATCCACCATGATTGTGGTAAATAAATGTAATCCGAAATAAAAATACTTTGTAAAACATATCCTGTTAAGGCTAATGCTTTCATTAAGCTCATATAGTGTTTTGTTTCTATTATTTAAAATTCAATTTCATTTTTTAATAATGCAAGACTTTAATTGAGTTTCTTTCTTTTAATACTATAAATGGGCCCTGTTGGGGAAAATTGGACTGGCCTAGTAATGTACGATGAACCTGTGCCCTTTTGTTGCGATGCAGGCAGTGTGCAGACGTCGTGCTGCCTGTTAATTTAAATGGTAGTAGAATTCAGCCCGGCTCTAAGCACGCTGCTGACCAGCAGGGGGTCTACGTTTGTGCAAGGCTAGCACCATTTAAAGCTAACCTACATTACTTAAAGCCAGTCTGCACTTTTAAATGAAAGGTGCATTTTGGTTAGAACTGCTGCCAGAACTAATTCAAAAAGAGTCTCTGAGCAGAAAAAGGAGCGGAAATGGCACAACAGACCAGAGCACATGCCCAAAGGTTCTCCGATGCAACACTGGAGATCTTGGTGCAGGAGGTGAACAAGAGGAGAGAGGTTCCCTTCCCTCAGGGGGCTAGGAGGTCCTCCTAACAGGCAGTACGAAGACAGTGGTAACAGATAACCATCGCTGTTAATGCTAACAGTCAAGCTCGGAGCACCTAGATACAGTACTGTACAAAGGTCAATGACCTCATACAAGTGGTCAAGGCTAGTGAATATATCTTCACATACCATGTCTTTGCAAATGAACCACTAACCTCACACACTGCTCCATTCACCACTATGCCTTCACTCGCCTACCAACAGTCTCTATCAAGTACGGCTTAGACCCAAATTTCATTGCCTCACCTCACCCTCACACTATTAGCATTGCAGCAAGAATCACACTCATAGCTTTAACCCGCCGCTGGCTATTCAATTGTGGCAGGCAAATCACCCAAATACATTGCATCACACTCACTCACACAGTTTCCTCTCCCTTGCAGGACAAGATGGCCCATAATCAGAGGAAGCAGCAACTAAGCAGTGGGGGAAAGGCATGGCTGCATACCCTCACCCCCACCTTGGAGGAGATGGTGCTGACGATCACTGGTGCAGCCACGGGGCTGAAACCATAGAGGATGGTGGCATGTTTCTACCTAATCCACATTCTTACATCCCACAATATCTTGTGATTTACAAGCTCCAAATGGTGTAAGCATGTACATCTTGCTTTCCCCTACCCCTTCCCTCGCTCCAACCCTACCCTTGTGCCTTTATCCTTTCAGATACCCAAGAATTGCCACCTGGTCAAAAACTGGTGTGGGTGCCTGAATTTCAAGAGAACTAGAGACAGATGAAGAAGAAACACTGTCACTCAATCTCACACCTGGAGCCACCAACTCAGATGCTGGTACTGTGTGACCTTTAACCTCAATGTTATTGCGACAGCAAAAGACAGCCCAATTGTTTTTTTTAGACTATTGAAGAAAAAGGACTCAAGTTTTTAAATGCCTGAACAAACTGATTTGACCTCAAGCTGAATAAATGAGCAATTTTCAATGGGTCAATTTTCCCACCTGTGCAATTGTCTCAGTATGAATTACATGGTAGAACTTTGCAATTTCACTCTATTGCTGGTGCAGTAAGAGAATGCAAATCCTTCTTTTAAAAAGTGCATATATAAAGAAAAACCTCATAATCTCTATCAGAAGGCACTCCTTCTATCTCAGTAATCTCTTCCTCTTGTTCAAGTATTAAATTAATTTGTTCCACTGGTGTCATAGGTCGGCTTCCAGGAAATTCCTCCCTTGTTGCAGCTGTACGACCAGGGGCTCCAGGCCGACTTGTCGAATCTCTGAAATGATCAACAGTTTTATACTCCTTGTGTATTGTTCTTGTATGGTAAGTGGAAGAAAGATTTCTTCATTTAAAAACAATACAAGCACTTTTGACCAAAGACAGCATGATGTGAAGTTGGTTTTGATCATGAATTTACATTGAGTATTTATGGCATCACAGGAAAGAATTTTTCTATAGGTTTTGATATTTTCAGAAAACAGTGAAACCAGTTATAAAGCTACTGTAAGACTACCATGCAAGGCACAGATTTTCAAAGGTTAATTATTGCAAAATGGGTGTCAAATCATCTGCATAGGTATTATCTCATTAAAGCAATATCAGACTGGACTGCAGCGGTTCAAGAAGGCAGCTCACCACCACCTTCTCAAGGGCAATTAGGGATGGGCAATAAATGCTGGCCTAGCCAGCGATGCCCACATCCCTGAATGAATTTTTAAAAAAGTCAGCTCCACCTGTTTACCAAACTGATGTGCACTACATGACTATACAGTATACTGTTCAGAGATTTGAGTTTGCTCGCACATCTCAAGATTGTTTTCCCTTAATTTTTAGTATCAAGGTCTCTTTTAAATAGCAATGTGATCATTTAGTGGACAATGATAGAAGACAGTAGATTTTGGCCACATTATTTATGAATTATAAAGAATTTTATGTTCTTCATTTATACCTACTGGGACTTAAGTGTGAGATGACCAAAATTAATTTTATAGCAGCCTAATTGGCTACCAGTAAAAGGACACCTTTATCGCATTTTGGCTTACATTTATATCCCAAAGTCCCGAACTGAAAAGATAAATTTGAACCAACCAAGCATGTAAATGTCCTTTCACTTTGGAAATCCTTCCAACTCGTTATGTTAGAACTTATGGGGTTAGAAAGTTGGCTCCCTAGCACCTGGGTTTGTGTCCAAATGACATCTGCGCATGCATATAATTCTGGTGCAAGCTCCATCAGGAGCCATTCTGGTAAAGGCTAAACAAGAAGCATTGTTTTCCCATGTCTGAAGCAGGCATTAGTTTATAAACATATGTAAAATAAGGGGCCGAATGTCTGTTTCTGCTGTCTTGCAACTTTGGTTTAAAAAGAAACCAATCCTGAGATGTGCAAGACAGACTCAAATCTTGCAACTCTGTGTAACAGGATATTGTAGTATTGTGGCTAGCATCAGTACTGATTGCCTCCGAGAAAACCAATGATAAGCATCATTGAATGAAAAAAAAGTTAGTACTATCCTTAATCTGCCAGCCGCACCCCACCACCACCACCACCCCCCGCCACCCCCTCCACATCCAGAGACCTCTGCCCTAACTCTCGACTCTGACCTGCAGGCCTCCCCGCCCCTTCTTCCCAACACCACCCCCCCCCGCCGTCACCAGGCTGCTATCCCCTCTATCCTCCTGATCATACTCTGAGGTCCATCAACAACATGCAGATCCCGGTGATGCTCTTTCCTGAACTCCAAGCCCCCACTTCAAACGCATTTTGAGGCCCAGCCATTTCTCCTTCTGACAGCGACCCTCCCACCCCTCCCCCACCCAATCTTACCCCATCACTTACCAGTGTACCAAGGCACACCAACCTGTTCAGGCTCCTACTGCTGCGCCTTCCACATGATAATGAGGTAAAAATCCTGGGCTCCTTGGACCTCCCCATTTGAGAGCAAACTGTTACCACTGAGGGTGAGGTGCCCAAAAATGGATGCTGCCGAATTTCTAGTCCGTGGTAACTGCAACCCTTCTCATTTTAAAATTGTTATCTTAACAGCTAAGTTTAATAGTAAAATATAAAAATCTTTTCAGGACACAATTTTCAACATTTTATCAGAATTCTTTCCCAGTACTATGCAGATATAGATTGTAATAATGGAAAAGGAAACATCAGCAAAGGCTCATCAAAATCAGATTCAATTCAATAGCCATTTGAGTTCCTAACCTTGACAGACAAAAATACCTGTCCTTAATCTGTTCTGAACAGAATAACTTTTCTGCATCCAATCAAAAACTGCAGATTATCTATGTTTAGAGTTGAACAGTGGAAAATGTTTACATACAAGGGGTTTTGCTTTCAGAATGGAGCCTCAATAGTGGCGTGCACAAGTTGCAAAGTCAGGGCTACTGTGCTTAAAGCTGTCTCTCTACTCTACTGTTGCAGTCACATTGTTTTATAAGTACAAGAGATCATCTGTAGTTCTGAAATAATTAATAAAGCAAATAAATGACATTTTAGGGACCATCAATTGTAAGAGTTATGAAAGGACAAATTACCTTTCACTGATAGACTTGCGTCTGAATGAAAGTTTTCGCCTCTTCAGGGCAGGCTGATCTGCTTTTGGACCTGAATGCAAAAGTTAAGGTTAACCTGAAAAAGTAGGTTATCACAGTGGTCATTATTCTTTCAACTAAACTTACGCTTCAGAAATCATGGATAATGTTTGGAGGAACCATGACAAATAATAAAAACACACCCCCTTTAAAAGATTTTAGCTAGAAATTTCTTCAGGCGTTCTCCCAGTTGGCCATTGTAACTTTGGCAGTAGACCGGCAAAGACCCTGTTTATGTGTGTAAAGGAGGTTTCCATCGATCTTACAAGCCAATGTCAACTGAGAAAATTCACCCCTTTATATCAATATATTTGCTATATTCCTCTTCACATAGCAGCTTCCAGTTTGTACCATTGTTATTGTCAAAGGACTTGATAGACTGCTGAGGTGGGGAGCAGCTGATGTGCAAATTCCATGTGAGCCACAAGTTCCATGCAGCAACAATTTAACATTTACATAACACTTTTATGTAACAAAATATCCTGAAGCACTTCAGAGAAGAAGAATAGTCACCAACACTAAATGATGAATTAGAAGCGAAAGGATAGTCAGTTTTGAGAATGCTTTCAAAGAATAAGAAAGAAGTTAGGGGGAGGGCATTAGGGATTTCCAGATTGTCAGCCATGTCAGTTGGTAGCACTCTTGCCTCTGAGACAGAAGGTTGTGGGTTTGAGACGCAGTCCAGCAACTGAATGCAAAAATCAAGGCTGATATTTTAGTGCAGTACTGAAGGAGAGCTGCATGCCGGAGGTGCTGTCTTTCAGATGAGATGTTAAACTGATGCCCCATCTGTCCTCTCATGGTAGATGTAAAAGATCCCATGGCACTATTTTGAAGAAAAGCAGGGGAATTCTCTGTGGTGTCCTGACCAATATTTATTCCTCAATCAACATTACAAAAACAGATTATCTGGTCATTATCACATTGCTGTTTGTGGGAGCTTGCGGTGCCCAAATTGGCAGCCATGTTTCCTACATTATGACAGTGGCTGCACTTCAAAAGTACTGTATTGGCTGTAAAGTGCTTTGGGACATCCTGTGGTCGTGAAAGGTACTATATAAATACAAATCTTTATTTTTCTTTCCAAAGAGTAAAGCTAAGGCAGCTCAAAGTCCTGTCACTGATAGAGGAACTAAGTGAGAGAATAATGCTCACAGGGTTAATCAGAAAACTTGTCTGAGGTTTTAGTTTATTTGAGCTGGAATTTTCTCCTCCATCCAAAGCTAGAACTTGAGTGATGATATACATGTAACTTTCACAAAGTCTACGAGATCAATAGCTAACATACAAGGCTACCCTATGGCAGTGATGCCAACTCCTTCCTTGGCTAGTGTGGTGCTTTCCTTTATCTGTTGTCTGTGGTCACTTATTTGATTGATAAGTTGATGAACTAGCACCTATTTTGCTGCAGAACAATCCAAAACTTGAACCTAATGGCAATCTCTCTTTATGGGATTTATTTTAAGCTTCATCCTCAACAAAAGGATGAATGGCCTTGGATTCTTGTCCTTCCAGAGTTCATGATGAACAGTTTAGCATGATGATGTCATTGATTTTTTTTCCTTTCCTGAAACTCTTGGCAAATTTTACATACCACGTAATTATGATGAGGGCTGTTTGAAAGGAAAACCTTTCTGGAAATAGAATAAGAAGACAGAAAATGGAATAAATCTATAAACATCTCCAAAAACTCTGAAAAACTTTACAAAAGTGCTCCAAGGAAATAAACAAGATGCAGTCTTTTCCAATGCTAAACTTTCCTTACAAAGTGGAAAAATTCACTTTATGATCAACACAAGGAGGGAAGAATAAACTTGAAGCCGACACCCAAAAAGAAGTGTGGGAACATTTTATTACATGGCTTTCAGTTGACAAGCATCCTTTTAAATGATGATCTTGTTGGCAGATCTTACCTAACCCACAGAATGCTGAATATTTCTACCCCTGCCATTTCACAGAGTCTTGGGAAGCTTTTATAGATTACAAATGCATGATTTTTTTTTTTAAAAAGCCTACATTGTGCCTTTAAAAAGTGCTCAGTATATCTTTCCGTGATTGAATACTGTGACGCATTTATGACACAAACTGCATAAAAACATCCCATTTTGCCACAGACATCCCTTTGTCCTTTTTTGGGGCTCTGCCATGACAAAAATGATGAATGACTATTTGGACTCCTCAGGGATAAAGAAAAGGGATATACAAACCCAGCATTTTTGTATTAGTTCTCATTCCCTTCATTGAAAAGATACGAGAATATCTCAGTGCACAGGATGGCATTGTTGTAGCCATCTTTTGAGCTCGGCACGCCTTCTTCAAATCCCTTATTTTCAGGTTGCTTGCTGTTGGTGTGTAGTTATTGCCTATTGATTCACTTGGACTTCTATAATAGCGTTGCTCTTTGAATGGAATTGCCAAAGGCCATGATGTGTCCTGCATTATGGGCGGATGATGGCTATGATGCAATACAGTCTGAAAAGCAAATAGGTTATAGATTACAGAACCTTCAATAAAACTGCAAATCATTAAAATTTTCAAATGCATCTCAGAAAAACAAATATGATGATGAACGAGGCTAAGAGCAAAATACTGCAGATGCTGGAACTCTGAAATGAGAACAGAAAGTGCCAGAAATACTCAGCAGATCTGGCAGCAACTGTGGGGAGAGAAACAGAGTTAACATTTCAGGTCTGCGACCTTTCATCAGAACTGATGAAGGGTCGCAGACCTGAAACATTAACTCGGTTTCTCTCTCCACAGATGCTGCCAGACCTGCTGAGTATTTCCAGCACTTTCTGTTCTCATTTCATGATAAACTAGGCACTGGTTCACTCTGTTTTACTGTACAAAATGTTGTGCAAATATCAAAATCTACTCAGAAAAGCATCGCTGTCACCCACTTACTATTAAAAATAACAACCGGTGATTACATAAATATCCATTTTAGGGTCCTCCAGGTTTATAACAGACTATTAAGAGGGAAATTAGGATTTTTTATAATAAACACCAAATCATATTAAAATGTTATTAATTTGACAAGATCTACTAGAAACCTATACCCATGCAGCAATTTCTGAATCCTTCAGAACTTGAGAACTGGCAAAATAACTGTTTAGCCGAGTTTCCTATCTATCTTGAGCCAACATGTATCAATTGACTGACTAACCACCTAGGTACCAGATATCAAAAAGGTCAGTTTTATTAAGCTTTATCACAGGCATTGTTGACTGGCAAAGGGGAAAAAGAGCAACAGTAGTGAAATGTTCCACTGCTCAGACTGCCTAGATAACAATCTAACTTCAAGCAGTGGCAAAATCACTTCTCATTTTTTTTACAATAGATTACAATACCAATTACAATAGATAATGCACATAAGCAATGGGAACAAAGGTTTTTAAAAAATCATTAAATCACTCTTGATCTTACAGTGAAGTGTCTCCATTCCTTTAACCAATTTCTGTTTACTCCTAAAATTTCCAAATAAAAAGGCAGGCAATTATGCAATCTCAACACAGTGCCAGAAAGGCAAAATTACAATGTACACATTATGCTAGACTTGGTCTTGTACAATTTTGCAAGGTTAGCTCTTTATTTTTGTTTTATATTTATAATTTATAAGCGCTCCAATGACACATTGACCCAGATAGAGAAAATGTGCATCATGTGCCGGTGGGATATCTAGCGAGCCATCAGCTATTAAAGAAAATCTGCATTGAAAACCTGGATATTGGATTTAAGTACTAGAATAGTGGACAGAAAGGAAAGGAGTAGGAATGTTATATTTCTGGATGCTGCTGTCAGAATATTGGTTCAGTAAGTCCTGCGAAGGCAGTTTGTCCCCTTTGGAGCGGAGAAAAATCCTTGTAATTGAAATGCCTTGGTGGAGGTGAGCACGGATGAGCTTGTTTTCCCGTGGTCATAGAACTTGGGAAAAATGTGGGGGATCAGGCAGATTACCATGGTAGGAGAACTCAGAATTTGCCTTCTGTAAGTATGTGACCACAGGATGCATACCACAATGAGTTTTCATCCAATCTCAGCTTCACTGAAACACCAGGCAACGCATTCAGGTGAACTTTCACCGCATACACGACTGCCGATTCTGCCGCACAGCTGTGTACATGACACTAAAACATGTTTCTGATGTTGCACGCGAATCTTGCAAGCTGGGACCACTAATCATGCTGCACAAAAGCATTTTCACAGACTCAAACAGGACAGGTCAGGCACACGACTAACAGTATTCTCTTAGCAAGAGGAGTAGGCTATTCAGCTCCTTGAGATAGTTCTGTCATTCAATGCGATCACAGCTGATCTATATCCTAACTCCATCCACCTGCCCTGGCACCATAGCCCTCATCATTCTTGGATAGCAAACATATATTGATCAAATATTTAAAATTTAAAATTGAGCTAGCGTCTACAGCTTTTTGCGTGAGAGAGTTTCACACTTCTATCATTCTTTGTGTGAAGAAATGTTTTCTAATTTTTGAATGGCCTGGCTCTGATTTTAAGTTTTGTCCTCTTGTCCTAGACTATTCCTCTTCCAAATGTCAACATCCTAACTTTCTGCACACAAGAAGTAGGAACAGCACCAGACCAGAAAGGGCCCTTCTAAATATCATCTATTGACTCACCAATGCCAGAGCTGCCTGAATGATGAAAGTAATAGATAGTAAGAGGAAGCAAAAAAAGGTGCATATGACAGATGAAGGGTCACTGACCTGAAACGTTAACTCTACTTCTCTCTCCACAGATGCTGCCAGACCTGCTGACTATTTCCAGCATTTCTTGTTTTTATTGCTCATGACAGATGTCAGGTTGGCAATAGAAGTGAGAACCAGGCTGCATATAGAAAGTTCAGAGGGAAAGTGAAAAAACAAATGAGAGGCAAAGAGTATGAGAAGAGGCTGGAAACTAACATGAAGGGGAATCCATAAGTCTCTGTAGGCATATGAACAGTAAATGGGTAGTAATTGGGAAGGGAGGGGGGGAAGTGATTAGGGACCAAAAAGAGGATATATGCATGGAGACAGAGGGAGTGGCTCAGGTACTAAATGAGTAGTTTGCATCTGTCTTTACCAAGGAAGAAGATGCTGCCAAAATCATAGTGAACGAGGAGATAATTGACATACCGAATAGGCTAAAAATTGATAAAGTGGAGGTATTGGAAAGGCTGGCTGTACTTAAAGTTGATAAATCAACAGGAATGGATGGAATGCATCTGAGAATGTTGAGGGAAGTAAGGGCAGAAATTGTAGGGATACTGGCCGTAATCTTTCAATCCTCCTTAGATACAGGTGTGGTGCCAGAGAACATGAGAATTACAAATGTTACACCCTTGTTCAAAAAAGGGTGTATGGATAAACCCAGCAACTACAGGCCAGTCAGTTTAACTTTGGGGTGGAAAAGCCTTTAGAAATGATAATCCGAGACAAAATTAACAGTCACTTGGACAAAGGTGGATTAATTAAGGAAAGCCAAAATGGATTTGCTAAAGGCTAATTATGTATATTTAACGTGATTGAGTGTTTTGATGAGGTAACAGAGAAGGTTGTGAGGGTAATCCAGTTGATGTGCTGTACATGGACTTCCAAAAGGCTTTTGATAAAGAGTCACATAATAAGCTTATGAGCAAAGTGGAAGCCAATAAAATAAAAGGGACAGTGACAGCATGGATATAAAGCTGGCTGAGCGACAGGAAACAGACAGTAATGATAAATGGTTACTTTGCAGACTGGAGAAAGGTATAGTGATGTTCCCCAGAGGTCAGTACTAGCACCACTGCTTATTTTGATATATATGACTGACTTTGGTTTGGATGTACTGGGCACAATTTCAAAATTCGCAGTTGACACAAAACTTGGAAGTACTGTGAACTGTGAGGAGTTCAAGAGGACACAGACAGGCTGGTGGAATGTGCGGATGAAATTTAATGCCGAGAAATGTGAAGTGATACATTTTGGCAAGACAAACAATTAGAGGCAATATAAACCAAAGGGTACAATTCTAAAGGAGATGCAGGAACAGAAAAAACAGAAGATATATGTGCATAAATCATTGAAGCTGGCAGGGCAGGTTGAGAAAGTAGTCAAAAAGGCATTCGGAATCCTGGGCTTTATAAACAGGGACATAGAGTACAAAAGCAAGGAAGTTATGAAGAATATTTATAAAATACTGGTGAGGCCTCAACTAGAGTATTGTGTCCAATTATGGGCACTGCACTCTAGGAAAGATGTGAAAGTTTTAAGAGAGAGTGCAGATAACAGTTACGAGAATGGTTCCAGGGATGAAGGACTTCAGTTATGCGGGATAGATCGAAGAAGCTGGGGCTGTTCTGCTTAGAGAAGGGAAGGCTGAGTGGAGATTTGATAGAGGTGTTCAAAATCACGAGGGGTCTAGACAGCTTAGATAGAAAGTGCTCCCTTTGGCGGAAGGGTTGAGAACCAGAGGACGCAGATTTAAGGTGATTGGCCAAAAAAAAAGCTGACATGACGAAAAAGATTTTTTTTTTTTTTACACAGGGAGTGGTTAGGATCTGGATTGCACTGCCTGAGAGGGTGATGGAGGCATATTCAATCGTGGCGTTCAAAAACGAATTGGATAAGCACCTGAAGATAAGAAATTTGTAGGATTGTGAAAAAGGTGGGTGAGTGGGACTAACAGAACTGCAGAGAGACTCACTGGCCAAATGGCCTCCTTCTGTGCTGTAACCATTCAATAATTCTCTAATCCTACCATGAACAAATTATCCATCTGCAGAGGGAGTGGAAGATGAAGAGTCATGCTTAAGTTCACAGCTAGAACCATCCTTTGCTTATTATTCTTTCGTCCTCTACTAATTCATACATTCATAGACAAGCATATACTGCAACAGCAGCACAATACATCGTGGCCCAGATTTTGCTCTCAGTACCAAAGGAACAGTGCTCGGCGTTCACCTCACTGACAGCTGCCCACGGATCTTTTGCAAGCTTGTCAGCAGAAATTTCCCTTAATCTGGCATCTGTTTCAGTGTGCATTCTCTACAGAGGATCTGTGGCATCTGTGAACAGGGCAAGCAACAATGAGGCTATTTAATCAATTGGACTGAAGAATCCTCATGGAGACACGCAGAGTTGAAACCAGGAAATATATATTACATTTAAATGTACAGAAACCAAAATAAACAGTGGGAAACACAGATGGGATTAAGACAGAGAGAAAAAAAAGATACATAGAATCTTTTAATTTAAAAAAATCTCCAACACTATTTTTTTCTGATGGAATGAAGGTCCTCATTTGTAAAATTAATTTTTCAGGTCAAAA
This sequence comes from Heterodontus francisci, assembly GCF_036365525.1. NCBI lineage: Eukaryota > Metazoa > Chordata > Chondrichthyes > Heterodontiformes > Heterodontidae > Heterodontus > Heterodontus francisci. The sequence continues at coordinate 58,645,096 of NC_090394.1, forward strand.
AGGTTATTCAACTTTAATTATCACTTATTACACCATTAAAAAGTCACTTAATCCTGACTGCACCAGCTCTAACTTTTTCAGCCATTTTTAGGACAGAACTACTGGGCAAGTATAGCAAGTTCATGCTGTTGGAGTTTTTTTCAATGCTGAGGCTATCAGCAAGGATTGCAACAGCGCACCATGTGGAGGAGCAGGGTATATCTGACAGAAGCCTCTGGATTTCTGAATTTAACTGTGTATGTGCATACCCTAGAAGTTGCTGTCAGATTTAGTCCATTATAAAGGTGAATGCTGATAGCCTCACCCTTACTCTCAACTCAAATATCTTGCCATGTAAGCTCTTATTGAAGGGAAGTCTAATTGCCAGCATTCTAACATATGTTTCTCATCTGTTCAAATAAGGGCTTATTAGGAGATCCCAGAGAGCAAAGACCTCCACTTTCCCACTGCCTCACAGCAAACTTCATGACTCACTCCCACAGTAACATGGACCGGCACAATTATATCTACTTCATTGGATTCACTTTGTGCTGGGTCACTCAGCACAAGTCAGGAGGATAAAATGGAGGAAAGAGAACTTGCTGAATGAAGGCCACACTTATGCTCTCAGGCTGCTATGGAGACCAGGAAATTGAATCTTACAGAGCTAGAAACAAATTCAAGATTCTGCTAAGGACACAAAATTTGTCAGTGACTGTGAAGGAGTCCACTACTCACATCTGTTTAGTGGTGTAACACCATATACTGGAACTGCAATGAAACATGGAGCATGCAGCAAACTCAGAGTCATCTACAGCAGTGCTCCCATTGCTAGAGTTCCTAAATTCACGAAATTTTTCTTGTAAATTCTCTAACTGGGGCTATAAAGACTTTAGGCTTCAATGTAGAGGATTCTGACATAACACAGCACATGGAGGTATAGGCACAGACTAACCCAGCAGCAAGACACAACACTTACTCTTTGCAGTAAGGAAACAGAACCAGAACAGGCCCCTATAGATGTGCTCTGATATGCAAGGAAAGAACTGAGCCCCCATGCGCATCTCAATGATAGGGAAAGTAAAATTGTTACATTTTACTCTAACTGTGTCCAGAGAATTAATTTACGATGGGACAGCTTAATGGTAGAGCAAAGGATGTAGTATATTAGGCCAAAGCATTGCACATAGTCATGCTGGCGGGGATCCTGGTGCTGGGCCGAAAAGGCGGGGGAACCCCGTGTTGGCCTTTTGAGCCCTCCCCCCCCCCACCCACCCCCAGCGCACTTCAACGGCACTCAGGCACTTAAGTGCCCAGCGCTGGGATCCCAGTCCCTTTAAGGACGGGGATCCCGCTTCCAAGAGCTGTTGGTCAAAGGGCCGACAGCACAGTAGTATCGGCAGCGTCACCTGGAGCGGTGGCCATTGCCTATACTACAGGAGGCCTGGGAGCAGGCCCTGTGCTGGAGCCCCGTAAATGAGACGGGAACAGTCCGGCAGGCCCCAGCGATGGAGAAGAGGGGAGGGTGGCGGGCAGGCGTGGGAGGGTGGGCGATGAGGGTGAGAGGGAGTGATTACTGGAGGGACGGCCTTTGCTGCCAGGGACCCTCCGAGGGGCACAGATTGTCCATGGAAGAAGCCCCCCCCCCCAATCTACCCACCCTTCCCAAGCTGCATGTCTTAAAAGGAGAGATAACATAGACTGGAGATGATTCTGTATGACCAGGTTACCATCCAGTCTTCCTGCCCCTCAACATGGTGGACTGCTGTAAAATAAAGACATTTTATGACTAGCCACTACCTGTGAAATTTTATATACAGGACCAAAAACCATCTGTACTTTTGGGGAATGGAACCCCTTTCTGATCAAGCAGGCCATGTGATTGATGGTAGGGACCTGGGTGGCCATCTGAGGCATCTAAAATGCCCTGCACTTTGGAGAAAGCGGTTACATGGAGAGGAAGTGAAGGGTCCTCTTGTGTTGCTGGCATCTTTCCATGGGGAAATGATGACAACTCAGCTGACTGTATTGTCTGTTTAACACATTCATAAACTGGTTCAAAGCTGCTGTTATGTGAACTGACCAATAACTGGCTGTTACTCTGTTATGAAAAGTGCTTCTGTTTTTGTTAAATATATTTTTTGAGGAATTCATAGTCAAATTGAAGAAATGTTGGACCAGGTTTTTTCAAGAAGGTCATGAAGAGAACACTGAAAGGATTTGCTTGACAACATCATTTGCTGGTTGTCACATGACTCAAGTTAAAAATAGAACAGAAACCCTGGTAACTGAAGAAGATGTATGCAGAGAAGCAACAGGTCAGAAGGTGGACTTTCTGTTTCCAGTTTCACTTTTGAATTGTTTGGAGTTAGAAAAGAGAACTTCCAAGGAGAAAAAGAGAAGAAATAAAAAGGGAGAGAACTTCCAAGGAGAGAAGAGAATTCCCAAGGAAGGAGAGAAGACCACAACCCAGCTTTCCAGCACCTTTCTAAAAGACCCTGAGAAGTCCACTGTGTCAACTCATCTCATCTCCTGTCTTTGAAGAAAAGCCTTCTAAATTAATTCTCAACGTCACCTGAAAAGAACTGTTCTAAAAGTTCCCAGTGACCCATCTAAGGAGGCCAGACTGTATGCCAGTTTTGGAACACAACATATTTCATCTGCTGTTTATTCAAGAATGTGCAAGTATTCAGCCCAACTGCTTTCTTTTTGTCTGTTTTTTTTTGTAAAAGAGCTCTAAAACACAAATCCCTTTATGTTTCCAGTTAACTGGTGTATGTGTGTGTGACGGGCAAAAGTAAAAAGGGAACTTTAATATTTAAATCTATGTGTTTACTTCATTACTTGTTAAGACTGGTTTTATAATAAACTGATAATTTTGTTGTTTATTAAAGAAAACTGGTTGGTGTGTTTTATTCTGGGAAAAAGAGATTATTGGTAAGTGGGAAAATTTAAATAAATATTGTGACCTGTGGAGAGATGGAACTAGAATAAAAACAGTGCACTCCTCCGGCCTCGGTCGTAACAAGTCATACAATGAATAAACCTTTTGGTAGTTTAGTTTCTGAAATGACAGTGGGGGGGCATAGTGGAAATTCCATGTGTAATCCCAAAAAAAAGCTGTATTCTTCACCCAAGGCTCACTATGCTATTCGGCACACAAGAACTCGTAACATAGGGCAAAATCCCCAAACCAGCAACTAATACATGGGAACCGCTACAGAAAAAAAATCTAAAAAAACAGAACTCCAGTAATGGAAATTTCAGCAGCAAATACTGCCAATCACTACTCCCCCAACTACAATGCAATATGTACATTCTCAATGAAAATGACAAGACATGCTGGCAGCAGGTGATAAAATTGAGATTATGGGCTTAATGAGGCTATTGCATGTTTCAATAATATTTCCAACGCAGGTAAATCACAAGAAGAAACAAGATGACCAGAAACGTTACTAAGGCCTATTTATCCATGCGATCAATTAGAGCAGTCTGTCGACATACTCTCACATTTCTTTACAAGTAATACCATTTGTGCTGTAGTAGCTGCGATGTTCCAGATGGTTTGATCCTATTCTTGGCTTTTAAAAAGAGCAGCACAACATAAGACAACAGTATTGTAAAAATTAAAAACAGGAATTAAAAGCACAAATATTGCAAATATTCTGATTGGTTCTCACACAACAGATACTTTTATACAGTAAATGTGTGGGTAACAAAATTTGAGAAATAGTTGTTTCCTCTGTATGAGATAATAACCTGGCCAGACTACTTTCTCATGTGCTACTTGCAACCTGAGTCTCAACAGTGGTGAACATTGGCAGTGCCCATAGCAACTTGCACTTAATAAATGCAACTGAGCTGTCAGCACTACTGGTACTGTAAACAACACATGTTAGTGCTACACAGTGGACACTGTGTTACAATCAAAGTAGACGCAAGCTGTTCATGACCTTCAGCATCCAGTCATGCCATGGTAACGTCAAAACTATCTTACAGTACTGTATTCCATGCTACGGAAGAAAAAAGAAACATCCCATAAAATTCTAACCCTTAAAAATTATTTTAAATGCTATGAAACTGGGATACCTTATATTAAGGTAATCCTACACAGGAAGTCATTCAAAGGATTACTCCATAAACAAAGCAGACTGACATTAATAACATATGCATCAGGGCAATAAATGCTGGCCTTGCCAGCAATGCCCACATTCCACAAATGAATGAAAAAAAAAAGCAGTGTGCAACAAATTCAGAAACATGCGAGGTAATCTTAATCTGACCCATCCATCAGGAAATTGACATGATTGGGTGCAATAATGGTTTTACACTTATCCCAATTTTACATTTCACGGAGGTCAAAGGACAGTAATATTGGACAGGATATAAAACTGGCATTCCACACGATCCCATGCAATTCTCGCCAAGAAAGTTAGCTTAAAATTGCCATAATTGTCTAACTGCAGTCCATCTGAAAAATGCACACTCCAATGTACCCATCCCTGAACACATGTCGAATAACTAAAGCTCATTTGTACCAAGAAATCCCACAGGTGGTACTTCATTCACTGAAAATTCTTCATACCAATTTGAAAACTTGGATCATAACCACTTTCTTTTGTTCAAATGCATCCTGAGTTCATTTTATAAGATGATTCTTTGGCGATCTGAACAGTTTGAACTATGAATGGTATGAAAAAGTTCAAACACAAGAGCAAAATAAACCTATATTGTGTTATCTAAATATTATTCCTATAGGCACTAACTGGCCAGTGGCCACTTTAAAATTGTAACTTTTGTGAGTCTCTCTGAGACTTGCATGGCAATTTACAAAAGTACCTAAATAAGTATTTATATTTGACTGTACTAAAGTCTTCATGAGCCTGAGAAAACAGCACTGGAGGATTGAACTTTAAATTTATGATCAACCAAAATGAAATGGTTTGATGGTGCACTGGATGAATGCATCAATACATCTACAAATGAGGAATGTAATACAAGTTTGTGTTGAGGATTCTGCATCTGGAAAGATGGCAAAGTGAGCTTGGTCACCAAAGGAGATGCTAAGAGTAGAAGCAAAGATTTGAAAGGCAAATTGTTTTTATGAGTCTTCTGATGTTGCGGGTTGTGGTGGAGGGGCTGGAAAATTCTTCCGGGAGAGGCCCGCCACGACCCCTGCCGCATTTTACCGGCAGCAGCGAGGCCTCTGTGCAGCTGCCCCGCCATTTGGCAGCGGGGCCTTCATTTCAACATAGTAATGAAAGTTAATGCATGCAAATTAACTTACCTTGTCCCGGCGCCCATCCCACGCCGATATTCTGGCTGTCGGCCGCAAATTCCACACCTTTGGATCTCCGTTCAGAGTTCCAAGGCGTAACGCTAGTGGGAGAGAGGAGGAGTGAAATTCTCAGGGTGGAGGAGGGGAGCAGGGGGGGGGGGGGAAGAGGAGCAGTTAAAACTGTTTCAATTGGCTGAGGGGATGGTGGGAAGAGGTTAAAGGGCAAAGATTATGAAGTTTGGGGGTGAAAGGTCAGGACCTGCAAAAATCATTTTGGTGGGGTGGGAATAAATATATTGTTTGATCATTGGGGGTGTGGAGAAAGGGCTTTGATGTTTAATTAACTTTTTATTAACATAAAAGGTGATGTGTCCTTTAAAATTTGAAATCATCTGTCATAGCTTGAAGCCCTTTAAAAATGGCGCCGGTGTCTGCATGGTGATGCCGGACATCTTTGCTGGGGACGGAATGGCCGCCCCATCTATGTCATGTAGGCGGCCGCTCCGCTCCCTCCATTTAAATGGGCCCCCGTGTGCGAAATAGCAACGCGCATCTGTGCCTGAAGGCCACTGACTTCAAAGCGATGTGCGGCGCGCTAATAAAAGTCAGCCCTCAAAGTGCTGAAAGTCTAGACAGATCCCCTAGGACTCCATATCAGAAGATATTCATATCCTTACGCACAATAATAAGCATTTGAACTGCCGATGCAGCACATTTCAATTACAGGAAAGCCTTTAGTTTTCAAGTGCTTACCACCAATCCATAATGTATCAGGTTCCTTTTAAAAACAGACTAACTTTTGCAACAAATAATTTAAAGAATTTTTGTTGTTGACAATTGATTCCAAGCACTGTAGGTCACAACATATTACTCTTTATCAATAACCTACAATCACAAAATTATTCAGTAACAATCCTACCAAGTTTTCTGAAAATTTAACTTCAGTTGATCGTTACCCAGGTTTCTCAATATTAAAACAAATAGTGACCATAGTTTTGCCCTATAACCATGATGGTCTTAAGTTATAATCACATCAGGAAATAGAAATGCTTCTGAAATAGACTAGATTTGAACTGCCCCCACTTGGCAGAAACAACACAGGGAGCCGCTAACATGAGACCAGACACATAGCCCCTCATCCCTCTGCCTTCCCGCCATATCCACATATTTTCCGTATAAGCAGGTGAGCAGGACTCCCACTGGAAGGTTGCGAGGCCAATCTTTAAATATGCAGAACGGATCCATGATGTCATCAGGATTCCACTTGCAATTTTAGTCAGGGCCTGAGCAAGGGTGCAGTGGTGACTTTCTTGGCAGGCCAGACCTTCTGGGAGCTGGATTGTGCACCAGAAGAGGCCCAGCAAGTAAGTGTAAGATATTTCATTTTAGGTTCCTTGTGGGTGAAGCGGAGCAGGAATCTGGAGGTGATGTGGAAGCCTTGGGTCTCCCTTGATTCCCACTCCCTCCCACTCCCGATTGCAGCCAGAGCCCTCCCAACCCCTTGATTGCCTTCAGAGAACAACCCCCCAGCCCCATCCCCCCGCCCTCAACTGACTGTCAGGGACCATTCCCACAGCTGTGGCCTCCTGCAGCCAAATTCCCACTCCTGCTCACTGACCAGGTAGTGGATCGGGCCGGGTTCAGGGATGAGTTGGAGAAATTGTAATCAAATGAGGTCCGGCAATTATAATCAGCTGGACTCCCCCCAGGTGCGCTGCCTGTTTTGGGGCCATTAAACCGAAGATACTGAAAATGCACAGCTGCTCAGTCAGTCAGAGTCTGTAAAGAGAAAATATAAAGGGTTTCAGGTATAGCCCTTCAGCAAAACAAGATCTTTCTTCTGTTTCAATGTACATTTGCACTTCAGGAAAGTTGCTTCTTAACTGATACAGTAGCAGACACAGTTTTACATCAATGATTCCCAACAGTGCAAGATCCAGCTGTTGACTGTTGCAAAGCTCTGATCTGTTTAGGTTAGGATTCAAACAAGTTCTTGCAGCAGAGTAGGCAGACCTTTATTCTGCATTGTACCTTGTGCTATAACTGAGAAAGGAGTTCTTGATGTTGACACTGGATGCAGAAAGTGGAAATATTTTTAATTCTGCAGTGGTGGCATCCCTCACTTTAATCAGTACAAGAATATAACCCAAGTCGTTTAAAACTAATCACAAAGAAATGAAAGAGGGAAATCATACTGGATAAAAAGTCCTTAAAAGTTTGTTCCACTAAGTCACCAACCCAAATGACAATTAATTATTTTTTTTAATTACAATTATAATATTCAAAAATTACAAATCTTGAACAAAGGCACATTTGTTCCCCTAGCACTGATGACTTAGGCTGAATCTCAATGGCTAATTTTATATTGTTCTTTGATCGCTGGCCCCTGTTGTTTGAGTCTCCCACAGCTAGAACTGCCAAACACTATTCACCTGGCAGCCAGAAAGATCCATCTTTTTCTGGACCTTCACACATGCTGCAATTTTAACTGTGCCCAATTAAAACCTGCCCGACAATAGCACGACTTACCAGCTTGCTGATTAGTCATCCTTTGGTTTCTCTCATGCCTACTGGCCAGCTAGTGCTTTCCATCCCAATTGGGTAGTCAGCTAACCATGATATATAGGTTAGACCACCATCCCCAAGCCTAAAGTTTTGGCCAGCAACTGCAACATCCATTTGTCTCACCCCCCTCACATTTCCTAGGGGGTCAAAATAACCCGTATATTTTTTCAGAAGAAGCAATTATCAGCAACATTTAAACATGGTATTCTATGAAAAGGCTGCCAATAACAAGCTGTTGTCAACCTTTATCCAAGAGACCAGTTTCTAATAAAATGACATTTAAATTCAGGTATGTTTTGCACCGAGATGGAATGCGTGTGTATAAAGCTTTGGTAGTGCAAGGTGTCTTTCTGAAAATCAGTGCAAACTATTGAATCACTTATTGTTCTGGCTCTGGAAGAAATAATTTCCTGTTTAGTATAATAATCACTTTTGGCTGCTGGCCTCTTTTTTGAAACTTGAGAATACACAATGCTTTTGAAGTACCGGCATTAGAAGTGACTTTTTCCAAATTCTTTCTCTGGAAAAGTGACCAGGAAATTCAGAAATGTGACAATGTGGATTGCCAGAAGAATTAAATAACGAAGCAGCCTGCCTGAAAATATCACTGAAAACTTTGCTGAGACACCACTGTATCAGAGGCAGCACTAGAATTTATGAAAACCACATCAAAATGCATTTTCAGATTGCATTTTTATTAAGCATTAAGCATTGTACCCCACAACACCCTTGCAAGTTATTTCTACAAATTGACTTTGACCTATGATAATAAAGTGTTATAACTGATATTTTAATTATACTTTTCTCACTACAAAAATTATTTTACCTTATACAATTCTGAAGCTTCTCTACAGTGGTCAGGAGGCAGAGGTGGTAACCCGGGCAACCCTCTTGTATAACTACAGTGAAGCATAGGAATATCCTGTGACTAAAGTCAACAACAGAGGGTTATTTGCTTCTCAACAACTCAGTGTAACAGTAATTTTCACTCATAAATCTACTCTCGTAAAATTCAATTTAAGAGTAATAAAACATAATTTTGATACAGTAGCTGATCTTTAATGTCTAAGTTTTCTGTAGTTCTAAATTTATATACTTCAGTGACAAAAGATATATCCTTCAGTGACAAATGATGAAGGCAGTAAGGTATTTTATGAAACTTGTCCCTGAACAAATTATTTTTCAGTTTTCCATTAAGCTGTAACAAACTAGTCATCAGTTTGATAATATATGGTATCCATGTTTTCTTATAAACTTTACTTTAGAAAAACTTGATTTGGTCGAAAATCAATAGGTGAATGGAAGGACTTCTGCCTGATTAAAATGTACAGCCCTGTGCTTTTTTATGTTACGCCACATGGTGTCATGTCAGTAGTTCCCACTGTTCAACTCCCACCTGACCGCAGCAAGTGTATTTGTATTCAGAGTTTAACCCCTTGGTATTTTATTTTTCAAATAAGCAGGCAGAAACAGGTTTTCTTGTAGGTTTTAGAAACAGAAAGTCTATTGTTTATTGATCAATATGCCTTATCCCAAAATTGTTGCAACCTCATTCATTCATACATTCGCTCAAGCATGCATGCACACACACACGCACAAGAAACAGATAGAGAAGGGAAAGAGGTCGGTGCGTTTTAGTGGGGGGAGAAAGGTTATGATAAACCTGTTGAATTCTCTTGAGACCCAAGTTCTGGATAGTTGCAGGCCTGAGATGATTGTAGATTTCTCTCTTGAAGATGGTGGGTCACTTCTAGTTCTCTCTGCAGTATAAAAAGGGAGGTAGAGAGAAAGCAGGGAATTATAGACCAGTCAGCCTGATGCCAGTAGTGGGGAAAATTCTAGAGTCCATTATAAAAGATTTGATAGCACAGCACTTAGAGAATAGTGGTAGAATCGGGCAGAGGCAGCATGGATTTACAAAAGGGAAATCATGCTTGACAAATCTACTAGAATTCTTTGAGGATGTAACTAGTAGAGTTGATGAGGGACAGCCAGTGGCTGTGGTTTATTTGGACTTTCAGAAGGCTTTCGACAAAGTCCCACATAAGAGATTAGCGTGTAAAATTAAAGCGCATGGGATTGGGGGTAGTGTATTGCAATGGATAGAAAATTGGTTGGCAGACAGGAAACAAAGAGTAGGGATAAATGGGTGTTTTTCCGAATGCAGGCAGTGACTAGTGGGGTACCGCAGGGATCGGTGCTAGGACCCCAGTTATTAACAACATACATTAATGATTTAGATGAGGGAACTAAATGTAATATCTCCAAATTTGCAGATGACACAAAACTGGGTGGGAGGGTGAGTTGTGAGGAGGATGCAGAGAGGCTTCAGGGTGATTTGGACAAATTGAGTGAGTGGTCTAATGCATGGCAGATGCAATATAATGTGGATAAATGTGAGGTTATTCACTTTGGTAGCAAAAACAGGAAGGCAGATTATTATCTGAACAGCTATAAACAGAGAGGGGAATATGCAGCGAGACCTGGGTGTTCTCGTACACCAGTCGCTGAAGGTAGGCATGCAGGTGCAACAGGCAGTAAAAAAGGCAAATGGTATGTTGGCCCTCGTAGCGAGAGGATTCGAGTACAGGAGCAGGGATGTCTTGCTGCAATTATACAGGGCCTTGGTGAGGCCACACCTGGAATATTGTGTGCAGTTTTGGTCTCCTTATCTGAGGAAGGATGTTCTTGCTATAGAGGGAGTGCAGCGATGGTTTACCAGACTGATTCCTGGGATGGTGGGACTGATGTATGAGGAGAGATTGAGATGGTTAGGATTATGTTCGCTGGAGTTCAGAAGAGTGAGGGGGGATTTCATAGGAACCTATAAAATTCTAACAGGACTTGACAGGGCAGATGGCGGAAGGATGTTTCCAATGGTGGGGGAGTCCAGAACCAGGGGTCATTGTCTAAGGATACGGGATAAACCTTTCAGGACTGAGATGAGGAGAAATTTCTTCACCCAGAGAGTCGTGAACCTGTGGAATTCGCTACCACAGAAAGCAGTTGAGGCCAAAACATTGTATGTTTTCAAGAAGGAGTTAGATATAGCTCTTGGGTCTAAAGGGATCAAAGGGTATGGGGCAAAAGCGGGAACAGGCTACTGAGTTGGATGATCAGCCATGATCATAATGAATGGCGGAGCAGGCTTGAAGGGCCGAATGGCCTACTCCTGTTCCTATTTTCTATGTTTCTATAATGTAGATGTCAGATTTGTTCAGCAGGGCATGTGCTTTCTGGCTTGCGAGAATGACAGCTCTTATAAGTAGCTTCATCTTCTGGGTCAGTCTCTCTCTCTGGCGTCCTTGTTTTAAGGTAAAACTGTGTCACCTCTCACCTCCTGTTAGCAGATACTCTGGTTTCTTACCCATGGTGATCATACAATGGCCCAGGACGTGACTACTTCACACCTCCTTTGTTTTAGAAGAAGATATTCAATTCTGGAATGTTTTTAGGATAGGTGTGAGACGGGTTTCATCAACACCTTTTGGCTTTGAAGATCTGTCCTTTTCCTTTGTCAAGACTGTTTGAATACACAAAAGGCTTTTACTTTGGTGGCCGTTTTGACCATTGATCACTTTTTAAAATAAACGTTCATTTTTTTTAAAGACACATTTCATTTTTCATAACACTTCAGAGTTAGTCCGTGAATGTTGTATCATCACACTTCTGATGTGTGTGACATATATATATATAAGGAAAAAAATTATATAATCATTCTAAAGCTGGCCTCCCAAACACGGTCACAATCTGCTTGTCATTTTCAAGCTTAGGTACAGAAACATGAAGTTCTGTTGTTTAGCCTAGAGTCATTGCTCTTAATAATCGTCAGAAAGTATTGGAAGCTGAGGCTAAGTGACTACACATCATGGCCGAGATTTTATCCGGGCAACAGGTATCTCAATCCCCAGCTAATACACCAGCGAGAACCCCACTCGCCCCTTCTGTGGGAGGCCCGCCGAATCAAGTGTCAATTAGGCAGTGAGCCTTCCACAGGATCAAGGACCCCAGCAAGACAAGTCTCACCCTCTGAGAGCTGCCGGTCTATCAGCTTTTTAACTGAGCAGCGCCACTGCGGAGGTAGTGGCTGCTGCCAGTAAAGCACCACCCGAGGCCTAGGAACGGCGTTAGAACAAGCCATAGGTATGTCAGGGTGGAAGAGGTCTCGAGGGGTAGGGGTGTAGGGGGGTTGGCAGCAAGGACAGTGGAGTGGCTCAGCAAGGACCCCCTTCCCAATGCTGGGTCCCTCATTCAGGCACTAACTGCCTTTTAACGAGGGACCTCCCCCCTTCCCCCGCCCCATCCCTGGAGCCGGCAAGCAACCCACGCAGTTTTTCTTGCCGTGATCCCCGTGCGGGGACAGCCCCGCTAGGTTACTTGAGGCGGTGGTGGGATAAGGCCCTTAATTGGGCATTAATTGCCACTTTAGGGCCTCAACTGGTGACGGGGGGGGGGGGGGGTGGAGGGGCAGGTTGTTCACAAGCCTTCCCATCCCAGACTTAATTTCAGCGGAAGCGGGAAGGTGTCCCTTTCCTGCCACCATCCTGCCCAATTATATGCCCTCCCCATCTCCAAACCTGCCGCAGGGAACAGCAAAAAATTCCCCGCTATGTTTCCATGCCTGAACATCAGGATCAGCAAGATGACACTGCTCCAATCAGCATGCCTGCCACCTTGTGCAAACCAAAATAAGCTATTGAGAAATATTTTCAACATGTTAGTTCCACTGGTGATCTTGTCACTATCATTCACACATCTGAAACGCTGCTGTTGAACATTTTGATGAGTTATCTGCTTTTTCCCCCTTGGACGCCTCCAAAATATCAGTCTGGCACAGTGCCTTTCTAAACAAGTTATCGTGATATGGTTCTCCACCAAAGATATACCCAAGGTTACAAAGTTTTCTCTCAAATTGCTGCAATTGATGGCTCATCTCCAAATTGTTTTTCTTCTCTTCCATTGTGCTATCTCTTCACATCAACGACCATCTCCGTCTATTATCTGACTCTACTAACTCTTTTATTGATTATTTCACTTTACATTCATCAACTGACTTCCTCATGCTTTCAGTGAGTACAACCTCCATGCCTCTTGCAATGTTATGGTTGATTTAACTATATATTGATTTCCTTAATGCCTTTCAAAGGAGCAAATCCAATTCCTCAGATACAATTCCTATATGGCTCTCGCAAGTATAAACCAAAGAAGCACCTCTAATTTTTGATGGATCAACCCTTGGTCCTTGTTCAACCATTGTGTTCTTTGTTGCACTACCTCCTCTGATCTCAGATGGAAAGTCCCATTTCTCAATTACTGAGCTGCCTCCAGAAACTTAGTTCAGTTTTTTCTTTCATGCCAAATATGTTTCCCTTCAAGAACTCTCAACTCTTTCTAAAGCCTAAGTCTTTCCAAGACTTGAACACCACTGCCCTTGGTGGTATTGGTAGATTTTTCAACTCCTCTGTTGTAATCCCTTCACGAGGGAGGCTGTGGCAGAGCCACAGCACCTGTTCAGCACTAACTGCAGTCCAAGACAAGGTCACAATGATCACTGGCCGTGGTTCTGAATTCCTATGCCTCCAGGTCAATCCAAGCTGCAATAGGTGCTGCACAAGCAGGTGATGGATGCGCTCCTTGATCAGCATAATGAATGTCTTCATTTCCCTAAGGAGGCAGCGAAGCAAGAATAGCAGGATTGCCACAAGTACAGGGCATCATTGGTTGCACCCATATTGCCTTACATACTACATATGAAGATCCTAGCCTATTCCTAAACAGGAAGGGCTTCCACCCACTCAATATACAGCTAACATGCAATGATAGGAATTGCATCATGAACAAGGACAGTATGCAGGAGCGAAGTGACATTTGGAAGCCTCTTCCCATGTTCTCCATAATGCTTTGAAAGTCAGAGAAGATGTTGGAACCCAGAGCCAAAAAGCAGCAGTCTTATCTTCTATCAAAACCTGTTAGAACTGTCACCATAGGCTACATGACTGAGGGCCTTGCTGTAGTGTTCATAGAATTGACCATACTTGACTACACTGTTTCCATTCCATGTGCAAATATCTCACAAAGGTTGGTGCTGGAGTCCTCCATACTCTAACATTATGTTGGGCTCCCTGGCATGCAGTCCAATGAACTAGGCAGTTTGAGGTGCATAGCCATCAGTCTTCTTCTGTAGGCTTGGCCCTTAAAATCAGCATCTGTGCCCTTCAGCAAGCTGGCTCCAGAGCCCTGCACATTTGTGACTGGTGACTCTTCCAGTGGAGACCTCTCTAACTGACCCTCTAAACTATGTGGGTTGCCAATTTCTGAACAGGTGCCTGCAAGGTCAAGTGACTGTGTGCACTCAGCAAGGTTGTCCTCTGCTTCCTCTGTTACTTGTCAATGACTTGGGCAGAGAAGGCAGGGACACAGGTTAGCAGCTAACGGCAAGGGTTAGTGACAGCTGAGTGACAGCTCAATGCAGCACCACTTGGTCAGGCAGAGTGTCTGAGGGAGACAATTCAGCCAGCAAAGAGGGTAAGATGGGATAACACTGAGAAGTGAATCCTCCAGCTTTGCCAGGTCCAATGCTTCTAGTATGCTCCCTGCCCTCAATTTCCATAGCTGCCACTTCTAATGCGAGCAGAAGGTGGATGGATGGTGGTTCCCTGATATTTTGTGCCAACTTTTCTTGTAAGCAAGGGAGTGTGTCAGTGTGTGTGTGTGTGTGCCTGATGAAAGATTGTGAGGATGTGTGTGTCAATGGTGCGTGAAAGACAGCAGTAGTAATTATGATAACAGTAGCAGGTGCAGAATGTGGCAGTAGGAAGTTCAATGAAGTATGCTGCTGTGAATGCAGGAAAGTGATGGGAAGCAGGGGGGAGAAAGGTTGCAAGTGCTGGGGCCACAGGAAGTGCAGGACCAAAGGTAAGAGAAGGGAGATGGAGTCTTACCTTTGCAGCGCAGCCTCACAGCTCCAGGGACCCGGGTTCAATTCTGGGTACTGCCTGTGCGGAGTTTGCAAGTTCTCCCTGTGTCTGCGTGGGTTTTCGCCGGATGCTCAGGTTTCCTCCCACCGCCAAAGACTTGCAGGTGATGGGTAAATTGGCCATTGTAAATTGCCCTTAGTGTCGGTAGGTGGTAGGGAATATGGGATTAATGTAGGGTTAGTATAAATGGGTGGTTCTTGGTCGGCACAGACTCAGTGGGCCGAAGGGCCTGTTTCAGTGCTGTATCTCTAAATAAATAAATAAATAAAACCCTGCTCAAATCATTAAACTTCCTTCGACATCGCAGCCAGATCCTAGGTGCAAAACACCTCACATTGACCTCTGTCCACTGATGTCAAGCAACTTGTCTTGCTGTTCTTCTGCCTCCCATTGGAAACACTACCTCCTACTCACCTCCTGAACCCCCAAAGCAGCATCTGAGAATCAGGCAGCCTTGCTCTACCAGCTACTTGCATCATACAGCACTGACTCAGTTAAGTAAAAGCAAAGTACACCTTTGCTTTACACAATACAAGCTGCTTTTAAATGGCATCACTAACGCCCAATTTCCCATGTTCCCAATCAGCGAGTTGCCAGTAAACAGCATAAGTAACGTTGGCAGCTTATCAATCTTAAGCAAGGTACGCACACCATCAACATCCTGGGAGTCACCATTGATCAGAAGCTTAACTCAACCAGCCATATAAATACTGTGGCTACAAGAGTAGGTCAGAGGCTGGGAATTCTGCTCTGTGTAACTCACCTCCTGACTCCCCAAAACCTGTCCACCAACTACAAGGCACAAGTCAGGAGTGTGATGGAATACTCTCCACTTGTCTGGATGAGTGCAACTCCAAAAACATTCATGAAGGTCGACACCATCCAGGACACAGCAGCCCACTTGATCAGCACTCCATCCAACTCCTTAAACATTCACTCCCTCCCCCACCGGTGCACACAGTGGCTGAAGTGTGTCCCATTTACAAGGTGCACTGCAGCAATGCACCAAGGCTCCTGAGGCAGCACCTTCCAAATCCATGACCTCTACCACCTAGAATGACAAGGACAGCAGACATATGGGACCACCACCACCTGCAAGATCCCCTCCAAGCCACCCATCATCCTGACTGTTCCTCCACTGTCGCTGGGTCAAAAACCTGGAACTCCCTTCCTAACAGGACTGTAGGTGTACCTACACCACATGGGCTGTAGTGCTTCAAGGCGGCGGCTCGCCACCACCTTCTCAAGGGCAATCAGGGCAACAAATGCTGGCCTTGCCAATGACGCTCACATCCCCTGAACGAGTAAAGAAAAATTCAGCAGTGATCTAGAAATAATAGACGAGGAACAACAAATGTTGCAGCTTCTGGAAACATGTAAGAGCTCAGTTTAGAAATCAGCTTTCAGCATCAGGTGGGAGAAGATTTGAAGAATTGACTTCCAATGTTGCATGCATTCAGAAATTCCAGAAATTTAATTAAGACATTTTACTTTTATAAACAGGAATGGTAATCTCGCTATTGCTCTAAAATTTTAAATGGCTTGTTTTCTGCTAGGTGGTTCAGTCAATAGCCTTTGCTCTAGAAACTTATCCCCACCGAACTAGCCTGTTGTAATGCTTCCTTTGTACCTCACCATTATCTTAATAAACACATAGTTAAGCAATAGCGTTAATCCAATTCTGCAGAGTTGAAAACTGTAGAAAATTAAGCAGAGCAACAAATGTGCATATCCCAGTTCACTGATTCTGCTGCTTCCACATTTGTTATCGTTGTGCATAATCAACCTGTGAGCCTTGAGATCAGAAACAAGTTATATTAAGCTGCAATTCAAGTTTAAAAAATGATTTGCTTGCATAGTTTGTAAAGAATATTATATTTCAATTAACTTCTTGATTATTTCTACCATTGCTTTGTACCTGCAATGATTTATTTGAACAAATCTTGAAATTCTTGATTTCCTATAGGGAAAAATTAAATAAGCAGCTGAACATCACATTGATGGCTTTTAATCTGTTTAAAGCCCCCTGAGTGCAATGAGTAAAAGATTTCAAATCTATGTTGGTAGTGGGTGGTGTATGTGGTTATTCTGCAATGGAGCCTGCTCTCCTGTACAGCCCACGCTCAGTAATACTGACAGTGAACTCATATTACTGTCACACAGTTTAGCGGCTTGTTCATTTAAATAACCTCTAGCTCAGCAAATGAGTGCAATGTTTGTCACCTTCATAATGACCAGCAGAATACACAATTTTCTACCTGCAGGTAATTTAAAAGACCTTAATTAATGTTAGCAAATAAAGAAACAAAAATCCTTTAACTGGTCACTCTTTTAAAAAAGATTTTAAAAACTGGTAGTCGCGCTGAAACTGACTAGCCTTCCAAATCCATTCCCATCTTTCCCAGAACTCCATGTTTGAATCCCTCCAATTAGGTTTCTGTCCTGCCACAGTACCGAAACAGCTCATATCAAAGTCACAAATGACATCCTATGTGACTGTGACAATGGTAAAATATTCCTCCTCGTCCTGTCTGCAGCAGTTGACATATTTGGCCACACCATCCTCCTCCAATGGCTCTCTATTGTCATCCAGCTGGGTGGGACAATTCTCACCCGGTTCCATTCTTATCTATCTAATCGTAGCCACAGAATCACTTGCAATGGCTTCTGTTCCTGCTCCTGCACCATTACCTCTGGTGTCCCCCAAGGATCTATCCTTGGCCCCCTCCTATTTCTCATCTACATGATACCCCTCAGCGACATCATCCGAAAGCACAGCGTTAGTTTTCACATGTATGCTAATGACACTCAGCTCTACCTCACCACCACTTCTCTCGACTCCTCTACTGTTGCTAAATTATCAGACTGCTTATCAGGCATCTAGTACTGGATGAGCAGAAATCTCCTCCAATTAAATATTGGGAAGACTGAAGCTATTGTTTTCAGTCCCTGCTCCAAACTCTGTTCCCTAGCTACCAACTCCATCCCTCTCCCTGGCAACAGTCTGCGATTAAGCCAATCTGTTTAGACTGAAACCATTGTTTTCAGTCCCTGCTCCAAATTCTGTTCCCTCGCTACCAACTCCATCCCTCTACCTGGCAACAGTCTGAGATTAAGCTAACCTGTTTGCAACCTTGGTGTCACATTTGACCCCAAGATGAGGTTCTGACCTCCTATTCATGCCATCACTAAGACTGCCTATTTCCGCCTCTGTAACATTACCCGACTTCGCCCCGTCTCAGCTCATCTGCTGCTGAAACCCTCATTCCTGTCATCATTACTTCTCGGCTTGACTACTCCAATGCATTCCTGGCTGGTCTCTCACATTCTACTCACCATAAACTTCATCTAAAACTCTGCTGCCTGTGTCTTAACTCACAGCTAGTCCTGTTCCCCTATCACCCGTGTTCACTGACCTACATTGGCGCCTGTTTGAGCAATGCCTAAAATTCTCATCCTTGTTTCCAAATGCCTCCATGGACTCACTCCTCGCTATCTCTGTAATCTCCTCCAGCCCCACAACCCACTAAGATATCAGCACTCCTCTTATTCTGGCCTCTTGTACTTCCCTGACTTTAATTGCTCCACTGTTGGTGGCCGTGCCTTCAGCTGTCCAGGCCCCAAGCTCAGGGATACCTATCTGTCTCTCCACCTCGCTTTCCTCCTTTAAGATACTCCTTAAAACCTACCTCTGACCAAGCTTTTGGTCATCTGATCACATATCTCCTATATGGCTCGGTGTCATACTTTGTTTTATAATGCTCCTGTGAATCTCCTTGGAATGCTTTATTGCGTTAAAGGTCCTATATAAATCTAAATCGTTGTTGTAGCAGCTCCTGATTAACTTCTAGTTTCCCCACCAGTCTTTTTTTACAACCATTGTTGCCATTAAATAGTGATGGGGAAAAAATGCAATGGTATTTCCCAATAATCAACTGAACTGTCACTCAATATATCTGCAAGGAATATTTCATTAATCTTAACACAATCGATCAGAAAATCCCATGAAATAAAATATTTAAATAAGGGATAAGTGAGAATGATTTCAAGCTTGTAATCTTATCTCCTAATTGAAATGACTATCATAAATCACTTAACTTCACTCTCAAGTTTGCTATTTGAATCAACATTGCCATGTTATCATTCCTGGATATCGGTTTCTCTAAATAATAGAATAGTCTGGCAAAGAAGTGAAATGTAGGTGTATTATAGTCTTGGAAGCAATAAATATTAAACAGGTATACACTTAAAGAGACTGCATTGCTGTATTTGAGTTTTCAGAGGGCTCATTTCCAACAACAACTGGTATTAATATATAGCACCTTTAACATGATGAGGTGCTATAGTCGCTTCACACGAGTGCTATCAAACAAATTTTGACACCGAGCTGCATAAGGAGATACAATGGAGGTAGGTTTTAAGAAGTGTCATAAAAGATGAAAGAGGGGAAGACAAGCGCAGAGGATTAGGGAGGTAACTTCAGAGTTTAGGGCCTTGGCAGCTGAAGGCACGGCTACCAATGGCAGAGTAATTAAAATCAGGGATGCTAAAGAGGCCAGCATTGGAAGATTGCAGATATCTTGGAGAGTTGAGGGACGGGAGATTACTGAGACAGAGAAGGGCGAGGCTATGGAGGGATTTGAAAACAAGAATGAGAATTTTAAAATCGAGGCATTGTTTATCAGGAGCCAACATAGGTCAGCGAGCACAGTGCTCACAGGTGAACAGCACTTGGTGAATAGGGCATGAGCAGATTCATCTTATTTTACCCAAAACACACACATTTCATATTCCTAATCATATCATTGGAGCCACTGCATTTAAAACATAGCAAAACATTGAGCAAGTCTCCTATCCTTTACTTTAAGGAGCTGCTAATCACAATGTTCTAACATGCCCCTTGCCCACAATTTCCATGGCCACCGCCTGCTGATGGACACAGGCCACCGATGGATGATGGCTCCCATATATGGTGTGCCAGCTTGTCTTGTAAGATGAAAGAAAGTGTGTTAGCGTGTACCTAGTGAAAGTTTGTGAGGACAAGTGTGTCAATGGTGCATTATAGATGGCACAGGTTTAGGGAAGTAATTTTGCTGACAGTAACAGGTGCAGAGTGTGCCAGTAGCAACAGAAAGTAGTTCAACGAAGTGTGTTACTGTGACTGCATGAAAGTGATGGAAAGCAGTGAACGGAATGCTTGCATGTGCTGGGACTACAGGTAGTGCAGGGCTAATAGGAACAGAGATGGGAATCTTCCCTTTGCAGTTCTGCTCAGATCATAACACTTCTTTCAACATTGCAGCCAGATCCCAGGTGCAATGCTTCTCGTTTGCTCCGTTTGGCCAGCTCTGCCCACTGGTGCCAGGCAACTTGCATGTTACTACGTTCCTGTATAATTATCAGTATAAATAATTCAAAATTCTAGGTGCATTACCCGAGAAACAGATACAAATTGCGACTAGCTAACAAATTCTGATTAGAAATGTGAGCGTATTTTACAGAAAAGAGCCTCTTATTGGTCAGTAAATTCCACTCGCAATTTCGTTGCTTTCTCGCTTAGGAAAACCTTTTCATTGCTGTTTTGAATTTCTTTAATAATGTATTATATATTGAGACAGATTATACAATAAATTGCGCCATATGTATTTGTGCAGTTTTGAGATTGACAATTTAAGTAGCTATTATATTTCAATTTCACTATTAGAAAGCACAGTTATATTTCACTCATTCAAAAATAAAAACATATTAAATAGAAGAAAGATTGAA
This sequence comes from Heterodontus francisci, assembly GCF_036365525.1. NCBI lineage: Eukaryota > Metazoa > Chordata > Chondrichthyes > Heterodontiformes > Heterodontidae > Heterodontus > Heterodontus francisci. The sequence continues at coordinate 58,665,661 of NC_090394.1, forward strand.
GGTGAGAGACATAAAAGACACAGGAATTCGCGCACAAAGGGTTTGGGTTCATACCTCCTGCTCTTCCATCTTTGGTAGCAGCAATTGAAAATACAATTTCTTCGTACAAGAACTTCTCTCAGTCCTTGAAAAAAGTCTTCAACATGTTAGGTCTCTAATACGCAGAAATCTCCTAAGGAACAGTCGCTCTTTTGTTTCGTCACAGAAAGCTGTAGCTTTGCGTCTTGTTGACGGGCATGTATCTACACTCTGTAATCTTTATTAAAGTTGGGAGACAACTTAAAATGTCTCTCCTACTGAACTTTGTAAACGCCAACATTTCATTGTCAGATTACCTTGGTCGAACTGGATCGTTTTGTAAGTTTTCTGTAACTGACCTAACTTTCTGATTTAAAAAAAATCTTGACTGTGCTTCATAAAGTTGCGGTTCGTCCCCCAGGTTGTACCTGTATCGGCATTCCAGCGCCGATCGAATAGCAACTAATTGTGTAACATCCGGGAATATTGTTGCTATGTGTTACTGCGTTCCTGTTGCTAGGTTCCCGAAAATGTTACACATTAATGCTTGTTCTAAAGCAGCGGTTCTCCAACTTTTTCCGTGGAAGAGCCCTTTTCAAATGCATTAGTAATCACGGACACCGCCCGCCCCTCCCCTCCATTTAAAATGATAACACAATATAATACTAATAATATGAAAGTTGCATGTAAAGAGTGTTTTAATAATGCTTTTAAGAAAACAGGTATTTACTTACAGATATCGGTAAAATGGGCATACCGCTCATTGCAGTTTGCTACACCTCCTCGCTCGCACCAAGCCCACCTCATTATTATTTTCACATTATTTCATGGACCACATGGTAAGTCTCGACGGATCCCTGGGGTCTGCAGACATCTTTTTGAGAACCACTGTTCCAAAGAGTTTGGATCTGTTAAAGCCACATGTCTCTGAACAAATACAGTACACAAGTTCCTACTGCCTTAGGCGACGCAGCCAATAAATTAGGAGCACTTTTTTATTGAAATAAAATAATGTGGTTACAGTATGCAAAATTTTGTGGCGTATGATATTCGTGCAGGTGTGCAATCTGGCAAGTTTTTAACCTTAAGATACCTTTTAAAGAAAACACAAAGTAATGTGAAAAAATTGGTATGATTTCACAATTGAATCACATATACCCAATTACATTTGAGTATCCTAAATAGAGAAGATAATAAGATGGGCATCCAAGCACTGGAGGCAAAACAGGAAGGATCCACCAGGCTGATCCTTAGTATCAGAACTCTTGAAATATAAGGAAAGGCTTTTCTGCCTGGAAAAGAGGCATCTGAGAGTTATAGAAGATTGTTACGGGTATAGAAAAAGTTAATCCACAATATTAATTTAAATTTGTTGACTTTCCAAAGTTCTTGAACATGCTATCATCTCCAAATTTGTTACCATCTTTCCCAGAACTCCATGTTTGAATCCATCAAATCAGTTTTCCGCCTTGCCACAGTACTGAAAATGGCTATGAAAGTCGCTGTGTTCCTGTGACAGAAGTAAACTATTCCTCCTCGTCCTTCTCGACCTGTCTGCAGCCTTTGACATGGTTCACCACACCCTCCTCTTCCAATGCCTCTCCACCATCATCCAGCTGAGTGGGACTGCACTCACCTGGTTCCATTCTTATCTATCCAATCAAAGCCATAGGATCACTTGCCATGGCTTATCTTCCTGCTTTTGAACCATTATCTCTGGTGGCACCCAAGGATCTATCCTTGGCCCTCTCCTATCTCTCATTTACATTGCCCCTTGGCGACAATCATCTGAAAAGACAGGATCAGTCACCATGTGGACACAGATGACTCCCAGCTCAGGCACACAACCACCCCTCTCAACACCTCCACTCTATCTAAATTATCAGTACTGGATGGCAGAAATTTCCTCCAACAAAATATTGGGAGGACTGAAGCCATTATCTTCAGTCCTTGCAACAAACTCCCTAGTCACCGACTCCATTCCTCGCCCTTGCAGCTGTCTGAGGCTGAACCAGACTGTTTGCAAATTTGGTGTCATATTTGACACCGAGATGAACTTCTGGCCACATATCCACACCATCACTAAGGCCGCCATATCCATCTCCATAACATCGCCTGATTCCCCCCCGCCTTAGCTCATCTGCTGCTGAAACCCTCTTCTATGCTTATTTTTATCTCTAGACTTGACGATTCCAACACATTCCTGGCCAGCCTCCCACTTTCTATCCTCCATAAAGTTGAGGTCATCCAAAACTCTGCTGCCGTGTCCTAACTTGTATCAAGTCCTGTTCACCCATCATCCTTGTCGTTGCTAGCTTACTTTGGCTCCCGATTAATCAACACCTCAATTTCAAAATTCTGACCCTTGTTTTCAAATCCCTCCATGGCCTTGCCTCTCCCTATCTCTGTAATCTCCTCCAGCCCTACAACCCTCCAAGATAACTGCGCTGCACCAATTCTGGCCTCTTGAGCATCCTCAATTTTAATTGCTGTACTGGGCCTTCAGCTACCAAGGCCCTAAGCTCTGACATTCCCTCCTTAAACCCCTCCGCTTCTCTTCCTTTCTTTCCTCCTTTAAGATGCTCTTTAAATGCTACCTCTTTGACCAAGCTTTTGGTCATATGCCTTAATACCTCATGTGACAGCATCAAGTTTTGTTTGATAACTCTCCTGTGAAATGCCATGGGATGTTTTAAATTCAAGTTGTTGTTGTAAATTACACAGTTGGATTAGGAACCAGAGGACACAGGTTCACATTAGTAAATGGCAATTTTAGGACTGACGTCAGTAAATTCTTCCCCACACAGACTAATCATAAGAACACAGGAACAGAAGTAGGCCATTCAGCCCCTCGAGCTTGTTCCGCCATTCAAGTAGATCATGGCTTCACCTACCCACCTTGGTTCCATACCCTTAATACCACTCGCCTAATGAAAGCTATCAATTTTGAAATTTTCAGTTGACCCACCATTCACAGCCTTTTGGGGGAACAAGTTCCAAATTTGCAATACACTTTGTATGAAGAAGTGCTTCCTAATTCCACTCCTAGATGGCTTAGCCCTAATTTCAATATTAAACCCTTTTGTTCTGGATTCCCCCACCAGAGGAAATAGTTTCTCTGCATCTACCCTATTGAGTCCCTTTATTATTTTAAACACCTCAATTAGGTTCAAGGGAATACAAGCCAAATTTATGCAAACTGTCTTCATAATTTAACTCCTAGCAGTATTGTATTATTCTGGTGAATCTGCACTGTACACCTTACAGAAGTCAATGTATCTTTCCTAAGTTTCAGTGCCTGAAACTAACTACAGCACTCTAGATGAAGTCTGATCTAGACTCTGCAAAACTGAAGAGTCATTTTTCATTTCCAACACCCTTGAGATAAAGGCCACATTCCATTGGCCTTTTGGATTACTTTTTATACCTGCGAACCAGCTTTTAATGACTTGTGTACATGGACACCTAACTTCCTTTACTCATCTACAGCTACTCCTAGCCTCTCACCATTAAGAAAATATTCCAATTTATCTTTCTCAGATCCACATTGAACTCCATCTGCCATAGTTTTGTCCATTCACTTAGTCTATTTCCCTTTGTAACTTTCTGCTCCCATCCACACAATTTACTCCTAACTTAATGTCATATGCAAAGAATTCCTTCATCCAAGTCATTAATATATATGATGAAAAGATGAGGGACCAGTACAGATCCCTGGAGAACACCACTTGTCACATTCCGCTAATCAGAGAACAAACTCTTTATTCCTGGCCACTGCCTCCTGTCTCACAACTTGTAGAATAGACTTCCAGATATCTCAGTAGAGGCAAAAAAAACCTGGAATAATTTAAGAAATAATTGAACACTACCATTCCAAGAAAATATTTATTCATGCTGCAGGCCCCATTTGAGAGCTGTGTCAGCTGGCACTACCAAAGTCTATTAGCGCTGCTCTGGTGAGGTGAGAACAACCTTAAAAGTACAAAACTCTGCTAGCCAGCAACTGAATGCCAGTAAATTAATGTATTGTTCTGGACCCCCTTTTTTATTACATTAGAGATGTAAAGGCAATCCAGCCAATACTTGAAAATTATACTTTAAAAAAATTGCTTTGCATGTTGCAGTCATTTGGCAGCAAGTATGAAACTGAAATGGTGCAAGATGGTTTCCTCATGCTGTTATATTCCAAGTTGAAATCTGACATGATGCTGGTTTGGTTTCAGTTATACTGCACACTTCATGTCTCCATGAAGCCAAAAATCAAACTGCAGCAACATGAAATGTTGCTCTCTTATATACTTTTATCCATCTGGTAGTTTGGTTACAGCTAATACAGCAGCCATATCTTAATTATACATAATAAATTCATGAAGATCTATAGTATATGATTTATATCCCATATATTATGGTCAATGCAACAAGCGAGCAAGATATAAATAAGGTGCATTTTTTCATCATGTATATGGTGCAGTATATTTAAGTTAATTAGGTAAAGTTAAAAAGTTGTACTTAATGTTTCATTATATTCCTTTGTGATTTTGTTTAATAGCTAAAGGCAGTGGGACTGATTACATTTGTTGTGGGTTGTGAGTTTAGAATGTTTTTGCTTTGATAATTCTCTCTTCTTTCATTGTAATTATTCTTAATTACAACACATACTCATAAATTGGTGGTGCAGGGTATGGTAAATCTGATTCAGTGTACATCATTAATTCCAATTAATTCCAAGACTTGCATTGTTATTCAAGGATGAAGTTTCCTAAATTGTTTGCCTGATGCTGTATTCCAAATGGACTGGTTGGTATTGTGTTTTCAAATTAGTTTTTTCTTCACTGTTCAATAAGAGAGAAGTAGGTTGAGTCAATGAAAAAGCTCAAGTGTAATTAAGAAAAAAAAAGAACTTGCATTTATATAGCTCTTTTCACAACCTCAGGATGTTCCAAAGTATTCCAAATAGCCAAAGAAGTACTTTTGGGGTTAGTCACTGCTGTAATGTAAGGAAACATGGAAGCCAATTTGTGCACAGGAATTCCCACAATTAGTAAAGAAATAAATGAAATTGTCTAGTTTAGATGTTGGTTGAGGAATAAATATTGATGAGAACACCCCCACATTTTCTAGAATAATTCATGGAATCTTTAAAGTCCACCTACGATGGACAGATGGGGCCTCTGTTTAAAGTCTTTTCTGAAAGACAGGATCTTCAACAGTGCAGCACACCCTCTGTCATGCCAACCTAGATTATATGCTCAAGTGTTTGGAGTTGGACTTGAACCAATGGCCTTTGACACAGAGGCAAGAGTACTACCACTCAGCCAAGACTAACACCTTTGCCTAATAAAATAGAGAAGCAAGCCTGATGGGCTGCATTGGCTACTAATGTTCTTGTAGGGTTTACACAACTCCTGCTCACTTATCAGAGGAGAAGTTAAGTGTAGTGGGAATACTTTAAGTTTTAAAGTAATACTTTTAAGATTCCCCATATAGGGAAAGAAGTTTTGAAATCGCCAATCAAGTACAAAGAATGTCTATTATATCAAGGTTTTCCAGGCCACTATAATTTTGGAATCCTCTCACTTTAAATAGTTCTACTTTGTTGCTGTCGGGCATGGGAACACATGGCTCCATTAAAATGCAATGACCAGACTCTGACCTGGCCTGAGTGGATCAGGAGGTGTTCAAACTAGGACGTGCAAATCAGCTACATATGCAGCAATATATATCCCAGGGATTGGCAACTTTAATAACAGGAAGAGCCATTTTTAAAAAATTTTATCAAAAACAAGAGACATATTTCAACAATATTTAAAATATTTTTACAAAATAAGTTGTTAATTGAATGATACTTTCGCACAAGTACTACGTTAATAAAAGCTTTAAAAAAAAACAAGCCATTTAATGGGTTCGATCGAGCAAGGTCGGGAACCGCACGAGTCCTTAATATCCGTATGCGGCTCCAGAACTGCAGGTTACAGACCCCTTGTCTATCCAGTAGTAACTGAAGCTGTAAAGTAGATGAGTTGGAGCAGTTCCAATACCTAATAAGGGCCATGATTTTTGGTTTTCAGGCCAAAAAAGAATAAAGGAACAATGCCCATTTTTAAAAGGGGAACAAGAGAGAAAATCTTTGGAATTATGTAGCACTTCTTGCATTGCTTTTTAAACTTTGTGTTTTAATCCTATAAAAAGGCAATGGCAGTACTCAAGTGCCAAGATAACAATCATTGATTACGCTTTAAAGTAATTCACTATACGTGAAGTACTTTGAAACGTGTCTGTCTGATCGGGAAGATAAGGTACCATATAAATACAAAGACTTTATCCTTCGTCTACTAAACTAATTTCAGTTTTCTTCCGATAAGAAGTTCAAGAGGAGCTTTTATGAGGCTGTAAATGGGAAGGAACTGGGGGAAATTAGAGTATCCTCAGAAAATACTGCATTGCCCCAGTGTCATCAAACACAAAGTGTCCTCTCTTTTAAAAAGGGGCACAACTTAAGAAAAAAACTTTAAACAATCAAAAGGAAACTTGACCTTAAAATTATTTGCATTATCCGCCACGCCCTCCAGTCCCTACCCAGGATCATGTGCATATTGACATCTCTCCAGTGTTTAGCAGCCAAGACACGTCCCTTAGATTCCGGAACAGCGAACCTCAGCTTCCGGGACTCGGTATATTCTGCATTTTCCGGCGCAAAGTGTGTGTAAAATAAATCAGCGGCGGGTGGCCGCGGCCTCGACAGTGGAAAGGGAGGAAGCCACCCCGAACGGGGAAGCAGGTTGGTTCCCGCCGGATGTGGGGCAGGATGAGGATCTGCGAGTCCCGTCCGGCTCTGCTCCCTCCTCGCATCCGCAGGCATTTCAGCCGGGGCCTCGCTCACAGCCCCGACCATTTCCGAGGCTCCGGTTCGGCGGTAAATTGTCACTGAAGGGAGAGGAGCAGGCCTGAACCGGTTCCTATGGGAGATGCGGCGTCCGTCGCGGGGGCTCCGCCTCTGTTGCTATGCGGGGCCCAGGTAAAGGGGCTTCGCTGCTTGTTGCTATGCGAGGTCCAGGTAAAGGGAGGATGCTGGAGAACCTGATTATATAGGAATTACAATAAACAGTCTTGGATCCAACCATTTATTCTTCATACAAGCAGTAGTTCCACGTAATAAAAACAGAAAATGCTAGACATACTCAACAGGTCAGGCAGCATCTGTGGAGAGAGAAGCACAGTTAACTTTTCAGGCCTGTGACCTTTCATCATTCATTCTGAATGTTTTTATTTCAAATTTCCAGCATCCGCAGTATTTTGCTTTTATTCTTGTAGTTCCACGTACTTGCTCTTTTCCAACATCCTTCTTATCTCGTACTTCAACCATCTTCCAAACTTATTAAATATTGACATGGCCTATGCTTCAATGATAACTCTTATAGTGCATTCTGCAGACTAACAGCCTGGTGTGTAAAAAGAAAAAAATCTCCTCCTTTCTGATCTAAATTTCTTGTAATTAATCTTGTATCTATGCCCTCTCGTTCTACATCTCTGAATCACTGAAAATGGTCTGTTCCTATCTGCTCTGTTCACCCCTTCATAATGTTAAATACTTCCATCAAACCATTCCCCCACCCCCACCCCCACCTCCACCTCCACCTCATCTCCTCTGTTCCAGTGAAAACAGCAGTCTGTATCACATTCAAGGACAAAAAAAGACTGGATAAACCATTATATCTTTAAGGCAGCTAACTCCCAGCAATGAGTTGAGGCAAGTCTAATATACAGCAACCTTCCAGATTTTGCTGTAATGCATTGGACCTAGTATTTCTTACAGGAAGTGGTTGGAATCTGGAGCAAATAGATTCCAGGAAATTAAAGATTTTAGAAAAACATTTCAATTTTCAAGCCAGACAATTGAACAATTGCACTGCTAAGGTTAATGATCTGTGAGCAAGCTGCATTGGTGTTTTTGCTCACAGGGAGCATGACCTTGTGTAGTGAGCTGGAATGATTTAGGAAGGAAGTATGTAGTATTTAATACTTCTTCACTATACCCCTGCACCTCTATACTTTTCTTAGAAACCTTTTCAAACCCATTTATTTGCCAAAGACTTCAACCGTGCCTGCTAATCTCACTTCCCCCGAAATTGTATTCTTCTTGCACCATTCTGATGTTCCTGGAACATTTTGTACATTAAAAATGCTGTTTAATTGCAAGCTGTGGTATTGACATTCAATTACATGATTCTTGAGTCAATCTGGGATTCCTGATCCTAGGGGGATCTGAAAAAAAAACTTGGGTGTCCATAAGATAGCCTGTTTTCTATTAATGTATCCTCAGATTTTTGTTTGCTGACTTAGTAACCTGTTCTTTAGTACATTATTTTAATAAGTATGTCTTATCTTATAACACAGCTTTTTTTTTTGATGCCTGCACTAACTTGGAAATTAGGGAAGAAGGTGCCCAGGAGTATGTCAATATGTGGAGTTCCTCTTCAAAGAAGTATTTGAAACAGATAGTCATGTGATTCGTAATACCTGGTGGAAACCTACCTAATTCCTGATTCTGCAGACTGCAATCCATTTTCCCATCTAATTCTGAATGCTGCAGAATGCCACACACGCGACTACTTGCTTGCTCCACCCGACTTACCTAATTCCTGATGCAGCAGGCGCCAAGTCGCCTGCGTTCTTGACTCCAGATTCTGGTGGCAATAACCTACCTGCCTGCTTCATTGCTGATGCTGCTGTCCTGATCCACCCACTTCAAAAGTTCTCCCTAGCCTGTGCTTTGATTCTCTCACTCACATAAACTGATTACTCCACATTTCCACCTACCACCGATAACCTTCCACCCCCTTGCTTATCAAGAACCTATCTACCACTGCCTTAAAAATATCCAAAGACTCTGCTTCCACAGCCTTTTGAGGAAGAGAATTCCAAAGACTCACGACCCTCTGAGAGAAAAAAATTCTCATCTCTGTCTTAAATGGGTGACCCCTTATTTTTACACAGTGTCCCCTAGTTCTAGATTCTCCCGCAAAGGGAAACATCCTTTCCACATCCATCCTGTCAAGACCCCTCAGGATCTTATATGCTTCAATCAGGTCGCCTCTTACTCTTCTAAATTCCAGCCGATACAAGTCTAGCCTGTCCAACCTTTCCTCATAAGACAGCCTGCCCATTCCAGGTATTAGTCTAGTAAACCTTCTCTGTACTGCCTCCAATACATTTACATCCTTCCTTAAATAAGGAGACCAGTACTATACTCGGTACTCCAGATCTGGTTTCACCAATGGCCTGTATAGCTGAAGCATAACCTCCCTACTTTTGTATTCAATTCCCCTCGCGATAAATGATAACACTCTATTAGCTTTCCTAATCACATGCTGTACCTGCATACTAACCTTTTGCGATTCATGCACTAGGACACCCAGATCCTTCTGCATCTCAGAGCTTTGCAGTCTCTCACCATTTAGATAATATGCTTTTTTTTATTCTTCCTGCCAAAGTGGGCAATTTCCCTTCAGAAGGGAGAGAAGGAAAGCTGAAAATTAGTAAGTGTGTTTGGAAGGCATAGGAAACAAAAGCTAGAAAATAGACAACAAGGGTGTTTGGCAGTGCTAAATGGTAAATACTTCAATGCAATAAATCTAGAGAATAAGGCAGATGAGCTGAGAGCACAGATCGACACATTATGACTGATTTCCCACATTATACTCTATTTGCCCATTCATTTAACCTATCTATATCCCTTTGACTGGGGCTGTACTATAGACCTCCAATCAGTCAGAGAGAGATAGAAGAGCAAATATGTAGGAATATCTCTGAGAAGTACAAGAACAATAGGGCACTAACAATTGGGAATTTCAACTCCCTAATCACAACTGGGATAGAATTAGTGTGAAAGACACAGAAGGAGTTGAATTCTTAAAATGCATTCAGGTTAACTTTTTCTTAGCTAGACATGGATTAATAAAAGACAGTCAGCATGGATTTGTTAAGGGAAGATTGTGTCTGAATAACAGAATTGAATTTTTGAGGAGGTCAGTGAGGATAGTGCATTTGATGTAGTCTATATGGATTTTAGCAAGGCTTTTGATAATGACAGACATGGTCACAAAATTAAAAGCCCTTGGGACCCAAGGGAAAGTGGCAAGTTGGATCCAAAATTGGCTCAGAGGCAGGAAGCAAAGGGTAATGGTCGATTGGTGTTTTTGTGACTGGAAGGCTGTTCCCAGTGGGGTTTCACAGGGCTCAGTACTAGATCCCTTACTTTTTGTGGTATCTATCAATGAGTTGGACTTGAATGTAGAAGGTATGATTAAGAAGTTCGCAGACAATACGAAAATTGGCTGTGTGGTTGATAAGAAAGCTGTAGACTGCAGGATGGTATCAATGGACTAGTCAGAAGGGTGTAACAGTGGCAAATGGAGTTCAGTCTGGAGAAGTGCGAGGGAATACACAATAATAGGTAGGATACTAACAAGTGTAGAGGAACAGAGGCATTTTGATGTGCATGGTCCACAGATCCTTGAAGATGGCTGGACAGATGGATAAGGTTATCAAGAAGGCATACAGATACTTGCCTTTATTAGCTAAGGCATAGAATGTAAGAGCTGGGAGGTTATTCTAGAACTGTATAAAACACTAGTTAGGCCACAGCTGGAGTACTGTGTGCAGTCACCGCACTATAGCAAAGGTGTGAATGCACGCGAGATGAGATTTACGAGGATGTTGCCTGGACTGGAGAATTTTAGTTAGGAGGAAAGATTGGATAGGCTAGGGTTGTTTTCTTTGGAACAGAGGAGGCTGAGGGTAGACCTAATTGAAGTGTATAAAATTATGAGTAGTCTAGATACAGTGGATAGGAAGGCCCTATATTCCCCTTGGTTGAGATTTCCATAACCAGGGGTCATAGATTTAGGGTAAGAGGTAGTAGGTTTAGAGAGGATTCGAGGGGAATTTCTTTGACCCAGAGGATGATTGGAACGCACTGCCTGAAAGGGTAGTGGAGGCAGCAACCCTCATAACATTTAAAAAGTACTTGGATATGCACTTGAAATGCTGAAACCTACAAGGCTACGGACCAAGAGCTGGAGTGGGATTAGGGTGGATGACTACTTGTTGACAGGTGTAGACATGATGGGTCGAATGGCCTCCTTCCATGCTGTAAATTTCTACCATTCCATGAATCTAAGTGAGTTTGTATATTGTTACGACCAGGTGAGGCAGGGGTCTAGGGCTCCCCAATCAGTCTTTTCCTGGATTGGCCGTACCAGGGTTTAATTTTTAAAACACCGTGTTTTTAGCTTCCCCTCAGTAAATCCAGGCTCACTGCTTTCTAATTGTAATGGCAAAGAAATCAACCAGATGGGTTTTCTCAGATTTAAACAAGAAAAGTATACGTTTATTAACCTTAAAACTCTAATTCAGTTAAACTACTAAAAATACGAGACGCGAACACGCGAAGCATACGCGATAAACGCACAAGCAAATAGAGACAGAAAAGGAGAAAGAATCAAAGGGGAAAGGTATGAAGCAGTAGATGGATTTAGTTACTGGTTCTGGATTGGATGTAAAGTCTTTGATTGAAGTTAAGTCTTGCAGTTCTCATTGGGGCCCAATGCACACTTTCAAACTTGTTTTGCTGGTCTTCTGTCTTGAGACTTGAGTTATTTCCGTGGGTCCCTGGAACTTTGCGTGAGAGAGAGAGATGCTCTCTTCTTGAAGTTCTGTTGCAGTCTCCTCCAAAACTGTTCTGTATCAGGCACAATTCAATTAACTCCAGGTTGGCCAGCAGGTTAGTCATGTGACTAGCTCCCTGTTTGAAAAACTACCTGTCCTGCGAGGTTTGTGGATTCCCCCAAGCTTACCAGACATACTCAGTGGTTGCAGGGGGTGGGTGGTGTTGGTGGGGGAGGGGTGGAATGCTGGCTCAATGACTCTCAATGTCTCTTGATCATCACCATTGACAAAAATCTATCTGGTTAATTGAATCAGAGTGTACTCCCATTGTCGTCTTCCTGCAACTGTCTTTTAGAATTCAAATGTGCAGTCGTGTTTTCAGCCACTGTTGTGGTCTTTTTAAACATGTTATTTCAAGTCCAGTAACAGTTCAAAAATAATGTTCCATATGACAAAATTAATATGTCTCATTTTTGGCAGGTGTGGTTTCCGTCACAACATTCTATCATGCTTTTCTGATCTTCACAAAAATGCATAATGTTACATAACAAGACCAGAGTTCAGTAGTGATATCACTCTCTCCAATTCTTTTTCAATATAAAGACAAATCTAAAATCTGCACAGAACAATATAAAAAATCCCCTGCAGCATTTGTACACCAGTATCCAACTCTGACTGTTAATATACTATCTGAATCACCATTGGCAACTTTGCACCGCCTATGAGACAATGCCCTAATTTCTTTCACACTCATGCTATTCAAATTTTAAGATTACTTTTCCATCTGCGATTCCAGCTAGAATCAACACACAAGCAACTTTATTACCTGCATGTTTTATGGCTGTGCCCAATCATAGTTTAAATTTTATACCACAATTCATGTGATATTCGTTGGTAGCTCACTCAATAGCTGTGGCATACTGATTCAATTTACTGCTTGAAAATCTTTTTCTTAATTTTCATTCTTGGGATGTGGGCGTTGCTGGCTTGGCCAGCATTTATTGCCCATCCCTAATTGCCCTTGAGCAGGTGATAGTGAGCTGTCATCTTGAACTGCTGCAGTCCATGTAGGGTAGGTACACCTACAGTGCTGATAGGAAGGGAGTTCCAGGATTTTGACCCAGTGACAGTGAAAGAACGGCGATATAGTTCCAAGTCAGGATGTTGTATGGCTTGGAGGGGAATTTGCAGATGGTAGTGTTTCAATGCATTTGCTGCCCTTGTCCTACTAGGTGGTAGAAGTCGTGGGTTTGGAAGGTGCTGTCTAAGGAACAGCCTTCCCAGTTTTAGACAATTTACCATGAACTGTTTGGGAATTTGAGCCCTGCTGCAGTGAGGCTTTAATGCAGAGTGGCAATTCCTTCAGCCCAACAGCACACAGTAGGCTTGACCGAAGGAGATAGCATGAACAGTACACTATTTGAGAGAAGGACAAAAATATTTATTTGTGGTAATTATTAGTGATTCTATTGCCAACAGTTCCAAATTAAGAATGCAGCTACTCCTGTCCATGTTCTAAAATGGCTGTAATACCATACTGAAGAATCTTAATGTCAAATAGTTATCCAACAATTATTTAGTTGTACAATAGAATAGAAGATTTGGAGTTTGTGCAACATACTCACAATTCAGAGAACACCCAGAACCTAAAAGCAAAACTCAGTTGCTTATTATATAGTAATCTGAGCTGAGAGATTGTGTTACAGCTTTGCGTTACAAAGCAATTATTCTTTTCCGTAATGTATAAAACAGAATATCACATGAATTGTGGTATAAAATTTAAACTATGATTGGTCACAGCCATAAAACACACAGATCATAAAGTTGCTTGTGTGTTGATTCTAGTTGGAATCGCAGGTGGCAAAGTAATCTTAAAATTTGAAAAAGCATGAGTGTGAAAGAAATTAAGGCATTATCTCATAGGTGATGCATAGTTGCCTATGGTGATTCAGATAGTATATTAACAGTCAGAGTTGGATCCTGGTGTATAAATGCTGCAGAGGACTTTCTATATTTTGTGCAGATTTTAGTTTTTGTCTTTTTATTGAAAAAGAATTGAACAGAGTGATGTCACTACTGAACTCTGGTCTTGTTATGTAACATCTTGGATTATGCATTTTGTGAAACATATGAAGATCAGAGAAGCATGTAGCAAAGGCAAAGCGTTTATAATGGAAGATTTTAATTTTTGTATAGGCAGAGTTGCAAAACAGCTCAAGTAGTGAAGACAGTGAATTTTTAAAGTGAATCCAGGACAGTTTACTGAAACAATGTTTTAGATTCAATAAGGAAACATGCCATACTAAATTTAGTGATTAATAACAAGCCAGAATTAATTAATAATATGACAGAAAGGGAGCATCTTGCAAACAGTGATTATAACCCGATAGCATTAAGTTTACATTAAGGCTACATACACACAGCTCAATCAGTTTTTGTGGAGGGAATATATTTCAGTTTATACTTTCCAGAAGTTCTGAAAAAAGAAACATACTCAATGTCAGTTCTCAGGAGGCTGAAATGATATGGTGTGTGCTTTCAGCTTTCTCTGCTTTTGTTTCTGTAAAATATCAAGTAAAGGGAACAGTTTTTCTTTGTCTACCTTATCTGAACCTATCGTAATCTTGTATACCTCTATCATATCTCTTCTCAATCTTCCCAGCTTCTCCAAACTAACCTTGTACCTAAAATCCCTCTCCCCTGGAGCCAGTCCAGTAAATCTGTTCTGCAACTTCTCAAGGACCTTCACATTCTTCCTGAAGTGTTGTAACCAGAATTGAACACACTAACTCTAGTTGGAGGAATCTAATAGCTTAATAGTAAAGAAATAACTTGCATTTATATAGCACCTTTTCCATCCTCAGTTCAATCCAAAGGACTTCATAGTAAATTAATTCCTTTTGAAGTGTAATCATTGTTATGCAGACAAATGTGCCCGTCAGTTTGTATACAGCAAGGTCACGCAAACAGCAGTTATATAAATGATCAGTTAATCTGTTTTGGTGGTGGTAGTTGAAGGTTAATTGTTGGCTGCTCGTCATATAGTGCCATGGGATCATTTCAGTAGGCAGAGGGGGCCTCATTTTAGCAGCAGTTCTGAAAGTTAGCACATTTATCAATGCATGTTTTGGCTTTCTGGCTCTTTTAACTGTGCCTTATGACTATGGGAATTGTTTACAAGAGAAGTGACATGTCAAAATTTATGATGCTCAAGAGTAGGTTTCATTTTTGAATACTGTTTTGAGTCAGTTGGGTTTGTAGCCTGCTGAAAGAAACAGCCGACTCATCCTTTCTCCACCTCTTTGAGAAAGCCTGCAAAAACAAAAATCCATTGCATGACAGCTGTAGCACCTGATGCCACATTTCTCCTGAGAAGCTTTTGGAAGACTTCCTCTCGACATCTCCTGAACGAACTGCTTCTGAAAAGATCCCAGTGACTCGTCAACGTGTACTCTGATGCCAGACTGTATGCCATCTGCAACATAACATGTCTTATCCTTTTTCTTCAAGAATTAACAAGTACTTTGGCCAAAGCATCTTTATTTTTCCTTTTAACCTGTGTGTGTGTTGGGTATTTAGAAGGGAATGTCTATATTTACTGTCATATTTCAAACTGTGTTAAAGCTTTGCATCTTTATTGACTAAGTCTTGTCTACAATTTTAAAAGGAAAGAGAAAAGAGGCAGGAAAGGAGCAAAAAAGGGTATTCGAATTTAAAAAGCTAGACCTTGACCGCGATGAAAATTGTGCTGAGGAAGGAACTGACTCCAGCCCAGGACCCAGTGGAGAACTGTTTAAATTTGTGCAAGCTCTCTTGAAGTTTGAGGAAAGGGACATAGAGGCATATTTCATTTCTTTTGAAAATATAGCTAGACTGATGAAGTGGCCAAAGGAAAGCTGGGCACTGCTTATGCAAAGCAGGTTGATGGGTAGAGCTCATGAAGTTTATGCCATGCTTTCTGAAGAGGCTTCTGCAGATTGAGATGGCAAAAAAGGCTATTCTTGTTGCTCATGAGTTAGTCCCTGAAACTTATAGGCAGAAATTTTGGAACCTCCGGAAATAGCCTGGGCAGACTTATATAGAATTTGAGAGGGTAAAGCAAATTAACTTTGATCATTGGATGTGGGCACTAAAGATAGAAGCCACGTATGCGACCCTTAGGGAATTAATTCTTTTGGAAAAATTTTCAAGTTCACTCCCTCCATTCGTAAGAACCCATAAGGAGAACCAGAAAGTTTCAGCAGCCAGACAGGCAGCTGAGATTGCTGATGATTGAGCTTGTTTACAACCACAGACTCTTTGTTTGTCACCCCACAAACCTGAGAAGGATAGACGGTGGGAGGGTGAAAGGAAGGTAAGTAGCCGGGGACAAGAAGGGATAGCTGGGAATGCCCCGCTATCTCCTCCTCAGGTCAGAAAAGAAGTTACTGAGGTTGGAAGTAAGGTCCGAAAGCCTAAGTGTTTCCATTGCCGCAAGGTGGGATACCTTTGTGCATAATGCTGTAAGTTGCGGGCTAAACCTGTGGGACTTATTGGGGTACAAGGCCAATGCAGAGAAAGGGGCCTTGACTGAGAGTATGACAGATCAGGCTGTAGCTCTAACTGCAACTGTAAGGCCAAGTATAAAAATTGCTGAGTGAGGGGGAGGCAAACAAGATATCTGAGAGTTATAGGGAATTCTTTTCAAAAGGAAAAGTAACTCCTTATCTCTCAAGTGAGGCAGGTAAACTTATAATTATACTTAGGGGTACTGAAGCAACCCAAACTCTTTTGCTGGAAAAGGCATAACTTTTCCACCAGAGAGTGCACTGAATGCCAAGGTTTGGTTAATGGAATTGACGGGGAGTATATACCCATACCTTTGTATTGGGTGCATCTGGAGTGTGACCTAATATCCGGAATGGTAACTGTGGAGTTGTCCATAGTTTGCCTGTTGACCTACGAATAATTTGGCCGGAGCGAAGGTAGTAGCTTCTCCAGTAGTTACGGAAAGACCGAGTGAAGTCAAAAAGACAGAACAGTTGCAGGAAAAGGTTCCAACAATTTTTCTTTTATGGCCAAACAAGTTCCATTGTTGGAGGTCAAATTGGCACCACAGACAGCCGAATATCTGAAACTTTCTTGTGGATTTGGATAATCCGAAGGAAATGTTCAGTAAGTCTTCTCTGATCAAGGCTCAGCAAGCTGATCCAGAGTTAAGTAAATTGGCACAATCGTCTCTAACTGAAGCTGAAGCAAAGGGAGTTCCGGAAGGCTACTATATTAAAAATGGGATTCGGGTGAGGAAGTGGAGACCTCCTCACAGACCTGTGGGCAAAGAATGGATGGTAGTTCACCAGATGGTGGTACTGCCCAAATATCGCCGAGAAATATTAAGGATAACCTATGAAATTCCTATGACAGGACATTTAGGGATCTGAAAGAGCCGATCACGTATAAGTCAACATTTTTACTGGCCAGGTCTTTCCAGGGACGTGGTGCAGTTTTGTAAAACGTGCCACACGTGCCAGATTGTGGGAAAACCGCAACCTGCCGTAAAACTGGCAGCTCTAATTCCCATACTAGTTTTTGGGATCCATTTAGTAGGGTGTTGGTAGAGTGTGTGGGACCTTTACCAAAAACAAAAGCAGGACATCAATATATACTCTATTATGGTTCTTTTGAGAACAATTTCTGCTAAGGTAGTGGTAGAGAAGTAAACCTAGTTCTTCATCGAGATATGTATTACTGATTGAGATTCAGTTGGATCAGGTTCCAATTTTATGTCAAAAAATTTTCAGGAAGTTATGAGTAACCTGGGCATAACACAGTATACCACCCACAGACACAAGGGGCTTTAGAATGGTACCATCAGACCCTTAAAATGATGATCAGGGCATACTGTCATGAATGTCCCCATGATTGGGATAAAGGGCTAGAATTTCTTTTGTTTGTCACTAGGGATTTACCTTAGTCCTTTTGAATTATTTTATGGACATGAGGTAAGAAGTCCTCTAAAACTAATCAAAGAAAAGTTTTTAGAACAGAGGGACGAATCTTCCGTGTTAGATTATGTATCCGTGTTCCGAGAACAGCTCACGAGAGCCTGCAAATTGGTTTAGGAATGCCTGAAAACTTCCCAAACAACCTTGAAGAAATGGGCAGACAAGCATGCCAAGACCCGAAGATTTCAACCAGGGGATGAAATGTTGATATTACGGCCTTTACAGGGTGAACCACTGAAAGCACAGTTCAGTGGACCATATAGAGTAGTCAAAAGGATTGGTAAAGTAAATTATTTGATTGACATCCCAAATCTCCGGAAAAAGGATTGGCTGTATCTTATAAATATGTTGAAGCAATATCACCGCCAGGAGGTGGGTAAGCAAGAACAGGTATGTCAAGTAATAGGGGCAGTGAAGGAATGAAGGGATAGTGAGGATGAGGCAGAGGAAGCCTAGACAATTCTCAAATTGAACCTCCTACTATCCAGTTAGCTAATACTGAATTGTTAGGGAGATTACACACTATGCTTTCATATTTAAATGTAGAACAATGTGAAGACCTAACGAGGCTACTCACCGTATTTAAAGGAGTCTGTAGGGATAAACCAGGATGTAAACCTCAGCCATATATGATGTGGATGTAAGAGAATCCTCTCCTATAAAACAGCATCTTTATCGCGTAAGTCCAGAGCCGAGGTGAAAGCAGAAATCCAATACATGTTGGAAAATCACCCAATTGAACCCAGTCAAAGCAGCTGGAGTTCCCCAGTCGTGTTAAAGCCTAAACCTGATGCTTCAATTAGATTTTGTATAGACTACAGGTTAATGCAGTAACAAGGCAGGCTCCTACCCAATTCCTCACTTGGAAGACGGTATTGACAGAGTTGGCAGTGCCATGTTTCTTACCAAAATAGATTTGTTAAAGGGATACTGGCAAGTTCCTTTAACACCCCAAGCTAAAGAAATAGCGATCTTTGTTACACCAGATGGTGTTTTCCAATGGCGAGTGATGCCATTCGAGTTTGAAAAGATGCTGGGGCATTTTTTTTTTAAGAAACTGATTTTTTTTCTTTCATAGGATATGGGCATCGCTGGCTAGAACAAAGAACAAAGAAAATTACAGCACAGGAACAGGCCCTTCGGCCCTCCAAGCCTGCGCCGATCCAGATCCTCTATCTAAACCTGTCGCCTATTTTCTAAGGGTCTGTATCTCTTTGCTTCCTGCCCATTCATGTATCTGTCTAGATACATCTTAAAAGATGCTATCGTGCCCGCGTCTACCACCTCCGCTGGCAACGCGTTCCAGGCACCCACCACCCTCTGCGTAAAGAACTTTCCACGCATATCCCCCCTAAACTTTTCCCCTCTCACTTTGAACTCGTGACCCCTAGTAATTGAATCCCCCACTCTGGGAAAAAGCTTCTTGCTATCCAGCCTGTCTATACCTCTCATGATTTTGTACACCTCAATCAGGTCCCCCCTCAACCTCGGTCTTTCTAATGAAAATAATCCTAATCTACTCAACCTCTCTTCATAGCTAGCGCCCTCCATACCAGGCAACATCCTGGTGAACCTCCTCTGCACCCTCTCCAAAGCATCTACATCCTTTTGGTAACGTGGCGACCAGAACTGCACGCAGTATTCCAAATGTGGCCGAACCAAAGTCTTATACAACTGTAACATGACCTGCCAACCCTTGTACTCAATACCCCGTCCGATGAAGGAAAGCATGCCGTATGCCTTCTTGACCACTCTACTGACCTGCGTTGCCACCTTCAGGGAACAATGGACCTGAACACCCAAATGCTAGGCCAGCATTTATTGCCCATCCCTAATTGCCCTTGAGAAGGTGATGGTGAGCTGCCTTCTTGAACCGCTGCAGTCCATGTGAGGTAGGTACACCCACAGTGCTGTTAGGAAGGGAGTTCCAGGATTTTGACCCAGCGATAGTGAAGGAACAGTGATATAGTTCCAAGTCAGGATGGTGTGTGACCTGGAGGGGAACTTGCAGGTGGTGGTGCTCCCATGCATTTGCTGCCGTTGTCCTTCTAGCTGGTAGAGGTCGCAGGTTTGAAAGGTGCTGTCTGAGGAGCCTTGATACGTTGAACCAAGTGGTAGCCAGTGTTCCTAACCGTCTCATTTACCTTGATGATGTGCTGATATAAAGTGACACTTGGAAGGGCCACTTGGAACTACTAAAAGCTCTACTTAGAAAATTACAGTCGGCTGATTTGGTGATGAACCTTGTCAAAAGTGAATCTGCAAAAGTGCAGGTAACCTACCTTGGGCATATAGTAGGGCAAGGACAAGTGTTGCTAAGAACAGCAACAGTACAAGCATTGATGGAGTTCCATGCCCTTAAGACTAAACAAGAAATCATGAGGTTTTGGGGGATGTATGGTTTCTACCGCTTGTTTGTACCAAATTTTAATACTATAGCTGCTCCACTGATGGAATTGCTACAAAAAAAGCCAAGTTAGTGTGGTCAGGAGAGTGCCAAGCATCTTTTGAGAGGCTGAAAGCCATTTTGATCAATGAACCAGTGTTGGCTGCCCCGAATTTCACTAAGCCCTTCAAGGTAGCAATTGATACTAGTGACCTGGGGGTCAGTGCAGTCCTGTTGCAAGAAGATGAATCAGGCATAGAAAAGCCAGTGGGATATTTTTCCAAAAAGCTAAATCAACACCAAAAGAGATACTCAACAGTGGAAAAAGAAACCCTGGGCTTGTAAACTAGCTCTTAAAAATTTTGAAGTCTATGTTCGCCACGACTACAGAGAGACACTGGTATATACGGATCATAACACCCTAGCCTTTGTGGAAAAATTCAGAAACCAGAATGCCAGACTATTTCGATGGAGTTTATTATTGCAGCCCTATCACTTAAAGCTTATCCACATTGTGGAGAAAATAATGTAATTGCTGATGCTTTGTCTAGAAGTTAACATTGAGATATCTGAGTACAAAGATGGTACAAAGCAGAACTGTATTAGTTACAGGTAAAGAGTGAATGGGAATGAGTGTGTAAATGTGTTTTAATATTTTTCATCTTCGATTTTTTTTCACATTTTGTAATGAAACGCATTTAAAAATGGCATTTCATTCCTCCAACGATGGAGGTGTTATTAAAGTGCTTCCAATTTTTAATTGTTTTTGAGGACTCGTGTTTTAGAATTATGGAGATGGATTCATTGAAGGACGGAAGTGATTCCATAGATGCTGGACTTTTTTTTAAATGGGTCACTGGAAGGACTCTGTTTAAAAATATTTACTGGATGTCACATGTCTTCAGCTAAGTAAACATCAGGTGCCTTCTGACTATGGGAGTTGTTTACAAGAGAAGTGACATGTCAAGATTTATGGTGCTTAAGAGTGGGTTTCATTTTTGAATATTGTTTTGAGTCAGTTGGGTTTGTCGCCTGCTGAAAGAAACGCCCAGCTCATCTTTTCTCCACCTCTGAAAAACCCTGCAAAAAAAAATCCAGTGCGTGATAGCTGTAACACCTGATGCCGCATTTCTTCTGAGAAGCTTTTGGGAGATTTCCTCTCAGCATCTCCTGAATGAACTGCTTCTGAAAAGATCCCAGTGACTCGTCTATGTGTACTTGGATGACAGACTGTATGCCATCTGGAACATAACAAGTACTTTGGCCAAAGCATCTTTATTTTTCCTTTAACTGGTGTGTGTGCGTGTGTTGGGTGTTTAGAAGGGGATGTATCTATTTACTGTCATATTTCAAACTGTGTTAAAGCTTTGCATCTTTATTGACTAAGTCTTGTTTTATAATAAATTAATACTTTTGTTGTTTATTAAAGAAACCTGGTTGGTGGATTATTCTGAAACTAAAATATATAATTGGCTACATTTATTGGTAACATTTAAATATATGTTGTGACCTGTGGAGAAGTGGAACTACAGAAAGACAGTGCACTCCGCTCGCATTAGTCGTAACACATTGTCATTTGAAGTCAGCACTGTAGCACAATCGCCATTAGTGAAATTAGCTGCTAAACTAGAGCCCAAGCTATAGTTAGTCAAATTAAACATAATCTGGTTTCTTACTCCATGCTGGGCACACGTATCCTATATCAAAGGACAATGACACATGGGATCAGATTTACTTCTTAGAGTCAGAACAATGCAGCTGGGCAGCCACAGTAGGAATGGGATGGAGAAAATGTGAAAAAGAACCGTCGGCATTTAAAGTACAGCTGCAACAAGTTAAAATTCTCATTATTTGAATTCAAAATTCAAAATTTAATGCTACTTTTGAGTGAAATAACTAAACTGTCTTTTTATTCTTTGAAGTATAGAATCACTGATTGTGCTCTCCCAGCGGGGAGCACAAATCAGAGAATTGTTGTCCAATCACCAATTTTTAAATGTAAAAGTGAAATTTGTATGTATGCCTTTATTACCAGAGTACAGATCAGAACCTTGGACAATTAAGATACTATAAATGTGATAGCTGAGCCAGACACAGTTAAAATGTGAATGAGCTAGGTGGTTGTTGTCACTCGATAGTTGTGCCTTTCACCATTTAATACCTTTTTTTAGAAGACCAGTTGTCTTTCTGTGACAACACTTTACCTCACCTGCAGAGTCAGAGAACCTTTGAGGTTTGAAGTCATGTCTGAAATCCAGCATTTCCTGACCATGCAGCACTACTTTGATACAACTGGAGTATCGGGCTAATTAATACACTCAAGCGCTGACGTGAACTCAAATCCACAACCTTCTGAACCCAGAGATTACCAGCTGAACCAAGTGGATCCAAATAATCCAGTCAGTTTTCTGATCAAATTTTCAAACACCATTGCTTTGCTTTGGATGGAATTTAAGCCCCTGTCCCTGGTTTAGGTGGGCAGTGCTTTATTCGTTAAGCCACTGGGTCTGGACAAAATTATGTCAGTTTTCTAAATGTGGAAGAAACCGTTGCTGACTTTATTTTATTGTGAGTATAAAAGTATCCTATTTTTCCTTCAGGAAGCTGAACCCCTCACTCCTGCATGGTCAGAAAAGATGCCGTTACATAAAGGGGAAAAGTCTGTGCAAGGATATAACCAGATATTTTTAGAGAGGGAAAGAGAATTAGTCTTTTGGATCGCTAGATAGAAAGTGTCCCTGACCTGATGGGCATGCCTGTAAATGAAAATAAGTTAACTTTTTATTTTATTTTAAAAGTGTTACACTTTTATTGTTATCAGGCATTAGAAAAACATAATTGCCTAAAATTTCCATTGAACAGTATCAGAGTATCAGTTTGTGATAGCTATTTGTGTGTTTGCGTTGGTGCTAAAATTTTTGAAAAAGCTACAGCTGTACATTTCAAGCCACCGATAATCTTATTTTATTGCATTTCCAGCAATTGAGATCTATGCATTGCTTAAAAAAACTCCTTCTGTACAGGCCCTATCTCGTATCACTGAGGATCCATTCTGCTGGAAATAAATGAAATGCAGGGTAAAATGTCAAACTCTGAAGGGTTACCATTATCAAGAGAAATGCAAGACCTGCAGAATCGATTTAATACAATGATGCACACAATCAACAGCAACTCAAAGGTATGATGTCTTTCATGTATGTACTAAGAGCAGGACTGTTAAGCAATGGATGATGCAGGGGACACATCTAAATATTGAGAGCATTATGCTATGCACATTTTATGGTATTGAGCAGCCAACTGAATAAAGGCAAAATAAGGTTTTAATAATGTATTTGGCATTGGTAATATATGTGCTGTAACGGCACCCCCTATTTATATGAAAAATAGTTTGCCATTTTTAAAGCTGTGTAGATTTATCAAGTATCGTTAATTAATCCAGAATTTTAATTGGTGACTGATGTTTCATTAACTAGAAGCTGACTGAACTATAACATATCAAAAAAAACATGTCCTAAAGGACCTTATGGTTGTGTGACTAAGTATTCTCGGACTGAAAATGTGTTTTGAACAAGCTGGAGCTTGCCATTTCCTGGGTAACTACTGTATGTGTTCAGTCTTACATAGCAACATGTCATTCTTGAAAGGGGTCTGGCTCGAATAAATTATTAATCTGTGGTTGACTAACCACACTAAATTTTTTTGTGTAATGGTCGAACTTGGCACCAACACACTTATATAATTCAAAAACCTGATACTAAATCGTATTTAATTTGCTATTGTGTGTGTGTGTATACCTTTAAGTTCTGCTCTATCTTGCCCTAGCTGAATTTGCTGAGAAATCTAACTGCATTGTCCTTCTCATGATTTTGTACTATCAAAATCTACTATATTGTTCACAATTAGATGCAATTTCGTTTGTTTGCTAGAAATCAAAATCTTACAGAACCAAATCATTTAACCAAACGATTCTGGGTTGCTTCCACCCATAGTATATTCCTGTTGCAGTGTTTCCCTCTGATTATGACTGGCTTTTCAGCTAGATGTTTATTGAATCAGTGTATTAAACATTTTGAAACCAACCTTAAGGGTATACATTCTGTGAAAAGAGTAAGCCAGCAGTTTGGATTGAAAAAACATTTGAACTGAATAACATTGAACTCCTATTTGGTATTTGAAATGGTCAGTCACACCATCAGAGGCTAGCTGATTTGTTATAGCCTTGGAACTTTGAATAAGATGGAGAAAGCATCAACTTCAATTTAAAATCAGCCTAACTTGAAATTGCTGGGTTCTCAGCCTAAATTGACCAAGAGCTGAAAGACTCTCATTCTGTCTAATGGTGCATTGTGTAGAACTCTGAGCCAAAACCAAGATTGAAATACTTTTTTTTAAGCCAAACTTGAATGAATGCTTTTGAAAGATTTAATTAATTGCACACACTCAAATTAAAATTCATTGATCGGTGCTGCACATTGCACTGCTCTGTACAAGCTGAACAATGGAAAGTCAGCATTCACTTTTGTAATATATAAATCAGAAATGCTTTTGTCGCAGCAAGAGTATTCCATTGGACTGCTTGGTTAGTGAATCATAGAATGCATTAGTGAAGATACTGAATGGTGATGACTGAATACATGGATTTTCATTTTATTGCATGTAATTTCAGAATAGTGGTGAAAAAGATTTAAAATTTTGGTGTGATTTGATTATTAAATGAAAGTAACTCCTGAGATGTACCTGAACTATATTTTGTTACAAGTTGAAGCAGACCATATAACAGGGTTGTCCAACCTTTTCACGTGGAGGGGCACATTACAATTTTTGTCTTACATGCGGGTGCCAGTGTGACAATTTCAGCAAGATAAAGTCATTAAAATTTATCTTGCTATTAATTAAAACAACAACAAAGCTGCATTTTTGTGAAGCTTTAAATGAGAAGACTAATTTATTGACTTACTTTCTGGTCACTATGTTGGACACTGATTTAGTGAGGTACCTGGCATTTTCTTGCTTGCACATAAAGTCAGTGTTTGCCTGTACGCCTCTTGTAGTGATGTGGAGTATTCGGGATAGATGTCATTGTTAGGAGTGATCTTGTTCACACTCTCTCCCTCTCTCTCTGCCCCCCCCCCCCCGTACACACTCTCTCTCTCTCTGTTCCCTGTCTCTCTCTTTCCCCCCCCCCCCCCCCCCGCCCCCCCCCCCTCCCGCTTCTCTGTCTCTGACAGTTGCAGAGAGTGGAGTGCTCAGCAGATGGTTGATCGTTTTTTTTAAAATATCAAGTCAATTTCAACCGGCTCAACCGAGCCTGACATTGGGAACAGCAGTTTCTGAACTTCACACGGATTCAGAGGTTTTTAAAAGACCGCTGGAAAACCCCGAATCTGTTCAAAGTTCAGAAACTGCTGTTTCCGATGTCAGGATCTGTCAGCTGTGAAATTAACTTGCGATCTTTTTTAAAAGCCGGTCTGACAATGAGGAATTTCTCATCTCCAGTCATGGACCCTTGGGGAGGATGATGAACGGCCCCGGATACACGCATTTAAATAGAGCTGTTAATGTAGAAGGGATTCCCAAAGCACTTCTCAGGAGTATATTCAGACAAAAATCAACACTGAGGCAAAAAAAGGCAATCTTAAGAGGGGTGACTAAAAGCTTATCAAAGGTAGGCTTTAAGGAGGGTCTAGGGAAGAGAGAGGTGGAGAGGTTTAGTGAGGGAATTCCACAGCTAGTGACTTAGATGGCAGAAGATATGGGGCTGGACTTTGTTCCCAGCCCGACGTCTGGTTCCGTGGCAGGGGGGTGAGGGGGATGGAGAATCGGAGTGGCAGCGGCTGCCATGGAACCCGCCGCCGGGATTGCCAGGCCCAATCTTCCCGGCACGGGGGAAGCTCTGTGGCGGTCCCTCCGCCACTCTGCAACGGGACCTGAGTTAGCATATGTAAATTACATCTTTGCATTAATTAAAATGCAAACCGCAGAGTTCTTGCCTTCAGCTCCCAATCTTCAGTGCGACATGCGGCATTCACGGGCCTTCACTTTCTCGTCCAGAAAATACTGGTGCCAGTGAGGTGAGGAAAGGGTGAACTCTGCACTGTAATGGGTGGGTTTGGGGGAGGCGTGAACTCTGCACTCTAATCGGTATGGCTGGGGGGGGGGGTGAAGGGGTGAACTCTGCATTCTAATGGGTGGGGGTGGGGAAAGTGTGAATGTACTGATGGGTGGTGGGTGAAGGGGTGAACTCTGCACTGTAATGGATATGGGGGTGTGTGAATTGGTGAACTCTGCACTCTAATGGGTATGGGAGTGTGTGAAGGGGTGAACTCTGCACTCTAATGGGTATGGGGGTGGGAAAGGGGTGAACTCTGCACTCTGATGGGTATGGGGGGGAAGGGGTGAACTCTGCACTATGATGGATACAGGGGCAGCAAGGGGTGAACTCTGCACTCGGATGAGTTGGTGGGGGGAAGGGGTGAACTCAGCATTATGTTGTGCTGTTTGCAGGGCTGGCAGCCTTTTAACAATGGCGCCAGCACCTGCTCCTCAACAGGTGATGCTGTGAACGGCTGCCCCCACCATGTGATTGCGGCGGGGTGTGGGGCAGTGGCCGCTGTCAATATGTACAAGTGGCCACCCGCCGCGTAATCATGGTGCGCTGGTCATGTGGGAGGTGGCCGCCGTGTTTCGCACCTGCCATTGCTCCCAGCGGTGGGACTACAAAATCCTGACATTGGACAGAAATAATGGGGCAAAGGGATTTCAGCACGCATAAGAGTTGAAGGAACACAGAATTCTTGCAAGTTTTATTTT
This sequence comes from Heterodontus francisci, assembly GCF_036365525.1. Taxonomy (NCBI): domain Eukaryota; kingdom Metazoa; phylum Chordata; class Chondrichthyes; order Heterodontiformes; family Heterodontidae; genus Heterodontus; species Heterodontus francisci. The sequence continues at coordinate 58,692,526 of NC_090394.1, forward strand.
ATTCATTCATGGGATGTGGGCAGCGCTGGCCAGGCCAGCATTTATTGCCCATCCCTAATTGCCCTTGAGAAGGTGGTGGTGAGCTGCCTTCTTGAACCACTGCTGTCCATTTGGGGTAGGTACACCCACAGTGCTGTTAGGAAGGGAGTTCCAGGATTTTGACCCAGCGACAGTGAAGGAACGGCGATATAGTTCCAAGTCAGGATGGTGTGTGACTTGGAGGGGATCTTGCAGGTGGTGGTGTTCCCATGTATTTGCTGCCCTTGTCTTCGAGTTGGTAGAGGTCGCAGGTTTGGAAGGTGCTGTCTAAGAAGCCTTGGTGCATTGCTGCAGTGCATCTTGTAGATGGTACACACTGCTGCCACTGTGCGTCGGTGGTGGATGGAGTGAATCTTTGTAGATGGGGTGCCAATCAAGCGAGCTGCTTTGTCCTGGAAGGTGTCAAGATTCTTGAGTGTTGTTGGAGCTGCACCCATCCTGGCAAGTGGAGACTATTCCATCACACTCCTGACTTGTGCCTTGTAGATGGTAGACAGGCTTTGGGGAGTCAGGAGGTGAGTTACTCTCCTCAGGATTCCTAGCCTCTGACCTGCTCTTGTAGCCACGGAATTTTGTACAGATGGAGAAGGTTATAGAAATAGGGAGGGGCAAGGCCACGAAGGGCTTTGAACAAGAGGATGAGAATTTTAAATCTGTAGTGATGGTGGACCGGGAGCCAGTGTAGGTCAGCGGGTTCAGAGGTGTTCATTGAATAGGACTTGATGTAGGATAGGAAACATGCAGCAGAGCTTTGAATGAGCTGAGGTTGATGGAAGGTGAGAGGCCAGCCAGGAGAGCATCGGAATAGTTATGTCTGGAGGTAACAAAAATGTGGATGAGGCTTTTGGCTATAGATGGCCTGAAGCAGAGGTGGAGACAGGTGATGTTACAGAAGTGGAAGTTCGGTGGGTCTTTGGGATGGAGAGGATGTGTGGTCTGATTTTCAGCTCTGGATCAAATCTGATTCCAAGTTTGTGAACAGTCACATAGTGAATACAAGTGTAAAATTGGGAATTGAAGTACAACGATCTATAAAAACAACCTTTCTTTCCCTCCACAGATGTAAGAAACAGATGTTTAACAAAGCCAGCGAGTGCTGAGTTGATTTAATTGCTTTTGAAATGAAACTGTACTGGTTATGAAAGGAATGGGAAGTTGATGAAATAAATATGGGAATCCCAATTAAATATTCTATTCAGTATGTGATGTCCATACTGTTAAATCAGATTGGAAGCATACAGCACAGAAGGGGGTCTTTTAGCCCATTGTATTTTTGCCGAATCTTTGCAATAACGACCCACTTGTCCAGTTCTCTGCCCTTTGCTGGTACTTTTATTTTCCTTTTCAGCTATTTATCCACATCCCTTTTAAACACTATTATGGATTTTGATTCCACCATTCTGTCTGGTGGAACATTCCATATCACATAGAACTTACAGCACAGAAACAGGCCATTTGGGCCAACAGCTCCACATGAGCATCCTCCCATGTTCCACATTCTCACCACTCTCTGCGTAAAGAAATTTCTCCAGAATTCCCTGTTGGATTTATTAATTAGTGACTATCTTATATTTATGACCCCTAATTCTGGTCTCCCCGCAAGTGGAAACATCTTTGCTACGTTTACCTTATCAAACCCTTCCATAATCTGGGCAACCTCTATTACGTCACCCCTAGAGAAAAGAGCCCCAGACTGTTCAATCTTTTCTGATAAGTATAATCTCTTAATTTTGATATCATCCCAGTAAGTCTTTTCTGCAACTTCTCTAGTGCTTTTATATCCTTTTTATAATACTGTTCACAGTACTCCAAGTGTGGCCTAACCAAGGGTCTATATAAATTTAACGTAACTTCTCTGTTTTTCAATTCTTTTGCTCTAGAAATGAATTCCTGTGTTTTGTTTGATTTTTTTTTTTAATGGGCTTATTAACCTACATCGCCACAGTTAGCGATTTTATCCATGCTAACAGCTCTGCATAAAGCAGCATTTGATTCATGTGCTGAAATTGTTTTGCTCCGATGTCTTAAGGACCAAGGAGATAATTTCACAGTTTTTGCTTGGCATTTTGCATTCCCAGATAGTTAAATTATTTGGGAAGAGGATGCCATAATGAAATAGCAAGTTCAAGCTCCAATATGGAATATTAGGATGTGATTTCATTCTCATGTTCCTTCATGTATAACTGTATAAAATGCTAGTTAGGCCACAGCTGGAGTACTGTGTACAGTTCTGGGCACCACACTATAGGAAGGATGTGATTGCACTGGAGAGGGTGCAAAGGAGATTCACCAGGATGTTGCCTGGGCTGGAACATTTCAGCTATGAAGAGAGACTGAAAAGGCTAGGGTTGTTTTTCTTAGAGCAGAGAAGGCTGAGGGGGCACATGATTGAGATATACAAAATTATGAGGGGCATTGATAGGAAGAAACTTTTTCCCTTAGTGGAGGTGTCAATAACCAGGGGGCATAGATTTAAGGTAAGGGGCAGAAGGTTTTACACTGCCTGAAGAGGTGGTAGAGGCAGGAACCCTCACAACATTTAAGAAGTATTTAGATGAGCACTTGAAATGCCACAGCATACAAGGCTACGGGCCAAGTGCTGGAAAATATAATTAGAATAATTAGGTGCTTGATGGTCGGCACGGACACGATGGGCCGAAGGGCCTGCTTCTGCGCTGTATAACTCTATGACTGTATGTCAGTGAGTTCTTGTTCCTCAGTGGTGCTGTTTGGGCAGGTGTTAATTGGAGGCCTGACACTTTGCACCGGAGTAAAGTGAGTTGCTGCTGAACTGCTTTTGTGTATCACTTCATGGTTGATTCCAAAGTGGCATTGCAGAGTACTGGGAGCAAAATGTCCCTGCACCCTTTCAGCCGCTGTTGGTGCATGCACAGGGGGAAGATAAGTTCAAGAGGGATATGTAAAATTAGTTGCGGATAGCCTTTTATAGTGGAGGTAGCACCAGCTCCTACAAGAGCAAACCTAATGGGACAAATGGCTATTTCTCATTCCTTAAATCTTGTTATTTTGTCCTTTTACCATAATTTGATATTTCTATTGCACTTTGTAAGTAACTTACTGTACTTTATAAAAATACATTTATTACTGATGAGTGTTAGAAAATTAGTTCTACACAAACCTGGTATGTAATGATATAATTTCAGTTTACCAAAAGGAAAAACAATTAGATGATTTCACGCTTTTTGGTCCTAATACCTGTCCTCCTGTGTTTGTTTTGTAGGTTGCAGCTTTCATGAGCTCCTCTGTAGGTCAGTACCTGGATGATCACCCTTTCGTTGCCTTATTACTACTAGTTTTTACCATAATGTCAGCTGTGCCAGTTGGTTTGTTCCTGATTTTTGCAGTGATTACATCCCTTTTGGCCTGCATTGGTTTCGTTGTGATGGAAGGTACTGAAAGCTTCAAGAATATTTTTTATGTAACTCTTTTACCGTTAACATTAAAATTTACCATCTCAGAAAATTCTGTTTATTGTTAAATGGGGAGATTGTGCGTGATGTTCATATGTTGCTATACATATGAGTTAATGACATTTTTAAATACAAGAATGGGCATGCACAAATTTCTAGGTCCATCTGTTCTTCCTTTTAATTGAAGTTCTGATCAGAATTACTTAATGAGCCAAAAAATGGAGAAAAAAGGATCATCTGAACTGAAAATTAATTTAACGAGGAGAGTATTGTGTGCGTCTGGGTTGGGGTCAGGCAAATGTACTTTAAACCAAATAAACACATACCATCTGTGTAACAGTTTAAAAAAAATACCTGGTAGGAGAAGCCCTCATTCTGATTGTTCTGTTTCAGCCCTGTGGACATGAGTCAGTTTGGTGAGAGAGTGGTTAACAAGAGTTTCCCAAGGATTGACATCTAGACAGCTAGTTCACATGCAGTTTGATATCCACTGCTCTGCAATGCATATGGCTATGTATGTGAAGGAAGGTTTCAATGATCAATTGGGCAGGAAAAAAATGAAATATTTTAATTGGAGTGACAGAAAACCCAAAATAATACTTACTCATTTATTTTCAAGGCTTAAGTAAAGCCTGTAGCAATGAATAATAAATTGAAGTCTATATTTATTGCACAAGGTATTAAAACAATTAAGGTGCCCTCGAGTGTGAGATGTTCACATTCTGGCCACACAAGAAAGAGAGTAGCTTCACATACATTGTAAATTATTTTCATTTTCTGTTAATTAGTTGCTGAATTCTAGATAATGTAAGTAATTTACTGTTTTGTCTTTAACAAGATCTTTCCTTTTTTTAAAAAAAAAGTACATCTCCTTGACATGGTGAAAATAACTTTAGCAAAGAAAATCCAATTCACACTATCCACAAAAAGTGAAAAAAATAACAAAAGTTTAGTTATTATGTCTCCTACATTGATAGATTGTCACTATAAAACATTTACTTTCCTGTGTAATTTAGCTTTTATTCATTTATCTACCAGGTCTGATGCTGTCAATTGGTGGAGTGGTCCTCCTTTGTTTTTTATGTGGGCTGGTTCTCATTTCATTGGCCATCTCTTCTCTTCTGGCTGTCTGCTATTTTACCTTTTCCACGACAATGAATTATTATCACAAATCAAGGTAAAGACATTTCATTAATACTTTAAATTCAATTTAATTTCCAGTAGGGGATTTAATATATTAACATTTTGAGTTTAAATAAAATAAATTAAAATCTGTATTTCAACATATTTGTAAAAATGTATTTTTTTGTAGGTGCTAAATTGCTTGCAGTTTACAGAGCCTTAGTATTTCATTCAGTATTTTTAAATATGTACTCGAGCACAGTCCTGAAAAGCCCTTAGTCTTTTTGTAGATGCTATTTATTGGCATTTTAAGGATGCATCTCACTTTGGCAGTGGAATTCCGCCTGCTGCTATCTCTTTATGAGAAAGATAGTGTCAATACAATATGTTGTACTTGTGTGAAAATTATGACAGTTTTTGACAGATTCTTGAAACTTGAGAAATGGAATCAAAACCATCCAAATTAAATTGCTTCACTGGCCACCAAAGAGGTCTGCAAGTCAATAGGAAAGAAAATTGGGCAGGGTGTAAAACAGACTGCCATTTCACTATCACCCATTTTGAACCACTGCCGCAAGACCAATTTCATCCCCACGAAGTTTAGGCAACCTCCCTCTGTCTAGGTCATAGAGTCATAGAGAGATACAGCACTGAAACAGGCCCTTCGACCCACCGAGTCCACACCGACCATCAACTATCCATTTATACTAATCCTACATGAATCCCATTTTCCCTCTCACATCCCCACCTTCCCTCAATTATCCTACCACCTACCTACACTAGTGGCAATTTTTTTTTTTACAGTGGCCAATTTACCTATCAACCCGCAAGTCTTTGACGTTGTCGGGGGAGAAAATGAAAGTTTAAAAGCATAGGAAATGGGAAGTCAATCTACTGGGCAGAATAGTTTGGATCAAATTGAGTTCCAATTTTGAACTTCAGCTGCAACTGATAAACAAAACACTCTGGAAGGTACAGGTAAATGAAGCCTATGTCAGATGAAAGGATCATAGGAACAAGAGGAGGCCATTTAGCCCCTTTTTCTTGAGCCTGTTCTGCCATTCAGTGAGATGATGGCTGATCTACAACCTAATTCCATATTCCTGCCTTTACCCCATGTCCCTTAATACCTTTGCTTAACACAAATGTATCAATCTCCGTTTTAAAATTAGCAATTGATCTAGCATCAGTTGCCATTTGCGGAAGAGTTTCAAATCTCTACCACCTTTTGTATGTAGAAGTGTTTCCTAATTTCACTCCTGGTAGGTCTGGCTCTAATTTTTAGACTATGCCTCCTAGTCCCAGACTCCCAACCAGTGGAAATAACTATCTGTTCTCCTCAATACGTTGAAAACTTCAATTGAATGGGAGACGGTGGCGTTAGTGGTATTGTCACTGGAGTAGTAACCCGGAGACCCAGGGTATTGCTCTGGGGGCATGGGTTTGAATCCCACCACGGCAGAAGGTGGAATTTGAATTTGAATTCAATGAATAAATCCGTAATTAAAAGCCAATCTAATAATGGCCATGAAACCATTGTCAATTGTTGTAAAGACCCATCTGGTTCACGAATGTGCTTTAGGGAAGGAAATCTGTTGTCCTTACCTGGTCTGGTCTACATGTGACTCCAGACCCACAGCAATGTGGTTGACTCTTAAATGCCCTCTGAAATGGCCTAGCAAGCCACTCAGTTGTATCAAACCACTACAAAGACAATAAAGAATGAAACCAGATGGACCACCCAGCATTGACCAAGGCATCGGAAATAACAATAGCAAACCCAGCCCTGTTAGCCCTACAAAGTCCTCCTGGGGGCTTGTGCCAACTTTGGGAGAGCTGTCCCACAGACTAATCAAGGAACATCCTGACATAGTCATACTCACGGAATCATACCTTACAGACAATGTCCCAGACACTGCCATCACCATCCCTGTCCCACCGGCAGGACAGACCCAGCAGAGGTGGCGGCACAGTGTTATACAGTCGGGAGGGAGTTGCTCTGGGAGTCCTCAACGTCGACTCCAGACCCCATGAAGTCTCATGGCATCAGGTCAAACATGTGCACGGAAACCTCCTGCTTACTACCACCTACCACCCTCCCTCAGCTGCTGAATTAGTACTCCATGTTGAACACTACTTGGAAGAAGCACTGAGGGTGGTAAGGGTGCAGAATGTAGTCTGGGTGGGGAACGTCAATGTCCCTCACCGAGAGTGGCTCGGTATCACCACTACCGACTGAGCTAGCCAAGTCCTAAAGGACTTAGCTGCTAGACTAGTTCTGCGGTAGGTGGGGAGGCAAAAATATACTTGACCTCAACCTCGCCAATCTGCCTGCCGCAGGTGCATCTTTTCATGACAGTATTGGTAGGCGTGACCATCTCACAGTCCTTCTGGAGCCGAAGTCCCGTCTTCACATTGAGGATACCCTCCATCATGTTGTGTGGCACTACCACTGTGCTAAGTGCGACAGATTTAGCAATGCAAACCTGGGCATCCATGAGGTGCTGTGGGCCATCAGCAACAGCAGAATTGTACTCAACCACAATCTGTAACCTCATGGCCCGACATATCACCCACTCTACCATTTCCATCAAACCAGGAGACCAACCCTGGTTCAATGAAGAGTGCAGGAGGGCATGCCAGGAGCAGCACCAGACATACCTCAAAGTGAGGTGTCAACCTGGTGAAGCTACAACCCAGGACTACTTGCATGCCAAACAGCATAAGCAGCATGCAATAGACAGAGCTAAGCAATCCCATAACCAACGGATCAGATCTGAGCTCTGCAGTCCTGCCACATCCAGTTGTGAATGATGGTGGACAATTAAACAACTAACTGGAGGAGGTGGCTCCTCAAATATCCCCATCCTCAATGATGGGGGAGCCCAGCACATCAGTGCAAAACATAAGGCTGGAGCATTTGCAACAATCTTCAGCCAGAAGTGCTGAGTTGATGATCCATCTCGGCCCCCCCATGAAGTCAGCATTACAGATGCCGGACTTCAGCCAATTCGATTCACTCAGCGTGATATCAAGAAACGACTGAAGGCACTGGATACTGCAAAGGGTATGGGTCCTGACAATGTTCCGGCAGTAGTACTGAAGACCTGTGCTCCAGAACTTGCCGCACCCCTAGCCAAGCTGTTCCAGTACAGCTACAACACTGGCATCTGTACGGCAATGTGGAAAATTGCTCAAGTATGTCCTGTACACAAAAAGCAGGACAAATGCAACCCGGCCAATTACCGCCCCATCGATCATCAGCAAAGTGATGGAAGGTGTCATCAACAGTGCCATCAAGCAGCACTTGCTTAGCAATAACCTGCTCAGTGATACCCAGTTTGAGTTCCGACAGGGCCACTCAGCACCTGATCTCATTACAGCCTTGGTTCAAACATGGACAAAAGAGCGGAACTCAAGAGGTGAGGCGAGAGTGACTGCACTTGATATCAAGGCAGCATTTGACCGAGTATGGCATCAAGGAGCCCTAGCAAAACTGGAGTCAATGGGAATCAGGGGGCAAACTCTCTGCTGGTTAGAGTCATACCTAGCGCAAAGGAAGATGGCTGTTATTGTTGGAGGTCAATCATCTGAGCTCCAGAACATCACTGCAGGAGTGCCTCAGGGTAGTGTCCTAGGCCCAACCATCTTCAGCTGCTTCATCAATGACCTTTCTTCAATCAGAAGGTCAGAAGTGGGGATGTTCGCTGATGATTGCACAATGTTCAACACCATTCGCGACACCTTAAATACTGAAGCGGTCCGTGTCGAAATGCAGCAAGACCTGGACAATATCTAGGCTTGGGCTGATAAGTGGCAAGTAACATTCACGCCACACAAGTGCCAGGCAATGACCATCTCCAACAAGAGAGAATCTAACCATCTCCCCTTGACATTCAATGGCATTACCATTGCTGAATCCCCCACTCTCAACATCCTGGGGACTACCATTGACCAGAAACTGAACTGGAGTAACCTTATAAATACCATGGCTACAGGAGCAGTCAGAGGCTAGGAATCCTGCAGTGAGTAACTCACCTCCTGACTCCCCAAAGCCTGTCCAACATATACAAGGCACAAGTCAGAGTGTGATGGAATACTCTCCACTTGCCTGGATGGGTGCAGCTCCAACAACACTCAAGAAACTCGACACCATCCAGAAGAAAGCAGCCCGCTTTATTGGCACACCATCCACAAACATTCACTCCCTCCACCACCGACGCACAGTGGCAGCAGTGTGTACCATCTGCAAGATACACTGCAGCAATGCACCAAGGCTCCTTATGCAGCACCTTCCAAACCCGCGACCTCTACCACCTCGAAGGACAAGAGCAGCAGATGCATGGGAACGTCACCACCTGCAAGTTCCCGTCCAAGTCACACACCATCCTGACTTGGAATTCCTTCACTGTCGCTGGGTCAAAATCTTGGAACTCCCTTCCTAACAGCACTGTGGGTGTACCTACCTCACATGGACCGCAGCGGTTCAAGAAGGCAGCTCACCACCACCTTCTCAACGGCAATTAGGGATGGGCAATAAATGCTGGCATAGCCAGTGACACCCACACCCCATGAATGAATTAAAAAAAAAGAAACTGTACTGGAGTAGCCATATAAATACCGAGGCTACAAAAGCAGGTCAGAGGCTAGGAATCCTGAGGTGAGTAACTCACCTCTTGACCCCCCAAAGCCTGTCCACCATCTACAAGGCACAAGTCAGGAGTGTGATGGAATACTCCCATCCACAAATATTCAATCCCTCCACCACTGACGCAAGCCGCACACCATCCTGACTTGGAGCGATATCGCTGTTCCTTCACTGTCGCTGGGTCAAAATCCTGGAACTCCCTTCCGAACAGCACTGTGGGTGTAACTACCCCACATGGACTGCAGCAGTTCAAGAAGGCAGCTCACCATCACCACCTCGAGGGTAATTTGGGATGGGCAAATAAATGCTGGCCTAACCAGTGACGCCCACAGCCCATGAATTAATTTTTTTTGAAATCCCTTAACCTTCTAAATTCCAGAATTTACATCCCTAGTTTGTGTAACTTGTCAAATTTGTAAGATTCTCAATTTGATCCTGTTATTAACATTTTAAAATATAAATCCCAGTACACTTGCCTTTGTAGTCGTCTTGATTCTCAAGATATGTTGTGAATTAGGTTCTGCTACACTTTCCCACTATGTTGAATAAAAACTCCTGAAACACAGGATGGCAAAATATTGTGGTGGCTTTATTTATTTTTTTATTTAGAGATACAGCACTGAAACAGGCCCTCCGGCCCACCGAGTCTGTGCCGACCATCAACCACCCATTTATACTAATCCTACATTAATCCCATTACCCTCTCACATCCCCACCTTCCCTCAATTCCCCTACCACCTACCTACACTAGGGGCAATTTATAATGGCCAATTTACCTATCAACCTGGAAGTCTTTGGCTGTGGGAGGAAACCGCAGCACCCAGCGGAAACCCACGCGGTCACAGGGAGATCTTGCAAACTCCACACAGGCTGTACCCAGAATCGAACCCGGGTCGCTGGAGCTGTGAGGCTGCGGTGCTAACCACTGCGCCGCCCTGAAGTTCTAGCTAGCACAGTTTGTAAAATAAATACATGAGTGTAATGCTTAGAAATTGGACCACTGATACTGTTCCTACTGGCTGAACAAGGATCTAGCATGAACCTTTTATGTTAACTGTATAATTAGCCTCCTACTCTCTGGGTTTATAGACTGAAATATGGAGAAAAAAGGTTTTCCAGAGTTTCCTACTCCATACACTGTCTCCTGTTGGTTGGAGTGAATAGGAGAATATCAGTATTTATCATTAAAGGGTTTGCCATTAAACAACCTGACATCCTAAGTATTTGAGATTTAAAAAAATTCATTCCATGCACCACATTAACTTCATTTAATTTAAATTTCGTTGCACTGTTCGTAACACCTGCTCCGTAGGCAGCTTTTGATTCAAGTGAACTGTCATTTTTTTCTTCTATCTTCCTTTTCTTTAGTGCAGAACCAAATAATACCAAAGATGTTGTGGTGGCATTTTGGTATGGAGGACCTCCGTAAAATCTGAAGCTCTCTCAAGCAGCAGAAAACAGGCATTCTAATATTTCAGTTTACACCACAGCTCTATATCTGTAGTTATAGAGCAGAAAATGCTGGAAACACTCAGCTGGTCAAGCAGCATCTGTGAAGGGAGAAAGGTTGGGTCAATATTTCAGGTTGATGGCCTTTCATTGACCTGAAACATTAACCCTACCCCATCCTCACTCAACAGATGTTGCCAGACCTACTGAGTGTTTCTAGCATTTTTTCTTTATATTTCAGATTTCCAGTATCTACACTTTTTTAGTTATAGAGGTAAATTCTAGTGTGTTTTCAGTGTGGAAAATATGGTTTGTTCTATATTTCGTGTTGTAAGTATTAAATTCTTTCTTACCTCAATTATAATTTTAGTTGCATTGAGTAACGCCGCAAATGTATTGGATTGATAATACAAACCGTTGTTAATGTTGCTACCTTTTCCTAAGCACTCCAAGTAAGAAAGAAGAAACCATCAGCTGCTCTGCAATTTCATATCCAGATGACACTGAATCCAAATCCACCCAGAAGAAGGAATAGATACCAAAGTACTCCTATCATTACTGAATTAAGTTGTATTTATGTAAAACTATTCTATATTTACTAATTTTCTTTCATGAGAAGAGCTTTCCTTGCTTTTGAATACCATGGCAATTTTTGTTAACAGCAGAAGTTAGTCCCCTCAATTTGTTAGACATTTTAATTTGAATACTGTCATTATGAATGGGAACTTTAGTACACTTTAAACTTTAACTTAAATATTAATATAATTAATTTATAACCTGGAAATCTAATTGGGCACACTATACCATGTGTTGTATCTGCACCAACAATGACTGAAGTCATACCTCTGGGTTCTAACTGTTGTATGATAGTAATACTTTCAATCTATTCATTAATAAAACGGATACTCAAAGCAATATAAATGCATTTGATCCACATTAGCTTACTGTAATACATTTTGAAACAGACTTGTTGAAAATACAATTATTTAGTAAATATTTACAAGTTACATTGCATTGAATAGGGCAAAGTGGTCTATTGAGTTAAAACTTATGAAATATAGGCTAGAGGGGATGATACTTTCTGCTGTTAACAGTTTAAAGAGGCTGTAAACAATAGATATGAGAAATCTAAAGTTGTGGGAGGTGGGAATGGGTGAGGGAAATGCTGTGACTGGAGACTAACACATTTGCCTGTTGCAGAGCTCTTGCAACTGATACTTGCCTAATACGGAATCTAAAGAGAACGATGTTCTATTTCCCAACTTTGTAATCCATTTTCTTGATAGAGAACAAAATCCATACAATAAACCTACTTTTTTTAGCATTGGCATTCATATTCACCAGTTTATTATTAATACCAAATCTATATTTTTAGTCTTTTGCATGTCTTTATTATTACATTCTATATAACTTGTTGAAACTGATGTTGTCGAGTGTGAATAGTAATGGGTTCATCTTTACAATTAAGATGTATTTATATATGAAACTGTGATAGCTTTATGATTTTCATGTACCTTTGTTACTTTTCTCTAACAAAAGGAAAATATAAAAACACACATCATTTAACAGTGCAAATAGTTGATAAGATTTTACGAACCATTATGCCTCATATTTTTGTCATGTTTGTTCTTGTAGGCTGGGTAACTGAATTGATTGATCTCCCATTTGAAGACCTAAGTAACTCCTAATGAATTTGCAAGTTACTTACATTTAACTATCACTGTTACTTACAACATCCATGTTAATAATTTTTTTTTAAACAGCCACAAATCTAATAATGATGTAGATAGCAAAGGACTTTGAAATACTGTGGTTCCTTTAAACCCATGCAGGTGCCATTGACTCAGAGAAATTCTGACCATTGGTGAAGCTAGCTTTCAACAAACAACCAGATGTGAAAGCCAACAAAACTTTGCAAGTACAAAATGGCAGAATGTGACTGAACCTTATTCTAGGTAGATTGCTTGAATCAGTATATAGAGTCAATATTTTGGCATGGGGCAGAAGTCATTTATAAATGTAATTTGTGTCATGACTGTAGTGTTCAAATTCAATTCAGAAGTATCCTACTGTATGGAAAGGAGGACATATTGAGAGTTCATTTGTACTTAATATGGTACTGAAAGACTGAATTCTATTTATATAACACTTTTCACAACAACTGAATGTCTCAAAGCATTTTATAGCCGATGGAGTACTTTTAAAGTAGTCATTGTTGTAATGCACGAAACGCGGCAGCCAAACATTGCGAACAGCAAACTCCCACAAATAGCAATGGATTAATGACCAGATAATCTGTTTTTGTGATGTTGATTCAGGGACTAGGCACCAGGGATAACTCCCCTGCTCTTCTTCAAAATGGTGCCATGGGATCTTTTACATCCAGCAGCACAAGCAGATGGGACCTTGGTTTAACATCTCATCCGTAAAACAGCACCTCCAGCTATGCAGCACTCCCTCAGTACTGCAGAGGTTTGTGCTCCAGTCCTGGAGTGGGACTTGAACCCCGAACCTTGTGACTCAGAGGTGAGAGTACTACCAACTGAACCACAGCTGCCACTGATGAGGACTGAGATGGTACAATTGTTGCGATGCCAGTGTACTGCAGTATTTGTTTCTGACCATGCTGTAATGATGGGACCGAACTGATTAAACTTAATAGGCCCTGCAAATTGGAAAAAGATGTAAAACTATTATATAAACTGCAAAAGTTCATTCTTGTAAGTGTTGCAGTCTAATGTCTAATCCCCTGCATATTCCAGTCCAAAGTTTAAATCTTGGTTGACATAGATGAACACAATTACAAAGCTTTGGAACTACTGCCAGTGGAGTATGCTGGATGAGCTGAGCCACATCCTTGCTGAGTTTGGAGTCAGATGACAAGGACTTCTATAAAAAAAAAAATAATAATTTTGTTCATTCATGGGATGTGGGCATCGCTGGCCAGGACAGCATTTATTGCCCATCCCTAATTGCCTTTGAGAAGGTGACTGTGAGCCACCGCCTTGAAATGCTGCAGTCATAGAGTTATACAGCACAGAAACAGGTCCTTCGGCCCATCATGTCCATGCCAGCCATCATGCAGCCAACTATTCTAATCCCATTTTCCAGCACTTGGCCCGTAGCCTTGTATGCTATGGCGCTTCCAGTGCTCATCTAAATACTTCTTAAATGTTGTGAGGGTTCCTGCCTCTACCACCTCTTCAGGCAGTGTGTTCCAGATTCCAGCCACCCTCTGGGTGAAAAAAATTTTCCTCAACTCTCCTCTAAAACTCCTGCCCCTTACTTTAAATCTATGCCCCCTGGTTATTGACCCCTCCACTGAAGGAAAAAGTTTCTTCCTATCTATGCCTCTCATAATTTTGTATATCTCAATCATATCCCCCCTCAGCCTTCTCTGCTCTAAGGAAAACAACCCTAGCCTTTTCAGTTTCTCTTCATAGCTGAAATGTTCCAGCCCAGGCAACATCCTGGTGAATCTCCTCTGCACCCTCTCCAGTGCAATCACATCCTTCCTATAGTGTGGTGCCCAGAACTGTACACAGTACCCAGCTGTGGCCTAACTAGCGTTTTATACAGCTCCACCATAACCTCCCTGCTCTTTTATTCTGTGCCTCGGCTGATAAAGGCAAGTATTCCATATGCCTTCCTAACCACCTTATCTACCTGCGCTGCTGCCTTCCGTGATCTATGGACAAGTACATCAAGATCCCTCTGACTTTCTGTACTTCCTAGGGTCCTACCATCCATTGTATATTCCCTTGCCTTGTTAGTCCTCCCAAAATGTATCACCTCACAGTTCTCAGGATTAAATTCCATTTGCCACTGCTCTGCCCATCTTACCAGCCCATCTATATCATCCTGTAATCTAAGGCTTTCCTCCTCACTATTTACGACGCCACCAATTTTCATGTCATCTGCGAACGATCATACCTCCCATATTCACGTCTAAGTCATTAATGTACACTACAAACAGCAAGGGTCCCAGCACCGATCCCTGCGGTGCACCACTGGTCACAGGCTTCCACTCGCAAAAACAACCCTCGACCATCACCCTCTGCCTCCTGCCACTAAGCCAATTTTGGATCCACTTTGCCAAATTGTCCTGGATCCTATGGGCTCTTACCTTCTTAAACAATCTTCCATGCAGGACCTTATCAAAAGCCTAACTGAAATCCATGTATACTACATCAACTGCTTTACCCTCATCTACGCATCTAGTCACTGCCTCGAAAAATTCAATCAAGTTAGTTAGACACGATCTTCCCTGACAAAGCCATGCTGACTATCCCTGATTAATCCTGTCCCTCAGAACTGTTTCCAATATTTTCCCAACCGCTGATGTTAGACTGACCAGCCTGTAATTACCTGGTTTATCCCTGCTACCCTTCTTGAATAATGGTACCACATTCGCTGTCCTCCAGTCCTCTGTTACCTCTCTTGTGGTCAAAGAAGATTTGAAAATTTGTGTCAGAGCCCCTGCTATCTCCTCCCTTGCCTCACATAACAGCCTGGGATACATCTCATCTGGGCCTGTGGATTTATCCACTTTTAATCCCGCTATAACAGCTAATACTTCCTCCCTTTCAATGCTAATATGTTCAAGTATATCTCAATCCCCCTCCCTGATCTCTACACCTACATCGTCCTTCTCCATAGTGAACACAGATGCAAAGTAATCATTTAAGACCTCACCTATGTCCTCCAGCTCCACACACAGATTGCCACTTTGGTTCCTAATGGGCCCCACTCTTTCCCTAGTTGTCCTTTTGCCCATAATATACTTATAAAACTCCTTAGGATTTTCCTTTATCTTGCCCGCCAATGTTTTTTCATGTCCCCTTTTCGCTCTCCTAATTTTTTAATTCCCCCCTACAGTTTCTATACTCCTTTAGTGCCTCTGCTATTTTCAGCGCTCCGAATCTGCCATAAGCCTATTTTTTTCCTCATCCAATCCTCTATATCCCTTGACATCCAGGGTTCCCTGGACTTGTTGGTCCTACCCTTCACCTTAACGGGTACATGTTGGGTCTGAACCTTCACTATTTCCTCTTTGAATGACTCCCGCTGGTCTGATATAGACTTTCCTACAAGTAGCTGCTCCCAGTCCACTCTGGCCAGATCCTATTTTATCATATTGAAATCGGCCTTCCCCCAATTCAGTACCTTTATTTCCAGCGCGTCTTTGCCCTTTTCCATAACTACCTTAAATCTTAGAGTTATGGTCACTATCCCCAATATGCTCCCCCACTGACACTTGCTAGCTTCATTCCCTAGGATTAGGTCCAGTTCTGCCCCTTCTCTTGTAGGACTTTTTACGTACTGGCTCAAAAAGCTCTCCTGTATGCATTTTAAGAATTCCATCCCCTTAAGCCTTTTACACTGAGACTATCCCAGTTGATATTAGGTAAGTTGAAATCCCCTATTATTACCCTGTTATTTTTGCACCTCTGAGATTTGCCTACATATCTGCTCCTCTATCTCTCCCTGACTGTCCACGTGGGGTAGATACGCCCACAGTGCTGTTCGGAAGGGAGTTCCAGGATTTTGACCCAGTGACAGTGAAGGAACAGTGATACAGTTCCTAGTCAGGATGGTGTGTGACTTGGAGAGGAACTTGCAGGTGGTGGTGTTCCCATTGCATCTGCTGACCTTGTCCTTCTAGGTGGTAGAGGTCATGGGTTTGGAAGGTTCTGTCTAAGGAGCCTTGGTGCGTTGCTACAGTGCATCTTGTAGATGGTACACACTGCTGCCACTGTACGTCAGTGGTGGAGGCAGTGAATGTTTGTGGATGGGTGCCAATCAAGCGGGCTGCTTTGTATTGGATTGTATTGAGCTTCTTGAGTGTTGTTGGAGCTGCATCCATCCAGGCAAGTGGAGAGTATTCCATCTCACTCCCGACTTGTGCCTTGTAGATGGTGGACAGGCTTTGGGGAATCAGCAGGATTCCTAACCTCTGACCTGCTCTTGTATCCATGGTATTTATTTGGCTACTCCAGTTTCCGGTCAATGGTAGCCCCCAGGGTGTTGATAGTGGGGGATTCAGTGATTGTAATGCCATTGAATGTCAAGGAGAGATGGTTAAATTCTCTCCTGTTGGAGATGGTCATTGCCTGGCACTTGTGTGGTATGAATGTTACTTTACACTTATCAGCCCAAGCCTGGATGTTGTCCAGGTCTTGCTGCATTTCTACATGGACTGCTTCAGTATCTGAGGAGTCACGAATGGTGATGAACATTTGCAATCATCAGCGAACATCCCCACTTCTGACCTTGTGATTAAAGGAAGGTCATTGATGAAGCAGCTGAAGATGTTTGGGCCTAGGACACTTCCCTGTGGAACTCCTGCAGTGATCTCCTGGAGCTGAGATGATTGACCTCCAACAACCGCAACCATCTTCCTTTGCGCTAGGTATGACTCCAACCAGTGGAGAATTTTCCCCCGATTCCCATTGACCCATTTTGCTAGGGCTCCTTAACGTCACTGAACAGGTTATTACTAAGCAAATGCCACTTGATAGCACTGTCGATGACACCTTCCATGACTTTACTGATGATTGAGAGTAGACTGATGGGGTGGTAATTGGCAATAATGCTACAATAATAGGAGTGGGGATGTCTCAGATCGGCTGCAGAACATTCTGAAGGGGGAGGGTGAACAGCCAGTTGTCGTCGTGCACATAGGCACCAATGATATAGGTAAAAAAAGGGATGAGGTCCTACAAGCAGAATTTAGGGAGTTAGGAGCCAAGTTAAAAAGTAGGACCTCAGAGGTAGTAATCTCAGGATTGCTACCAGTGCCACGTGATAGTCAGAGTAGAAATGAAAGAATAGTCAGGATGAATGCGTGGCTTGAGAGATGGTGCAGGAGGGAGGGGTTCAGATTTTTGGGACATTGGGACCGGTTCTGGGGGAGGTGGGACTATTACAAATTGGACGGTCTACACCTGGGCCGGACTGGAACCAATGTCCTTGGGCGTGCTTTTGCTAACACTGTTGGGGAGGGTTTAAACTAATGTGGCAGGGGGACGGGAGCCAAAGGAGGTCAGTGGAGAGTAAGGATGTAGTAACTAAAGCCTGTAAGGAACTAGATAATGAAGTCAGCGTGACTAAGGGAAAGAGTAGGCAGGGAGCAGATGATGAAAGCAAAGGGACTGGTGGTCTGAGGTGTATTTGTTTTAATGCAAGAAGTGTAATAGGTAAGGCAGATGAACTTAGGGCTTGGATTAGTACCTGGGAGTATGATGTTATTGCTATTACTGAGACTTGGTTAAGGGAAGGGCATGATTGGCAACTAAATATCCCAGGATACCGATGCTTCAGGCGGGATAGAGAGGGAGGTAAAAGGGGTGGAGGAGTTGCATTACTGGTCAAAGAGGATATCACAGCTGTGCTGAAGGAAGGCACTATGGAGGACTCGAGCTGTGAGGCAATATGGGCAGAACTCAGAAATAGGAAGGGTGTGGTAACAATGTTGGGGCTGTACTGCAGGCCTCCCAACAGCGAGCGTGAGATAGAGGTACAAATATGTAAACAGATTATGGAAAGCTGTAGGAGCAACAGGGTGGTGGTGATAGGAGATTTTAATTTTCCCAACATTGACTGGGTTTCCCTTAGTGTTAGAGGTCTAGATGGAGCAGAATTTGTAAGCAGCATCCAGGAGGGTTTTCTAGAGCAGTATGTAAATAGTCCAACTCGGGAAGGGGCCATACTGGACCTGGTGTTGGAGAATGAGCCGGGCCAGGTGGTTGATGTTTCAGTAGGTGACTACTTTGGGAATAGTGATCACAATTCCGTAAGTTTTAGAATACTCATGGACAAAGACGAGAGTGGTCCTAAAGGAAGAGTGCTAAATTGGGGGAAGGCCAACTTAACCAAAATTCGGCAGGAGCTGGGGAATGTAGATTGGGAGCAGCTGTTTGAAGGTAAATCCACATTTGATATGTGGGAGGCTTTAAAAGAGAGGTTGATTAGCGTGCAGGAGAGACATGTTCCTGTGAAAATGAGGGATAGAAATGGCAAGATTAGGGAACCATGGATGACAGGTGAAATTGTGAGACTAGCTAAGAGGAAAAAGGAAGCATACATAAGGTCTAGGCGGCTGAAGAAAGACGAAGCTTTGAAAGAATATCGGGATTGTAGGCGCAATCTGAAACGAGGAATTAAGAGGGCTAAAAGGGGTCATGAAATACCTTTAGCAAACAGGGTTAAGGAAAATCCCAAAGCCTTTTATTCATATATAAGGAGCAAGAGGGTAACTAGAGAAAGGATTGGCCCACTCAAGGACAAAGGAGGAAAGTTATGCGTGCAGTCAGAGAAAATGGGTGAGATTCTAAATGAGTACTTTGCATCGGTATTCACCGAGGAGAGGGACATGACGGATGTTGAGGTTAGGGACAGATTTTTGATTACTCTAGGTCAAGTCGGCATAAGGAGGGAGGAAGTGTTGGGTATTCTAAAAGGCATTAAGGTGAACAAGTCCCCAGGTCCGGATGGGATCTATCCCAGGTTACTGTGGGAAGCAAGAGAGGAAATAGTTGGGGCCTTAACAGATATCTTTGCAACATCCTTAAACACGGGTGAGGTCCCGGATGACTGGAGAATTGCTAATGTTGTCCCCTTGTTTAAGAAGGGTAGCAGGGATAATCCAGGTAATTATAGACCGGTGAGCCTGACGTCAGTGGTAGGGAAGCTGCTGGAGAAGATACTGAGGGATAGGATCTATTCCCATTTGGAAGAAAATGGGCTTATCAGTGATAGGCAACATGGTTTTGTGCAGGGAAGGTCATGTCTTACCAACTTAATAGAATTCTTTGAGGAAGTGACAAAGTGGATTGATGAGGGAAGGGCTGTAGATGTCGTATACATGGACTTCAGTAAGGTGTTCGATAAGGTTCCCCATGGTAGGCTGATGGAGAAAGTGAAGGCGCATGGGGTCCAAGGTGTACTAGCTAGATGGATAAAGAACTGTCTGGGCAACAGGAGACAGAGAGTAGCAGTGGAAGGGAGTTTCTCAAAATGGAGACGTGTGACCAGTGGTGTTCCACAGGGATCCGTGCTGGGACCACTGTTGTTTGTGATATACATAAATGATTTGGAGGAAAGTATAGGTGGTCTGATTAGCAAGTTTGCAGACGACACTAAGATTGGTGGAGTAGCAGATAGTGAAGGGGACTGTCAGAGAATACAGCAGAATATAGATAGACTGGAGAGTTGGGCAGAGAAATGGCAGATGGAGTTCAATCAGGGCAAATGCGAGGTGATGCATGTTGGAAGATCCAATTCAAGAGTGAACTATACAGTAAATGGAAAAGTCCTGGGGAACATTGATGTCCAGAGGGATTTGGGTGTTCAGGTCCATTGTTCCCTGAAGGTGGCAACGCAGGTCAATAGAGTGGTCAAGAAGGCATACGGCATGCTTTCCTTCATCGGACGGGGTATTGAGTACAAGAGTTGGCAGGTCATGTTACAGTTGTATAGGACTTTGGTTCGGCCACATTTGGAATACTGCGTGCAGTTCTGGTCGCCACATTACCAAAAGGATGTGGATGCTTTGGAGAGGGTGCAGAGGAGGTTCACCAGGATGTTGCCTGGTATGGAGGGCGCTAGCTATGAAGAGAGGTTGAGTAGATTAGGATTATTTTCATTAGAAAGACGGAGGTTGAGGGGGGACCTGATTGAGGTGTACAAAATCATGAGAGGTATAGACAGGTTGGATAGCAAAAAGCTTTTTCCCAGAGTGGGGGATTCAATTACTAGGGGACACGAGTTCAAAGTGAAAGGGGAAAGGTTTAGGGGGTATATGCGTGGAAAGTTCTTCACACAGAGGGTGGTGGGTGCCTGGAACGCGTTGCCAGTGGAGGTGGTAGACGCGGGCACGATAGCGTCTTTTAAGATGTATCTGGACAGATACATGAATGGGCAGGAAGTAAAGAGATACAGACCCTTAGAAAATAGGCGACAGGTTTAGATAGAATATTTCGATCGGCGTAGGCTTGGAGGGCCGAAGGGCCTGTTCCTGTGCTGTAATTTTCTTTGTTCTTTGTTCTTTGTACTCACTTGATCAAATAGAATGTTTCCACTGGCAACTATAGGAAACTATTAATGATTACTGATGGCTTGTGATTATGGTCATTCTTATGACTTTTGAGTGCATGGTCCCTATGTTGGTCAACTAGTGTTCCCAAGTTCCTGCAACTAATTCTGGTACCTTTTCGCTTAGTAGAACATGTGTACAACCCATCACTTCTGCAGAGTTTTTGTAACGCTGCAACTCTATTTTAAAAAGTCTTAAGTCGTGCATAGGATATCAGAGGGCATAATGCTGGCTTTCATTCTAACTTATTAAGTATACTGGACAAAGAAACAGTTCCTCTGGAATTCTATAGTGACTAAATTGCAGTTGCTAGCAACCCGTGTATCCGATCCATAATTTGAGATGTTTTTCGCTGTGCTGTTAAACATGTGCTCATTACTGAATGGCCTACTGTCATTTAGATCTTGATGGTTCTTGCATTCTGGTTCTTTGCTAACCTTCTTCTAGATTATTTCAGCTTTTGTATCATGGATAACTCTCCATACCTTCGAGCGTGTCTGCCTTTGCTTTGAAAGCTAGGTAAGACACTAGGAAAAGTGACAACAAATTTGCCTCGTAATCTCTTTTTATCCTAGGCTTTCTTAAGATCTAAGGTCTTGGAAAACGATAGTATGTGGTGTGATATATTCTAAGCTTAAAAGATCAATTACACACATGTTACAAAAGATGAACAAGCACATAAAATACAGTCTCAGAATATAGTTATAATTACAGTCAACAGCCTTCCACCAAACTCCTCAGGTAGATGAGAAACAAAGAATGCAACTCCAAAAACTAACCCTTTAAACAAAGCTATTTAAAATGCATAGAGTTTCTCCTTCCAATCAAGAATACCAAATTGAATTGTAATGACTGGAGTTGGCGGTCACTTTCAGTTCTCTGCTGCACCAAGTTGAAGTGTAGACTTTGTAGCAGGTCTTCATTTTTAGGCTGGATCTTTCCACAGCCCATAGCTGGACTGTCTTACATGAGGATGCTGTGAGCTCCCCTGTCTGTCTCAAGAGTTACCTTTTTAAAAGTCAAACACCATCAAATTAGAGTTTCTGTTAATTGACACATGGCCTTCTCCCCTGTTGTGATCACACAATGGACCAGAACGTGGATTCCACAGTTATCTATTAATGTTTGAATGGATACTACTGTGTTACGATGTGTCTACTTCACACCTTCTTTGTTTCAGAAGAAAACTTTTCAATTCGGGAATGTCTCTTGTTGGTTTTAAGATGGGTGTAGTTAACACCTCTTGGTCTGGAATGTATCCTTTTGTCCTTTCGAGATGGTGAGGCAGTTTGAATACACAGGCTTGGTCATCTGACCTTCGATGGCCATCTTGCAACGCATTGTCAATTTTTTTTTAAAGAGAAGTCAATTTCAGAGTCCACATTGAATAAAGCTCGTATCTTAAAAGTAGGAATATGATTTGTCTTTACTGAGTATGATACAAACATAATGACACTTGTCTAGTCTATACACATTAGCATTTTTAACATGTAGGATCAATCCTGAGCCTTCCCGGCATAAACATTTCCAGTTCCTGCAGCCTCTCCTCACAACTCAGACATCTAATCCTAGCTATTAGTATAGTATAATTTCATAGGACTCTCCAATGCTTGGTTGTCTTCCTCATAATACAATGACCAGAACTGTACACAGTGCACCAGGTGAGACCAGGCCAGTGTTCTACACTTTCTTAAATTTATGCTTTGTTCCCCTGGCTGAAAAGCTGAAGATCCATTTTGCTTGTCTCACTGCTGTTCTTCATGCTGATGCTTGCATCAATATATCCATCAGCATTTATACATGTACAGATAATCAGGGAGAAAGCTATTTGCTATAAATCACAAACTGAGGAATAACTCTCCCAGACTGACCAGAAACATCACATTGTCCACTTATTCAGCTAAGGAATATAAGCTGTGTATGATGGCATCTGTAGGATGGTGAGTGTGATACAAATCATTCACCTGGATAGTGTGGTGAGAGTTTTTTGTTCATTTTTGGGGTGAAAGTGACATTAGCAAGGCTGCATTTTTACCGATCTCTCAGAAAATAGTGGTGCATTTTCTCCTTGAATCGCTGCAGTGATTCTGGTGATGATGCTCCCAAATTGATGTTAGTCATGGAATTCCAAGGCATTGACCCAGCAATCATAGAAGAAAAGATAAGTATTGAAGTCAGAATGGCATGTAACCTAGATCAGAACTTACTGTTTTGTCCTTTTGATGGTGGTGTTCACAAGGAAAAGAAATGCTGTCAAAGTAATCTTGGTGATCATATGTACTACAGCTGCAGTACGCCATTGATGAAGTGGATGGACATTGAATCCAGTGGCAGGAGCACCAATCAAGCAAAATTCTGTGTGCTGGCTCATGTCAAAGTGTTACAATCTCAATGAGATAGTCAACGTCAAAAATCCTAGAACAATATAAAGAATTGCATGACAAGCTTTCACTTTTAAGACTTTTATTATAACAACTAAACTAAAACCCCAAGTTACAAAGAAAGGCGTTTTCTTCACTTATTAAACTACTTGAAAACCGCACACCATGCTTAAGAGCATCATGTGGGCCCACATCAGAGACGCCATCTATGAGTCAGCTATGACCACCTATGGCAAACGTGTGAAGCAGAATGCAGACTGGTTTCAATCTCACTTTGAAGAGCTGGAACCTGTCATAGCTGCTAAGCGCATTGCACTGCTGAACAACAAGAAAGCCCCCAGCAAGTTAACATCCGTAGCACTTAAAACAGCCAGGCGCTGCGCAAATGACTACTGGCAACACCTATGCAGTCGTATTCAGCTGGCCTCCGACACCAGAAACATCAGAGGAATGTATGATGGCATTAAGAGAGCTTTTGGGCCAACCAGCAAGAAGATCGCCCCCCTCAAATCTAAATCAGGGGACACAATCACTGACCAATGCAAGCAAATGGACCGCTGGGTTGAGCACTACCTAGAACTGTACTCCAGGGAGAATGTTGTCACTGAGACCGCCCTCAATGCAGCCCAGCCTCTGCCAGTCGTAGATGAGCTGGACATACAGCCAACAAAATCGGAACTCAGTGGTGCCATTGATTCTCTAGCCAGCGGAAAAGCCCCTAGGAAGGACGGCATTACCCCTGAAATAATCAAGAGTGCTAAGCCTGCGATACTCTCAGCACTCTACGAACTGCTATGCCTGTGCTGGGACGAGGGAGCAGTACCACAGGACATACGCGATGCCAATATCATCACCCTCTATAAAAACAAAGGTGACCGCGGTGACTGCAACAATTATCATGGAATCTCCCTGCTCAGCATAGTGGGGAAAGTCTTCGCTCGAGTCACTTTAAACAGGCTCCAGAAGCTGGCTGAGCGTGTCTGCCCTGAGGCACAGTGTGGCTTTCGAGCAGAGAGATCCACCATTGACATGCTGTTCTCCCTTCGTCAGATACTGGAGAAATGCCGCGAACAACAGATGCCCCTCTACGTTGCTTTCATTGATCTCGCCAAAGCCTTTGACCTCGCCAGCAGACGTGGTCTCTTCAGACTAATAGCAAAGGTCGGATGTCCACCAAAGCTACTAAGTATCATCACCTCATTCCATGACAATATGAAAGGCACAATTCAGCATAGCGGCGGCGCCTCATCAGACCCCTTTCCTATCCTGAGTGGCGTGAAACAGGGCTGTGTTCTTGCACCCACACTGTTTGGGATTTTCTTCTCCCTGCTGCTCTCACATGTGTTCAAGTCTTCAGAAGAAGGAATTTTCCTCCACGCAAGATCAGGTGGCAGGTTGTTCAACCTTGCCCGTCTAAGAGCGAAGAGCAAAGTACGGAAAGTCCTCATCAGGGAACTCCTCTTTGCTGACGATGCTGCATTAACATCTCACACTGAAGAGTGTCTGCAGAGTCTCATCGACAGGTTTGCGGCTGCCTGCAATGAATTTGGCCAACCATCAGCCTCAAGAAAATGAACATCATGGGACAGGACATCAGAAATGCTCCATCCATCAATATTGGCGACCACAGTCTGGAAGTGGTTCAAGAGTTCACCTACCTAGGCTCAACTATCACCAGTAACCTGTCTCTAGATGCAGAAATCAACAAGCGCATGGGAAAGGCTTCTGCTGCTATGTCCAGACTGGCCAAGAGAGTGTGGGAAAATGGCGCACTGACACGGAACACAAAAGTCCGAGTGTATCAAGCCTGTGTCCTCAGTACCTTGCTTTACGGCAGCGAGGTCTGGACAACGTATGTCAGCCAAGAACGACGTCTCAATTCATTCCATCTTCGCTGCCTCCGGAGAATCCTTGGCATCAGGTGGCAGGACTGTATCTCCAACACAGAAGTCCTCGAGGCGGCCAACATCCCCAGCATATACACCCTACTGAGTCAGCGGCGCTTGAGATGGCTTGGCCATGTGAGCCGCATGGAAGATGGCAGGATCCCCAAAGACACATTGTACAGCGAGCTCGCCACTGGTATCAGACCCACCGGCCGTCCATGTCTCCGCTTTAAAGACGTCTGCAAACGCGACATGAAGTCCTGTGACATTGATCACAAGTCGTGAGAGTCAGTTGCCAGCAATCGCCAGAGCTGGCGGGCAGCCATAAAGGCGGGGCTAAAGAGTGGCGAGTCAAAGAGACTTAGCAGTTGGCAGGAAAAAAGACAGAAGCGCAAGGGGAGAGCCAACTGTGTAACAGCCCTGACCACCAATTTTATCTGCAGCACCTGTGGAAGAGTCTGTCACTCTAGAATTGACCTTTATAGCCACTCCAGGCGCTGCTCCACAAACCACTGACCACCTCCAGGCGCTTACCCATTGTCTCCTGAACAAGGAGGCCGAAGAAGAAGGGCAGGAATGGCTTGTTCACTGAGGATTCCATCAATTTTATCTACAAAGTCCAGAGGTCTGGTTTCACAGAGCTACCTGGGCCCTCCACTGTTCCCAGGCATTAACAGCTGCCTGAAACAAGGAATCACTGACTCCTTGTTTACGACCCGAAAGACTGGGAGGGCAAAACCCATGGTTCTTCAGATGTTACACCTGCAGTCTCTGTTTTTCAAAGAAAAAGTCTTGAAACCATGTTCTCGGTTGCTGTGGCAACCAAGATTTCTGTCTTGTTCTTTAACAGTGGCTGTGAGGTCACCTGACTTTCCAAACTCCATTTTAAACTCTTAAAAAGCACAGTTTTTAAAACATAATCATGATACAAAGTCCATAACACAAGCTTCTTGCATGTTGCTGTGGCTGCACCCATCCAGGTGAGTGCTGAGTACTTCATGACACTCTTGACAAGCCATCTAGATGATGGAGAGGCTTTGAGGAGTCAGGAAGTGAGCCATTTCTTGCAGAGTGTCCTGCCTCTGCCCTGTTGTAGCCCTGATGTTCATATGCTTTGTCTAGTTAATCTTCTGGTCAGTGTGCCACAAATGCTACATACCATTTGTCAGATCAAGCTTGGATGTTGTCCAGGTCACGCTGTAGGCTGGCATGAGCTGCTTCATTATAGATGAGTTATGAATGGAGCTTAATATTGTGGAATCCTCAGTGAAGAAGCCATTCCTGCCCTTATGATAGAGGGAAGATTATTAATGAAGCAGCTGAAAATGGTTGAGCTGAGGATACATCCCTGAAGAACGCTGGCAGTGATCTTCTGGGGATGGAAGGATTGGCCTCTGACAACCACAATCATTTGTATTGGGCTGACTCAAGTCAGTCAAGCCACTGAAGGATTTTCCCTTTGCCCCCATTGAATTCAGTATGACTCTGGCTCCTTGGAGCCATACTCAGTCCAGTGCTGCCTTGATACCAATGCTAGCTACTCTTGCGTCTCCTCTGGCACTCAGCTCAGTGTTCATGTCTGGATCAAAGCTGGGATGAGGTTGCAAACTGAGTGTCTCTGCTGGAACCCAAATGGAGCAGAATATTGGTAAGTAGGCTTTACTTGACAGCACTATTTATTACGCTTTCCCTCATTTTATTGATGATTAGGTGGAGACTGATGGGATGGTAATCGGCCAGGTTAGATTTCCCTGCTTTTTGTGAATTGGACATACCCGAGAGTCTTTAACATTTCTAATAGGTGCAACAAATTAATCATTGACTATGCCATTCTATAGACATATAAGGAATGTCAATATGCACATGTATGGTAACTCCAGATCACTTTTTATGCTTCTTTATACTGCAAGAAATGCAGTAGTTGAAAGGCTTTAAAAATTGCCTTAAATATGTTATGGAATTCAGGAACATAGGAACAGGAATAGGCCATTCAGCCCGTTGAACTTGCTCCGCCATTCACTTAGATCATTGAGCATGTTCAAGACAGAAATCAATAAATATTTCGATCATCTACCTCATGCCACTTTCCCACATTATTCCCATATCCCTTGATGTCATAGGTGTCTAAATATTTATTGATTTCTGTCTTGAACATGCTCAATGATTGAGCTTCCACAGCCCTCTGGGGTAGAGAATTCCAAAGATGTATCACCCGCTGAGTGAAGAAATTTCCTCCTCATCAAGTCTTAAATGGCCCACCCCTTATTCAGCGACTATGTCCCATGGTTCTAGACTCACCAGCCAGGGGAAACATCCTATATACATCCACCCTGTCATACCCTATATGAATTTTGTAAGTTTCAATGAGATACCTCTCATTCTTAGAAATTTTAGAGAATACAGGCACAGTTTCCTCAATCTCTCCACATAAGAAAATCCCTCCATCCCACGGATTAGTTGCACTCCCTCTATGGCAAGTATATCCTTCCTTAGATGAGGAGACCAAAACTGTGCACAATAGTCCAGTTGCGGTCTTACCTAGGCTCTATACAATAGCAGAAAGACTTCTTTACTCCTGTACTCAAAATCCCTTGCAATGAAGGCCAACATACCATCTGCCTTCCTAAGCTTGCTGCATGCTGGGTTTTTAGTGACTCATGAATGGATGATAAGGAGATGGCAGATGAACTGATATTTTGCATTGGTCTTCACTATTGAGGATACGAGTAACATCCCAGTATTAGCTGTAAGTCAGGAATTGGAAGGGAGGGAGGAACTCAAGAAAATTACAATCAGCAGGGAAGTGGGACTGAAGAAATTGTTTGGAGCTGCGGGCTGACAAGTCCTCAGGTCCTGATGGACTCATCCTAGGGTGTTAAAAGAAGTGGCTAGTGAGATAGTTGATGCAAAATAAAAACAAAAAATGCTAGAAATACTCAGCAGGTCTGGCAGCATCTGTGGAGAGAGAAGCAGAGGTAACGTTTCAGGTCAGTGACCCTTCATCAGTTCTGATGGAATTCTTTGAGGCAGTTACATGTGCTGTGGATAAAGGGAAACCGGTGGATGTATTGTACTTAGATTTCCAGAAGGCATTTGAAAAGGTGCCATATCAAAGGTTATTGCAGATAATAAAAGCTTAGGTCTAGAGGGTAACATATGGATAGAAGATTGGCTAGCTAACAGGAAACAGAGAGTAGGCATAAAAGTCATTTTCTGGTTGGCAAAATGTAACGAGTAGTGTGCCACAGCGATCTGTGCTGAAACCTCAACATTTTACAATTTATATAAATGGCTTAGATGAAGGTATGGTTGCTAAATTTGCTGATGACACAAAGATAGGTAGGAATGTAACTTGTGAAGAGGACATTAGGAGGCTACAAAGGGATATAAATAGATTAAGTGAGTGGGCAAAGACCTGGCAAATGGAGTATAATGTGGGAAAGTGGGAAATTGTCCACTTTGGCAGGAAGAATAAAAAAGAAGCATATTATCTAAATGGTGAGAGATTGCAGAGCTCTGAGATGCAGAGGGATCTGGGTGTCCTGGTGCATGAATTGCAAAAGATTAGTGTGCAGGTACAGCATGTAATTAGGAACGCTAATAGAATGTTATCGTTTATCACAAGGGGAATTTGAATGCAAAAATAGGGAGGTTATGCTTCAGCTTTTCAGGGCATTGGTGAGACCACATCTGGAGTACTGTGTACAGTACTAGTCTCCATATTTAAGGAAGGATTTAAATGCGTTGGAGGCAGTACAGAGAAGGTTTACTAGACTAATACCTGGAATGAGTGGGCTGTCTTACGAGGAAAGATTGAACAGGCCAGGCTTGTATCCATTGGAATTTAGAAGAGTAAGATTATATGATTGAAACATATAAGATCCTGAGGAGTCTTGACAGTTTGAATGTGGAAAAGCTGTTTCCCCTTGTGGGAGATTCTAGAACTGGGGTAATTGTTTAAAAATAAGGGGTCGCCCATTTAAGATAGATTAGGAGAAATTTTTTCTCTCAGAGGGTCATGAGTCTTTGGAATTCTCCTCCTGAACAGGCGGTGGAAGCGGAATATTTTTAAGGCAGAGGTAGATAGATTCTTAATAAGCAAGGTGGTGGAAGGTTATCAGGGGTAGGTGGGAAATGTGGAGTATTCAGTTCAGCCATGAACTTATTGAATGGCGGAGCAGGCTTGAAGGACCGAGTGACCTACTCCTGCTCCTAATTCGTATGTTCGTATGAACAAGGACACTCTGGTCCCTTTGGACATCAACACTACTCAACCTCGCACCATTTATGAAATACTCTGTCTTTCTGTTTTTTCTACCAATGTGAATCACTTCACACTTATTTACATTATATTTCATCTGCCATGTTCTTGCCTTTTCACTTAGCCTGTCCAAGTCTTCTTGAAGCTGCTTTGCATTCCCCTCACAACTTACATTCCCATCTAGTTTTGTGTCATCAGCAAATTTGGAAATATTACATTTGGTCCCCATATCAAAATCAGTTATATAGATTGTGAACAGCTGTGGCCCCAGCACTGATACTTGCAGTACCCCACTAGTAACAGTCTGCTATCCTGAGAATGACTCTTTTATTCCTACTCTCTGCTTTCTGTCTGTTAACCAATTCTCAACCCATAGCAGTATATTACCCCCAATCCCATGTGCTCTAATTCTGTTTACAAAACTCCTGTGTGGGACCTTATCAAAAGCCTTCTGAAAATCCAAATACATCACATCCACTTGTTCTCCTTTATCTATGTTAAAAGTAACATCCTCAAAAAAAACTCCAACAGGTTTGTCAAACACGTTTTCCCTTTCAAGTCCATCTTTGCTCTGCCCAATCATATAATTATTTTCTAAGTGTCTAGTTATCACATCCTTTCTAACAGAGTCTAACATTTTTCCCACTACTCATGTCAAACTAACAGGTCTATAGGTCCCTGTTTTCTCTCTCCCTCCTTTCTTAAATAGTGGGGTTACGTTTGCTACTTTCCAGATGGCAGAAACCTTTCCAGATTCTATAGAATTTTGAAAGATAACCACTATTGCATCCACTATATCTATAGCCACCTCCTTCAGCAATCTGAGGGATGTAGCTCATCTGGTCCAGGGGATTTATCAATCTTCAATCCAGTTAATTTTTTGATTACTACCTCTTTATTAATACTAATTTCTTTCAGTTCCTCATTTTCACAAGTCCCTTGGTTCCCTACTGTTTCTGAGCGATTATCTATCTTCCTCCGTGAATACAGACACACAGTAACTGTTTAGTTTCTCTACCATTTCCCTATTCTCCATTATAAATTCTCCTGTTTCAGCCCGTAATGGACCCACATTTGACCTTGTTAATCTTTACCTTTTCACATACCTAAAGAGGCTTTTACAGTCCGCCTTAATGTTTCTCGCTAGCTTGCATTCATATTCTCTTTTCCTGTTCTTTATCAGTTTCTTGGTCATTCTAAATTGCTCCCAATCCTCGGGCTTACCACCTTTTCTGGCAACCATATAAGCCACTTGCTGTGATCTAATGCAATCTTGAACTTCTTTTGTTAGCCACAGTTGATTAATCTTTCCTGTGAGGTTTTTATGTCTTAAAGGAAGGTATATTTGTTGCAGACATGTAATATTTCTTTAAATATTAGTCCTTGCCTGTCTAGTGGATAAATCACCAGGCCTGGATGGATTGCATCCCAGCTTGTTAAAGGTGGCCAGGGAGGAAATAGCAGATGCTCTGAGGATCATCTTCAAATCCTCACTAGATACAGGCGAGATACCAGTCAATTGGAGGTCTGCGAACGTTGTACCAATTGTTTAAAAAGGGTGCAAGGGATAGGCCAAATAATTATAAGCTGGTCAGTCTGACCTCTATGGTGGGTAAGTTATTAGAATCAATTCTGAGGGGCAGGATAAACTGCCACTTAGAAAGGCATGGATTAATCAGGGGCAGTCAGCAAGAATTTGTTAAGGGAAGGTCATGTCTTACTAACTTGATTGAGTTTTTTGAAGAAGTAACAAGGAGGATTGATGAGCGTAGTGCAGTGAATGTGGTCTACATGGATTTTAGAAAGGCATTTGACAAGGTCCCACATGGTCAGTAAAATGAAAGCCCATGGGATACAGAGGAATGTGGTGAGTTGGATCCAGAACTGGCTCAGTGACAGGAAACAAAGGTTAGTAGTCGACGGATGTTTTTGCGACTGGTAGGCAGTTTCCAGTGGCGTTCCACAGGGCTCAGTGTTGGGCCCCTTGCTGTTAGTGGTATATATTAATGATTTGGACTTAAATGTGGGAGGCATGATTGGGAAATTTGCTGATGACACAAAAAATGGCCGTGTAGTTGATAGTGAAGAGGATAGCTGTAGACTCAAGAATGATATCAATGGTTTGGTTGAGAGGGCGAAAAAGTGGCAAATGGAAATAAATCCGGAAAAGTGGGAGGTAATACATTTGGAGAGGGCAAGCAAAGCGAGGGAATACACAATAAACGGGAGGATATTGAGAGGGGTGGAAGAAGTGAGAGACCTTGGAGTGCATGTCCACAGGTCCCTGAAGCAGGACAGGTAGGTAGAGTGGTGAAGAAGGCATATGGAATGCTTTCCTTTATTGGCCGAGGTATAGAATACAAAAGTAGGTATGTAATGCTGGAACTGTATAAAATGTTGGTTAGGCCACAGCTGGAGTATTGTATACAGTTCTGGTCATCTCATTACAGGAAGGACATAATTGGTCTGGAGAGAATACAGAGGAGATTTGCAAGAATGTTGCCAGGGTTTGAAAGTTGCAGCTATGAGGAAAGATTGGATAGGCTGTGTTGTTTTGCTTAGAACAGAGGAGACTGAGGGATGACTTAATTGAGGTATACAAAATTATGAAGGGCCTAGATAGAGTAGACAGGAAGGACCTGTTTCCCCTAGCGGAGAGGTCAATTACCAGGGGGCACAGATTTAAGGTGATTGGTAGAAGGGTTAGAGGGGACATGAAGAAAAACTTTTTCATCCAGAGGGTGGTGTGTGTCTGGAATTCACTGCCAGGTGGAGGCAGAAACCCTCAATTGATTTAAAAGGTACCTGGACATGCACCTGAAGTGCTGTAACCTGCAAGGCTATGGACCAAGGGCTGGAAGGTGAGATTAGATTGAGCGGCTAGTTTTTTTCGGCCGGCACGAACACAATGGGCTGAATAGCCACCTTCTGTGCCGTAATATTTCTATGGTTCTAGTGTCAAATCTTTTAGTGTATTTTCCCAATTCACCCATAGCCAACTTGCCCCTCATACCTTCATAGTTTCCTTTGTTCAGATTTAAGAATAGCTTCAGAATGAACTGTATCACTTTCAAACTTAATGTAAAGTTCTATCGTATTATGGTCACCATTTCCCAAAGGCTCCTTTACAGCAATTTTATTAATTAACCCTTTCTCATTACATAATACTATATCTAAAATAGCCCAGTCCCTAATTGGTTCTTCAACATACTGCTCCAGAAACCCATCTCGTACACATTCCAGGAATTCATCTTCCACAGCATTAGTGCTGATTAGGTTTACCCAGTCTATACGTAAATTGTATTACCCCTGTTACATGCACTTCTAATTTCCTGATTTATACCGTGTCAACATTACCACTACTGTTTGGTAGCTTATAAACAACTCCCACCAATGTTTGCTGTCCCTTGCTGTTTCTTAGTTCCACTCAAATTGATTCTACATCTTGATCCTTCGATCCAAGATCCTCTCTGTCACTAATGTACTGGTCACATCCCTTATTAAGAGCGTTAATCCATCTCCTTTTCCTTTCTGCCTATCCTTCCTAAATGACGAAGATCCTTGAATATTCAGTTTCCAGTCTTGGTCACCCTGTAACCACGTCTCCGTAATGGCAATTAAATCATACCCATTTACCTCTATTTGTGCCTTCAAATCATCTACCTTGTTGCAAATGCCGCGTGCATTCAGATAGAGTGCCCTTAACTTTGTCTTTTTAACATTATTCTGCATTCTGATCCTATTTGATGCTTGCCTTTGCTTCATCTGTCTTCGAATTTCGCTTACTATTTTTCTACTTCCTGTTACGTTTTGATTCCTTTCCACACTCAGATTATCAATTCCCTTACTGTTACCTTGCTCTCTTGCCTTCTCTCTCTCTCTCTAAATTATCTCATCTCCCCTCACTTGATCCCTCACCCCCACTATTTAGTTTAAAGCCCTCTTTACCGTCTTAGTTATACGACTCGCCAGAACACTGGTCCCAATGAGAGGTGAAGACCCTCTCATTGGTAAAGCTCCCACTTTCCCCAGTACTGATGCCAGTGCCCCATGAATTGAAACCCATTTCTCCCACACCAATCTTTGAGCCACTCATTTAACCTCTAATCTTATTTATCCTATTCCAATTTGCTCGTGGCTCAGGTAATAACCCAGAGATTATTACCTTTGAGGTTCTGCTTTTTAATTTAGCCCCTAGCTACTCATACTCTCTAAGCAGAACTTTTTTCCTACTTCTATCTGTGTTGTTGGTACCCACGTGGACCATGACAACTGGATCCTCCCCATTCCACTGCAAATTACTCTCCAGCCCTGAGCAGACGTTCCCAACCCTGGTACCAGGCAGGCAACACAACCTTCTGGACTCTCGCTCTTGGCCACAGAGAACTATGTCTATCCTCCTGACTATACTATCTCCTAATACCACTACATTCCTATCTACTCGCCCTGCTTGAATTGTTTTTGTACCACAGTGCCATGGTCAGTTTGCTCATCCACCCTACAGCCCTTGCTCTCATCCATACAAGCTGAATACAAATGTAGTTGCCGTGGATCACACTGGTGTCCACAAGCTCCCATGTACTATAGCTGCAGCACATCACCTGCCCTGCCATCCTTTAAGTTACTGTAATTTATTAGTAATTACTAATTAGAAAGTGTTGCTTGGACAGAGTGTGAAGCTGTGAGTTTGGTGTGTGAGGGAGTTCAGTGATGAGGGGAAGGAGGTGCTCCTTTGTCTCTTTTCTTTTTCTGCCTTTTTAGTCTCCAGTATTTGGTTCTTATTTTGGTACAGGGGAAGAAGCTGATTGGTGAATATCTGGTACTTTATTCTACTTATTCCACTAACAATAATTAGTTTGTAAAATTAAGGTATGGCAGGGCAGCTTGGCCTCCTGTGGTACGTGGGAACTCGTGGACACACCATGTGTCCATGACAAACACATCTGCAGGAAGTGTCACTGACTGCACAAGCTTGAACTCTGGGTTTTGGAACTCGAGTGGCGGCTGGAGACACTGTGGTGCATCTGTGAGACAGAGAACTACGTGGATAGCGTATTTAGGGAGGTGGTCACACTGCTAGATAAGAGTGAGCAGGCAATGTGGGAATGCGTGACCGCCAGGCAGTCTAAGAGAACCAGGCAGCTAGTGCAGGAATCCCCTGAGATGATCTCGCTCCCTAACCAGTTTTCCATTTTGGTGAGGGTGATTGTTCCTCAAAGGAATGCAGCAAGAGCCAAGTCTGTGGCATCACGGGTGGCTCAGCTGCACAAAAGGGGAGAAAAAAGAGTGGAAGAGTGGCTGTGATAGGGGATTCATTAGTTAGGGGAACAGACAGGCATTTCTGTGGCCATAGACGTGAGTCCAGGATGATTTGTTACTCCCCTGGTACCAGGGTCAAGGATGTCACAGAGGACTGCAGGACGTTCTTCTGGGAGAGGTTGAACAGCTAGAGGTCATGGTCCACATTGCTACCAACGACATAAGTAGGAAGAGGGATGAGGTCTTGAAAGCAGAGTTTAGGGAGTTAGCAAAGAAATTTTAAAAACAGGACCTCAAAAGCAGTAATCTCAGGATTACTCCCAGTGCCACATGCGAGTGAGCATAGGAATAGGAGGATTGAGCGATTGAACATGTGGCTGGAGAATTGGTGTAGGAGGGGGGGCATCAGATTTCTGAGGTATTGGAACCTGTTCTGGGGTAGGTGAGACCTGTACAAAATGGATGGGTTGCACCTTAGCAGGACAGGGACTAACATCCTCGCAGGGAGATTTGCTAATGCTGTTGGGGAGGGTTTAAACTAGATTGGCAGGGGGTTGGGAACCTGAACGGGAGCTCAGATGGGAGGGAAGCAAAACTGGCAACAGCAAGTAGAAAAGTAGTAAGTGAAATTAGAAGGCAGATGAAATGAAGGCAAACATCAAATAGGATCAGAATGAAGAATAATGTTATGGGCATTCTATCTGAATGCATGCAACATTTGCAACAAGATGATTTGAAGGCAGAAATAGAGGTAAATGGGTACAATTTAATTGCCACTGGGGAGAGGTGGTTACAGGGAGACCAATTCTTGGAACTGAATATTCAGGGATATTCATCATTTAGGGAGGATAGGCAGAGGGGAAAAGGAGGTGGAGTAGCACTCTTAATAAGAGATGAGATCAGTACATTAGACAGAGAGGATCTTAGATTGAAGGAGCAAGCAAGATGTAGAATCAGTTTGGGGTGGAGCTAAGAAACAGCAAGGGACAGCAAACATTGGTGGGAGTTGTTTGTAGGCCACTAAACAGTAGTGGTAATGTTGGGCACGGTATAAATCAGGAAATTAGAGGTGCATGTAGCATGGGTAATACAG
Source organism: Heterodontus francisci (assembly GCF_036365525.1). NCBI lineage: Eukaryota > Metazoa > Chordata > Chondrichthyes > Heterodontiformes > Heterodontidae > Heterodontus > Heterodontus francisci. Next base: position 58,728,191 of record NC_090394.1, read on the forward strand.
TAATATTAGGTGACTTCAATTTACATATAGACTGGGTAAACCTAATTAGCACTAATGCTGTGGAAGATGAATTCCTGGAATGTGTATGTGATGGGTTTCTGGAGCAGTATGTTGAAGAACCAAGTAGGGATTGGGCTATTTTAGATATAGTATTATGTAATGAGAAAGGGTTAATTAGTAACCTTGCTGTAAAGGAGCCTTCGGGAAATGGTGACCACAATATGATAGCATTTTGAATGAAGTTTGAAAAAAATATAGTCCATTCTGAAACGAGGGTCCTAAATCTGAACAAAGGAAACTATGAAGGTATGAGGGGCAAGTTGGCTATGGTGGATTGGGAAAATACATTAAAAGATTTGATGGTAGACGGGCAATGGCTAGTATTTAAAGGGGTATTACATGGTTTATAACAAATATACATTCCTCTAAGACACAAAAAACCCAACATGAAAGGTGACTCAACCGTGGTTAACAATAGAAGTTAAAGACTACATTAGATCAAAGGAAGTGGCGTACAAGGTTGCCAAAAAAAGTGGGTAAGCTCAAAGATTGGGAGCAATTTAGAATCCAGCAAAGAAGGATCAAGAAACTGATAAAGAGAAAAGAAAATATATATGCAAGCTAATGAGAATCATAAAGGTGGACTATAAAAGCTTCTTTAGGTATGTGAAAAGGAAAAGATTAGCAAGGACGAATGTGGGTCCATTTCAGGTGGAGACAGGAGTATCTGTGGTGGAGAATGGAGAAATGGCAGAGAGACGAAACAATTACTACATGTCTGTCTTCATGGAGGAAGATACAGAAAATTCACTAGAAATACTAGGAAACCAAGGGACTTGTAAAAATGAGGAACAAAGAGAAATTAGTATCAATAAAAAGCTAGTACTCGAAAAAATAATTGGATTGGAAGTTGATAAATCCCCTGGACCAGATGAGCTACATCCCACAGAGTTTGAAGGAGGTGGCTATAGAAATATTGGATGCATTGGTAGTTAGCTTTCAAAATTCTATAGATTCTTGAAAGGTTCCTGCAGACTGGGAAGTAGCAAATGTAACCTCACTATTTAAGAAGAGAGTGAGAGAGAAAACAAGGAACTACAGACCTGTTAGTTTGATGTCAGTAGTAGGGAAAATGTTCAAATCTATTATAAAGGATGTAATAACTAGACACTTGGAAAATAATATGATTGGACAGAGTCAACATGGATTTGTGAAAGGGAAATCATGTTTGACAAACCTGTTGGAGTTTCTTGAGGATGTTACTTGTAGCATAGATAAAGGAGAACCAGTGAATTTGGTGTATTTAGATTTTCAGAAGGCTTTTGATAAGGTCCCATCCAGGAGGTTAGTGAACAAAATTAGAGCACATGGGATTGGGGGTAATATACTGCTATGGATTGAGAATTGGTTTGAAACAGAAAGCAGAGAGTAGGAGTAAAAGGGTCATTCTCAGGATAGTAGGCTGTTACTAGTGGGGTACTACAAGTATCAGTGCTGGGGCCACAGCTATTCACAATCTATATAACTGATTCTGATGTGGGGACCAAATGTAATATTTCCAAATTTGCTGATGACACAAAACTAGGTGGGAATGTAAGTTCTGAGGAGGATGCAAGGAGGCTTCAATGGGATTTTGACAGGCTAAGTGAATGGGCAAGAAAATGGCAGGTGGAATATACTGTAAATAAGTGAATTGAAACACTTTGGTAGAAAAAACAGAAAGAGTATGTCTTAAATGGTGAGAGGTTGGGAAGTATTGATGCCCAAAGGAACGGCACAGTGGTGCAGTGGTTAGCACTGCAGCCTCACAGCTCCAGCGACCCGGGTTCAATTCTGGGTACTGCCTGTGTGGAGTTTGCAAGTTCTCCCTGTGTCTGCGTGGGTTTCCTCCGGGTGCTCCGGTTTCCTCCCACATGCCAAAGACTTGCAGGTTGATAGGTAAATTGGCCATTATAAATTGCCCCTAGTATAGGTAGGTGGTAGGGAAATATAGGGACAGGTGGGGATGTGGTAGGAATATGGGATTAGTGTAGGATTAGTATAAATGGGTGGTTGATGGTCGGCACAGACTCGGTGGGCCGAAGGGCCTATTTCAGTGCTGTATCTCTAAACTAAACTAAACTAAACTAAAACCTGGGTGTCCTTGTTCATGAGTCACTAAAAGCTAGTATGCAGGTGCAGGAAAAATTAGGAACGCAAATGGTATGTTGTTCGTTGAGTCAAAGCTAGCATATAGATCAGAGATCTTAAACGGAAAAATCGAGAGTGAGTTAAATACGCACAACTTGTGCTAAGAAATGTTTACTCCGAGCCTAATTAAATCTTGTACCAAGGAGAATTCTAACTGCTAGCTGTATGCAGTATATTACTCTTCATTCTACGGAAGAAAGTTTACAGCATTTTAAAAATAATTTAGCATGCTGACTAAATATCAAGTAAGTGAATAATTCGTCAGTGGTTGCCTATTAACGGCGAACAAAGTAATACCGTTAACATTTTATTCAACAGAAATCTAAGATGTGCCAATACATAATTGCTAGTAGGTGAAAAAAATTAGCAATACACAGATAAAAGGTAAATTTCCATTGATACAAAGTGCACCAGCTCCCAAGATTAAAACGGAACCACTGTTTGGTGTATGTTTCAACATATTTATATGTAGTTTTAAATATTGAAAATTGGACGGTACAATAATCAACGTGTTTTAAACTATCATATTCTAAGTACTTAAGTAACAGGATATGTTTATGCACGGAAACTATAGAAGTTGCAGGTATGCCTTACACAGATAACGCCTGATGTACACAGAACAGTTTTTTAAATATAAGAATCCAGAAGGTAAAATGCCAATGAAAATAATTAGCTACTGAATGATTTTAGGTTTCAGTTTTGTCAGAGTGCATGTAATTACTTGAGGCAGTTAAGACTTTAAGATCAATTTACCAGGACTCCGGACTTGCTATTAAACAGAATTTGATTTACCTAGGGGTATGATCAACTTCATATTTCCCCATAATTAATAGCTCCAAAAGTATACAACCGGTTGTGAAAGACTGATGAACAAATAAATCTGCACCGATAAGCATGTTGGAATTAATGTCTGTGGTTTGAATTGAAACTCTTTCTTTCGATCAGCTGAACTGATCGCCGCCCCCCGCCCCCCCACGCACACAATATGGTAACTGCGATTCTTTTCTAGAAATCTGTGTCTCATAGATTTTACCCTTCAGTCTATTGTTCAATGTACATTGAGTCACTAATTACTTTATGTTTAACTGCTGCAGTTTACATTGTGATTTTGATTATTTACACATCCTTCTGCTGTGGGGAATAAGGCTCCGCCACATTTCTCACAAGTTCATTCAATGTGCTCGGTGACGGACAATTCCCTTCCCCCTCTGCTATAAATGAATCCGGGGAAAGACATGTGTCCTTTAGTTTCCGTAATTTTAGAGCCTTTTAGTTGAAAAGTGGCACTTTGTGACATTACAAATATTAAGCACCAGACGGAATACGAGTGCATCCGTGAGTCAGGGTTCTACATGCAAGTTCTTTACAGAAAGTTCCCAGAATAGTTACAGCGCAGAAGGAGGCCATTCGGTCCATCGTGTCTGCGAATGAGTAATTCACCTAATGCCATTCCCCTGCTTTTTCCCCATAACCCGCCACATTCTTTCTTTTCATTTAACCGTCTAATTTCATTTTGAATGCCTCCACTGAACCTGCCTCCACCACACTCTCAGGCAGTGCATTCCAGATCTTAACCACTGGCTGCCTGAAGACATTGTTCCTCATGTCACTTTTGGTTCTTTTGCCAATTATTTTAAATTTGTGCCCTCTCGTTCTCGATCCTTTCATGAGTGGGAACAGTATTCCCCTATCCACCCTGTCCAGACCCCTCATGATTTTGAATACCTCTATCAAATCTCCTCTCAGCCTTCTCTTCAAGGAAAACAGTCCTAACTTCTCCAATCTATTTTCATACCTGAAGTTCCTCATCCCTGGAACCATTCTTGTAAATCCTTTCTGTACTCTCTCCAATGCCCTCACATCTTTCCTAAAGTGTGGCGACCAGAACTGGATGCTATATTCCAGCTGAGGCTTAACTGGTGTCCTATACAAGTTTAACATAACCTTCTTTTGTACTCTATTCTCCTATTAATAAAGCCCAGGATACTGTATGCTTTATTAACTGCTCTCTCAATCTTTCCTAACACCTTCAATGACTTATGCACATATACCCCCAGATCCCTCTGCTCTTGTACCCCCTTTAGAATTGTACCCTTTACATTATATTGTCTCTCCATGTTCTTCCTACCAAAATGAATGACTTCACATTTCTCCACATTGAACTTTATCTGTCACTTGTGCGCCCACTCCACCAACTTGTCTATGTCCATTTGAAGTTCTACACTATCCTCCTCACAGTTCACAATTGTTCCAAGTTTTGTATCATCTGCAAATTTTGAAATTGTGCCCTGTGCACTAAGGTCTAGATCATCAATATGTATCAGGAAGAGCAAGTGTCTCAACGCTGAACCCTGGGGAACTCCACTACAGACCTTCCTCTAGCCTGAAGAATATCCATTAACCACTACTCTGTTTCCTGTCACTCAGCCAATTTTGTATCCATGTTGCTACTGTCCCTTTTATTCCATGAGCTATAATTGTTGCTCACATATCTGCTCTGCGGCACTGTATCAAATGCCTTTTGGAAGTCCATGTATACCACATCAACAGCAATGCCCTCATCAACCTCTGTTACTGCTTCAAAAACTCCAGCAAGTTAGTTAAGCATGATTTTCCTTTAACAAATTTTGTGCTGACTTTCCTTAATTAATCCACATTTGTCCACGTGATTATTAATTTTGTCCCAAATTATTGTTTCTAGAAGTTTCCCACCACCAAAGTTAAACAGACTATCCTGTAGTTGCTGGACTTATCTTTACATCCTTTTTTGAACAAGGGTGTAACATTTGCAATTCTGCAGCCCTCTGGCACTACCTTGTGTCTCAGAAAGACTGGAAAATTATGGCCAGTGCCTCTGCAATTTCCACTCTCACTTCCCTCAGAATCCTTGGATGCATCTCATCTGGCCCTGGTGCTTTATCAACTTAAAGTATAGACAGCCTATCCAATACATCCTTATCAATTTTAAGTCCCTCTAGTGTATTGTTTCCTCTTTCAATGTGGCCTCGGTAGCATCTTCTTCCTTGGTAAAGATGATGCAAAGTTTTCATTTAATACCTCAGCAATTCTCCCTGCTTCCAAACGTCAATCTCCCTTTTGGTCCCAAATCGGCCTACTCCACCTTTTACCACCCTTTTACTATTTAACAGTCTTTAAATATGATAGGAACAGAAAGAAAGGGTAGTGGGTCGATCTTGACTTTGGGCGATAGTATAGAACAGGCACCAGCGAGTCGCCACATCTCCAATTGTACCTTCCATTGAATAGAAATAAAAATCCGGAGATGTAAAACAGGCTGCATACGCGCTATCAACCGTTTAACATTATCGCCCAAAGTCTGGATCTACCCCGAGACAGAGCTTCAATTCTGCATTGATAGGGATTAGTTGGGTCTCTGTGACCCAGTTGTCCGATGTCGCTGTCTGTGGTGCTGATCCTGTTGGCGCTCTTTGTCCTTTTCAATTCGAGCTACCATGGTGTTGATCTGATGTTCGGCGGAGGGCCGCACTGAGGTGCAGAAGGTTTTTCTAAAATTGTCAGATAGGATAATGTAGATGAAAGGATTGAGGCAGGTGCTGGCATAGCCCATGCCGATAGCCACAATATAGGCGTACTGCATCGGCCAGAGGGGCTCATTTTGGACCAGCTGCACTAAATGCAGGATGTAAATCGGAGCCCAGCAGATGAAGAAAGTCAGGCAGATTGCGATGGCGATTCTAGCCACTCTTTTGGTCCGTAGCCTTGCTGTTCTCTGGGAGATTACCGTCCCACAGGACCTCACCTTCAACAGGATCCTCTTGTAAGCTATTGATATGACAGCGAGGGGTATAGCGAATGCCAGGAAGAACAGGTAAAGGGTGAACCAGTAAATATCAGTTTGTGGGTTGGGCAGGCGGATCACGCAGCCGAAACCTCCCCCGGGTAATGGGACAAGCCTAGCGTACATCCAGATCGGGGTGACACTCAGAAAGGCTAAGACCCAAATAAAACAAATTGTCAGTGTAGCGATGGTGGGCTTGCGGAATCGAGTTGATGTGAGTGGGTAGACGATGGCGAAGTAACGGTCAATAGTCATAGCAGTGAGGATGTAAGTGCTAGTGAATTGGCTGAGAATGTCCATGGCTGTGATAATTGTGCACAGGATCGCGCCGAAGTGCCAGACTCCGTTCCCTAGAAGCTGATGAACTACGAGTGGCATTCCCAACAGAAATAGTAGGTTCACCACAGACAAGTTGATGAAAAAAATATCTGGAACTCTGCTGCTACTGGATTTGAATTTAGACGTCTTAATAACAGCGAAAATAACAATGCAGTTACCGATTAGCCCGAACAGACCGATTATACCGAAAGTCGTTGGTACGATGATGCTGGTATAAGCAACTTCATTAATTCCACCTGAAATAAAATGGACATCCATTACTATCTAGAGTTTGACAAAATATTTAAATCGATATGTGGCCGGCAGATAATGCTCGTTAGTGAGATTGGCAAGTTCGTGTTTTTATGCTTTGTGTATTTTTTTCTAACATGTCTCTTGTTAATTCAATAGCTACTCAATCCAACATCAAACCGCCTTGTAATCTTTAAACATTTATCATTTAGAAATTCAGCAATAGAACGCTATTTCTTAAAAATCGGGAATATGCTCGCTAAGAATTTGGACTACTTCAGATACCCAACCTATTAGTTTTTTAAACAAGGTAATCCAATGTGTATAAAATTGAAATTGTAATGACCCCCCCTGAGCTATACTAAGACATAAAGAACTTTGAATTATGTGTCATTATTTCATGGGTATTGTGTGTTGATAAATAGCTCCTTACCTGGAGATGTTAAATTGTTGAGTAAAGTATTTGAACTGTTTGATGTAGCCATTCTGTTGTAGCGAGCTTTTGTCTCACAAAGTTCCACACGGCGCTACTACACTATCTGTTTATATAGGATCCGTCATGCTCTGTGATAGATCTCATTTAGAGCCATGGAGCTTCCGAGTAGGCTGGCGTTTGCTCCATTTCTATTCGTACTTGCCGTCTTGCGTAATTGTGCTGAGATTTGACGAGCTTGATTCTGCCTTGACAAGAAGGGTGGTCAAGATGAAGAAATAGCGACAATCGTCCTCGTGCTCTATGCTGACTTCTGTTTATAGCGCACATTTCATGGCCTCAGGAATGCCATGGACAAGATGCGGTGTGATAGGACAGTGGGAGCGTAATTCAAGAAAGTTGCGGGTTCAGAACTAGGGGACGGGTTATGTGGTAAGGTTTGGTTTGGTGAGCTAAAGGTAAGAGAAGCAGCTAAACAGATAGCTTCGTTTTTTGCACTTGTTATTGGAAGTGAGGGTGGAAGGGGCAGGGTTTAAAGAAGTGGCTAATGATAAAAAGCCAGGCATGATCCTGGACAGTATGTAGTTTTGGTAGAGGAGAGTGAGGATTAACAATGTTTGATGATCTGAGGATGGATGGCTATGTGCCAAATATTTCAGTCTATCCCATCCCTTGGTCGTGAGGGAGCAATATTATTAGCCAATAATTGCTAATAAAACATGTCTATTATTAATAGCTGCTTACAGCCAAAAATTCAAAATGTTGTATTATGCAATGGTTTTACACATAATAAATTAGGCAACAAAAACCAGAGTTCAACAATAGGGAGGAAAAACTTCAAGTAGTAATTCTTGAAATTTCTAATCTCATATCCTAATGTCTTATTTTGTATAAACATGGCAGCAATGTACTTTGAAGTAAAAATAATTTGTTTATAAATATTTCTTTTTGCTAGTGATTGCACTGTCTAATTGAACTAGCAAGAGACCCAAACTATTTGTGTGATTGGGCCTCATTTGAATTAAATTGAGCACTGAAATCGTGACAATTGGTGTTGCTGTGGTTTCTGCTGTTTTTGGAACTGCCTGCAGACCCTTTTATGGACTGCTGGTTAGGTCACTCCATGTCCAGTGTGCACAGTCCACACTCTGCCTAATGGCACCTGAAAATTTTGTCGAGGTCATACTGTTTCAGGCAGGACCATTGGCTGCTCATTTCGAGGCCACCAGAAAATCAAGTTGTGTAAGTTTTTGGTATTTCAGTGGGCAATCATTCTAAAATGTTCATCTTGTTATTCCCTTTTCATGCTGAAAATTGGGTTGGTACAAAAAACAATTCTGAAAAACCTTAAATACGGTGTGGGGTGAGGTCTGCTGGTGTGATTTTTATTTCCAAGTTAGTATTCAGATACTTTCTGTACACTTGTGTTCTGTTTGCATTTAAACTGACTTGTGAAAGACAATTATACACTGGAACACGATTGTGATGGAATCTATGGTTGCAAAGCTTGATTTATTGTGGACCCTAACTGAGGGGGGAAACTAGAATTGAAATAAAAGAGATCTGAAAAAGAAATCAAAACTGAAAAATCTTCAAGTTTCCAGGGCAACTAACACTGGTTAGAACCAGATAAAAGGAGACAGGGTCCTCCCCAGACCAGGTCGATGAGGCAGATCAGGCAGGAGTGGAATGCTGGCAAGCAAAATAAAGTGAAGACTGAATCCAGAAGCTGTTTCTGTTACTTAATGTAGCCGACTAACCAGACCCAGCCATACGGTGCACAGGTTGTCACTGAAGGACTCGGATAAAGGTACGACTGGCAAATCCACACCATCAAGATTGTCGTGAACAGAGATGAAGAGGTTCTGGAGAAGTGCACCTCGTGGTAAAGACCGCAACCGTGGCATTTGGATTGAGAGTGAACTGCTGGTGAAACAGTAGCTAAACTCCTTTAAGAAAGGAGCTGAAAATATACCTGAGGAACTTCAGAGTTGTGAAGAACTGTGTGACTAATTGTTGCCATATATGCTGGGTGGACTGCCCAGTGAAACAGAGACCCCATCTCTGTTGTATCTGATAGTTAATATGTAATTCACCGTGATCTGTCTGTTACTTCATGTTTAATTTATGTTGGTTTTGGTTTAAGTGTTAAAGTAAAATTTATAATAAATGAAATCTTGTCTGACCCCAGTTTAGGAAACTAAACCAAAAAGTCAGTGGATTCTTTTCATTTGTTGGTGGTCTCAATGGGGATCATAACACCATAAAGGACTTCTCACCATTTTTAACAGACCAATGATTTTTTCATGTTATGGTTCAGAAGTTGAGTAAGGTCTTTAGGCTCGAACCCAGTGAACTGCACAGCAAAGACAATTTGTACCATGAACTGCACAGAACAAATGATCTGTCCTGTAGGCTTGGTAATATTTTAGAACAGAACTGTAAAAATAGAACATATATTTATTTTAAATTTGAGCAATATTTTCAGAATACAATTAAGCAGAACTGTCCATTACAAATCCTGAATCCAACACTCATAATGGAGATCAGTAAGAAAGTTTTATTTATGGAAAAGTACAAAAATCACTTGCATAATAAAAATATTAAATGATCAGAATTAGTTTACAAGTAGAATCTTGCAATAAACCATTACCTAGCCAATTAAAAAAATTTCAGTACAACTATTCATAAAATCCCCATGTGAACAATGCACCATTTAATAATGATTTTATCAATATTTTACATTACTTAATCTTTCCTCCTGCAATAGCAGATGCCTTTTACAAAGCAATCTTGCAAACTGTAAAATTGCATTGGACTTGAGCTACCATATGAGGCCACTACTGTGAAAAGAGCATATGAAATCCCAGAGAGCTTTATAAAGGGGATCTGCTATTTATGATAGCAGTGATAAAACTAATACACCATTCGTGTTTGCTGTAGGAACTTAGAGATAATGTACATGGGTGAGATTGCAATGTAGTTTCTGGACCTCCCAGACTAGCACTTCATTGTATGCAACGGACAGGAGGAATTTCCCAGATGGTGTGAATCGACTGAAGTGAACGGTATCATTATGCCCAGTGAAATCCTGGAATCTTCCACATGGGTATTGAATTAGCTTCAGAAGTCTCCCTGCACAAAATCAGAAACATGAAGGTTAACTTAAGTCTTGGATGTGAAGTAATATTTTGAACTGGAATTTGAACAGTTTGCCAACATTGGTACAGAATGCATTAAAGGCAGAGTTCAGATGCCAAATAACTTCTATCTAATGCACCAATTGTCTGCTGACATTGCAACCTCTTCTTCATTGATAAAAAAAAAAGAATCAGTCTTGAATCAATCTTAATGTCGCATTTTGGTTTAAATTCTCCATATACGAAGTGAAAGGTAGTTCTGTACCATACAGAACAGAAAGCATCAGGATTTGATCTCAGGGCTCTGCTGAATTGGATGATTCAGCCAAGGCATTACAATTGATATGTATGCCTAGTCTGGGGGAGGGAGGGGGAGGGTGGTGGGAAGAAAAAAAAATCAAAAGGTTCCCATTTCTAGTTATTAGGTTTTAGCATTTAAAATGGAAATGTAATACACGCTCCTTGTGGGACAGTGTTTCTGTTTCTTGAGGCATTTAACAGCAGAGGTGCAATCATTTACATTTCAAACCAGAAACTGGAGAGAAGATAAATTTGATAATTAGAGGTAGCAGACACTCCACAAATACAAAAGCAAAATACTGTGGATGTTGGAAATCAAACAAAAACAGAAAATACTGGAAATGCTCAGCAGGTCAGGCAGCATCTGTGGAGAGAAAAGCAGGGTTAATGTTTCAGGTCGATGGCCTTTTGCTACATTCCAAGTGGGTAATAAGTTGTAATTTTATGTATTCATGCTAATGAAGCAACTTGGCGAACAGTATTATGCGTGTTTACACACAGACCCCATGCTAACCTTTTGCTCCTTAAGGAGCATAGGAGGTTTTGTGCTTCATCTTTAAGGTTTAATTTTAACCAGGAAAGATTTGTATCATCTATGTTTAGAGTTAGCTTGCGGAAATGTTGTTTAAAGAAACTTGGAACCAGTACATGGGGCAGTGACGAAGCAGAGACAAATGTATAGAAAACTGTAAACTGGTTTGATGGGAAAGTGTCCTATGTCATAACCATCCCATGTAGATATCTAGGCCAAATGTCTACACTGATGTTAAAAACATGTTAAGTTTCTGTAATATAGCATGTATGCACAGGAAGGCAATAAAGTCTATAAAAATGTAACGCAGGATCATTACATTGCTAATGGGATTGCCAAAATGTCTTACACATGCTGATATTCAACTTAAGTAACTCTTTCTGAACTGAGCACAGGTGATGACTGTTGCTTTTCAATAATGGGATTCTTCACCACTTTTCGATTACTTCCAATACGGAGTACTTACGATGAGGGTGAATCTCCCTCTTCTGTAAAATATTTTCCTCCCTACTTCTTTCTGGTCTCCATATGCCATGAATCATGTACAGCAGAGATAAACAAACCTGAGTCTGCCAATATCATTAAGTCCAGCTGATAGGAAGTGCAGTAGGTTAACTCTGATCTGTAACAGAATTTTTCAGTAACGCAGCAGAGTTCAAATTCCCTTTCCACCATGGTGCGTTGCTGTGCCACCCTGATGTCACTTAGTAGTTATTTTTCCTGTACTTCACCTTGTGCAAGTCATTTATCCATTTTATACAAGTAATCTTGGAGAATAAGAACAAAATAATATTGTGACACACATGACTGTTCAGACAGCATGTGATTGCATGTATTTTCTGGGTAAAAAGTCACCTACAAGAACCCCAGTCCATCACAATCACAGCACAAAATTCAGTCTTACCATTGGTCCCGACAGCAATAAGCTGCCCTCCCGGAGAGAGACTCAAACTTGTAGCCCACTGAGGCAAATTTATCTTTTCAATTGTCTGCAAAGAGATACACACACAAAAAGAGACTTTTAGTTGTACAAAGGATGAGGAGACAAAACAGTTAAGATAGGCTGAACAATTTCTGGAAACCTGATCTTCGTTTCTGTTGGCATCTGATCTACATTTCCCCATCTCGATTTCTACTTCTTTCTGAGTGTTGGTTCACCTGTGCCAGGCACCACTCTCCAATCAGGAAGGTGAGTAACCTGATCCCAAGCAACTACAATTCCACATTGCAACCAATCACTGTATTGTATTGAGAGTTGATCCTCTGCCCTAAATAGTAAATTGAAAACTCACTGTGTGAAGAGGAGTAGAGGCCAGTTTACATTTTCCAACTCCTTGGTGCAGACTAGCAGTGCACAAATACTCTATACCACAAAAGACACATGTTTTTTTTTTAGAAAAAAAGAGTTTAGATAAAGATTTGTTTGTTATTGTCAGATACCTGTTTTCTATAGAGATTGTACAAGATAATCTCTGGTTTCACTCCAAATCCCACGTATACCACTATACCACTCTGACTGGGTGAGAAGGCAGCCAGGGTTGGTGGCAGGCTACTCTTGTCACATACCTGAGAGAAATAAAGAATATTTGAAATGACACAGCTCACATCAAATGATCATCTGAAACACCTTCTGTTGTTTACTGTGACCGTTCGTACACAGAAATCCTGGTTTGTCCTTATTCTTAAGGCAGGAAAAAGTACTTGCACAATATGGTCATACCATGTGGGTTCAAGCCCCATTCCAGAAACTTGAGCATATAATCTTGTCTGAAATTTCAGAACAGTGCTGTTTGGAGGCATCGTCTTTTTGATGACATGTTAAACCAAGATCCTGTCTGCCGGTCCAGATGGGCATTTAAGATCCAAAGGAGTTTTCCAGTGTTATGGCCAATGCTCATGCTTCAACCAACAACATTAAAACAGATTATTTATTTTTCATTGCTTATTTAGGGATTTTGCTGTGTGCAAATTGGCTGCCACATTTGCCTACATTACAACAATGACGACACTTTAAAAGTACTTAGTTGGATGTTAAGTGCTTTGGGACATACTGAAGATTTGAAAGATTCTTTCTTTCTCTTCATGCTTCCAACACACAACAGACCTGGCTCTAAACCAGCCACAACATGCTACCCTCCTTCACACATGCACACAGGAGAGTTGTTCTATTTTACCCTGTCACACTGCTAACTCTACACAATCCTTACACTTCCACAAAGGCAGGACCAGCTATCTTCTGTATTCACAAATACATAGATAGCATCCTACATAGCGTCCATCTCAGACTACGTCATGCCACATAGATGAAAAAAAATTACAGAATCTGGCTTTACAGGTTTGGCAAACCGATCCCAGCCTGTACTTTACCCACTCCCAAATAAAACAGAAATTAGCCTCACCTCAGGTTCAACAGGTGCTGGGAATGTCAACCAGTCAATGAGCTCACATTTGTCTTTATGCCAATCAGTAGCCCAAACACTAACACGACGATCTGAACTGACAGCCAACCACATTTCACATCCTTCAAGTCCAAATTCATCATGCTGGAAAAGAAATGCAAAATAGTCCAGTGCTCCAAGTTCAGATTCAACATCCTGTCAATTTGTTACCCATTTTTGCTGAAAGCAACATGGACGCTAGCAGCATATGATGCTCAGTGAAGTATGGTAGTTAATCCCTACCCATCCCATAAGTTTTATTTTAAACATCATTTAACTTCTTGATTTTCTTTCCAATTATTCCATAACTTTTCATTAACACCGAACTTACCTTTTTCCGCGTACATTCAATTGTAGTAATCGGAGAACCTTTATGATCACTGATGACACGAACAGTGATTCCCGTCCGAGAACTGCTCACAGCCATTAGGCCATCTTTACCTCCTGAAATGATGACCTCACCTGGGGATAAATGCAAAATATCTGACAATGTTAATACACCAGAGATCAGGGATACTCACATGGTAGTGATGGCAGGCCAGCTGATGTGCATTCTGGGCAGAAGCCCTTTCATTAGTGCTATATGCTTATGTTTTTTTTATTCGTTTGTGGGATGTGGACATCACTGGCTAGGACAGCATTTATTGCCCATCCCTAATTGCCCTTGAGGTGGTGATGAGATGCCTTCTTGAACTGCTGCAGTCTGTGGGATGTAGGTACATCAACAGTGCTGTTAGAAAGGGAGTTCCAGGATTTTGCTCCAGCAACAGTGAAGGAACGGTGATATAGTTCCAAGTCAGGATGGTGTGTGGCTTGGAGGGGAATTTGCAGGTGGTGGTGTTTCCAGGTATTCGTTGCCCTTGTCTTTCTAGGTGGTAGAGGTCGCATGTTTGGAAGGTGCTGTCGAAGGAGCCTTGGTGAGTGCTGCAGTGCATCATGAGGATGGTACATACTGCTGCCACGGTGGCTAGGAGTTCTGATGAAAGGTCACCGACCTGAATAGTTAACTCTGCTTCTCTCTCCAAAGGTGCTGCCTGACCTAGGTATTTCCAGCACTTTTTGTTTTTATCTGTCAAATTCTGCCTGATGTCACCTCACTTCTGGAGTTCAATTCTTTTGTCCATGTGTGGACCAAGGCTGTAATGAGGTCAAGAGCTGAGTGGACCTGGCGGAACCCAAACTGAGCGTCAGTAAGGAGGTTATTTCTGAGCAAGTGCCACTCGATAGCACTGTTAACGACCCCTTCCATCATTTTACTGATGATTGCGGATAGACTGATAGGGAGATAACTGGCTGGGTTGGATTTGTTCTGCATTTTGTGGACAGGACATACCTGGACAATTTCCACATTGCCGGGTAGATGCTTGGCTAGGGGTACTGCTAGTTCTGGAGCACAAGTCTTCAGTACTATTGCCGGAACATTATCAGGGCTCATAGTCTTTGCAGTATCCAATGCCTTCAGCCGTGTCTTGAAGCATGGAGTGAAGCGGATTGGCTGAAGACTGGCATCTGTGATGCTGGGGACCTCATGGAGAGGCTGAGATGGATCATCCACTTGGCACCTTTGGCTGAAGGTGCACACAAATGCTTCAGCCTTGCCTTTTGCACTGATGTGCTGGGCTCCCCCATCGTTGAGGATGGGGATATTTGTGGTGCCTTCTCCTGTTTGTTGTTTAATTGTCCACCACCGTTCACGACTGGATGTCTAGCAGCTATGTCCTTTAGGACTCGGTCAGTAGTGGTGCTAACGAGTCACTCTTGGTGATGGACATTGAGGTCCCCCACCCAGAGTGCATTCTGTGCCCTAGATCAGCATTCTATTTTGTATAGCACATGTTCTATATTAGTAGTCAGTGGAACCTACCATCCAAGGAGTACGCAATAGCATTGACTGCCACAGGGTGAGGGTGAATTTTCAATTCCATCTCGGTCTTCAAAATTCCAAAGAGACGTATTGTGCCATCACTGTATCCTGCCACTATTTGCTGCTTATCAGCACATTCCCTTGAGTTAAGTGCTGGGCTCCATGCCATGCACAAACAGCTCTGGGACAAAACAAAGAAAGTTATCAAAGTGTGAAAGCTTTCTCAAACAGTGTCAATTTTTCCATCCAGCTTAATCTCTCTAAAACCTAGTGATAAGTTCCAATGAAACAACATCCACATAAAATGCTTTAAATATCCGGCTAGTAGAATGAAGAACATTACTGTGCCCAATAAATGTTAAACATTGTTTGATGACTTAGTGTCAGTAATATTGCTGATGAAAACTCCCTTCATTATCTATGGCAAAACGAACTGTCCCTCACCCCACTTGCATTTCCCTTTGGGTAACATACCTGATTAAGAACATGAAACTGAACAACTAACTCAGTGCTGTGCATGACCCACACCCTTAAACTGCCATCTTCTGCACATGTGGCAAAGTGACTTTCATCTGGGCTAAAAATCACTTGGTTAACCTGAAGATAGGAAAGAAAATAAATTGGTCAAACTGCTCAACTATCAGCTTATTTACACTTATGAGAGCAACATCAGAATTCTACTGAAAGGCTTTTGCTGAAATTCCTCATTTACATTGGCCTCAAATGAGAGATTCTGAAGTGTGATGACACAGGAGGCACTGCGTATGCATTAGACACAAACAGCGTGATGCACTGCAAAGTCCAGTGTATGAATTAAAAGGGGTCATTCTGCACTTTTTGTTTTAAAGAACTAATTTTATCAATGCTCTTTTATTTATTTTGGAGTGTATTAATTCCCTCCTTTGGTCCAGAGTTTTGGTAATGCTCCGAGTTAGCCAGTGCAAATCTATTCTGAAGTTAACTTTCCCTACGCCAAGGGTTATCTTTCATCCATAATAATTTTTTTTTAAACTGATGTAATAATTCTAGCATATTATCCTTCATCGCCTGCTTCCCAGAGAAAAGGTAGATCGCCTGATCTGACTGTTAACAAAGCAATCCTCTAATTCCCCTCCCATTGCAGGGAGGGCCCAGAGCTTCCATTCAATGCAGCTCTAAAGGAAAAGAGCAGGGCACTCATTGAACTTTCACTTATCTGTTGAGTATTATTAGTTGCAGCTATGCAATGCATGCTTACCTTTTAAAAACAATTTGGAAGTTACCTAACCTTGTTCCTGTGGCCGCTGATCAGACGGATACTGGTATTTTCAGACCAGTTTATATACCATAGAGTCCCTGTTGTGGTTCCCACAATACCCATGTCCATGATATCATCAAAGACTGCACTAACTATTGTACCATCCAGAATCATTTCATGTTCCAGGAGCACCGAACTTGACCTGAAAGGAAAATCAGAACCGTCAATATAGATAGATTGTTACATACCACAGATAAAATACATCTAGACAAGACATCACATTATGAAACCGGAACAGACACATTTAAGTAGAATCCTATTCCATATAAATACAGCCTTCTGAAAATGTACACGGTTTAATCTTTCCTAACATTAAATAATAACTTAGACCAAGCGCTCCAGTCCAGTACACCAATCGATACAGCAATAGGTCCCATTACAGCAGCTTCACCTTGCTCCTGTGCCCTCAAGTCTCATCTCCTGCACTGCAGCGACTGCCCATAGCCTGATTTTCTTTGTGTTACTGCCAGTCATCAGGCGATGTCCTCGACATTGCAAAATTCCTGTAACAGAAGAATTGTACAGTGCATAACACTATATCATAGTGCATTAGGAGCTGTGCCATATTGTATTTATTACTTACCAATCTCCCCCTCATCTGCATCCCAAGTCATGAAACACCTATTGTGCTGGGTGTCCCATGCACAGATCTTTCCTGTGTTGGTAGCAGTATAAAGAACTGAATCACTGTTATAGCACAATGCAGTGAGCTCATCAGCACCCACCTCATCTGGGATTGAGACTCTGTGAACCTATAACAAAATCACGTATAACATTCAAAATTATTAAATCACAATCAAAACTTCTCCGACTCAAAAAGAACTGATTGGATAGTACTGGATACAGAATGGGAAGCTATGTTTAATAGATATGAACCAGCAATGAGCTATTATCTCAAGTTACTAGGCTCCATTTAAGATCTTCCAAAAGCTGGTTACAAAACAGCACTAATGCAAGTCAAATGCCCTTCTTCTTAGTATTTTGGGCTATATGTTTTCTAACTTAAAAAATAATTGTCTCATCAGGAAAATAAATTCAGTATTCCTATACTGATCTCTGGTTTTACCTGGTAAAATATTCCATGCCCTCGCATTGTAGTACACAGCAATATCTGATCTGCTAATCATCTTGTTTTAATACATTGTAGTTATTGAACAGAATAAATTAACAAAGTTACTCCTGACAACGCAGCCAAGCGCCAACGTCAGTGTGCTCCCAGCTGCGCACATGCACAGAACGGTTTCTTCCTGCCAGTGTGGTGCTGTGCATGCGCAGCCTACGTCATCACCAGGCTTGCCAGGAATAATTTGCGCATGCGCTCTAAAACGTCATCACGTGCTGGAACGGGTCCGCTTACTCCCCGCCACCTTCCCTCAGCCACTTGCTCCTGGCCTCGCTGCTTCCCCCCTTGGCCACTTGCTCCCGCCCTCACCCTTCTGCCCCATAGCCATCTGCTGAAGGCTCGTCGCCTCCTCTTTCAGCCAATTGCTCCCTGCCGCGCCACCCGAAGCAGCGGCTGAGGGCGGGGAACGAGCCGCTGATTGCAGCAAGGCGGGGAGCGTGCGGCCGAGGGTGACAGGGCGACACAGAAGCCAGTGGCCAAGAAGACAGAAGCGGCAAGGTCTGGAGCAAGCAGCCTTGGGGGGGGAGGGGGGGGTGGGAAGCAGGGAGGGTGAGAGGGATTAGCTGACGGAAGGCAGCGGCAATGCGGGGAGCAAGTGGCTGAAGGAGGATAAGTGGCGAGCAGACAGGCGCGGGAGCAAGCGGTGAAGAGAAGAGCAATAGCTTCTATCTGAATTCTAGCCCAGAATCCATTTGCACTGCTGTCATTGTGCAAGAGAATAAACCACATGAATCTATTTCCAAAACTATTCCAATAGAATAATAGGCATTATACAAAGAGCGAATTGAAAAATGCCTTACAGTGAGATTATTTAGTTCTGTACTAGCACAGGTACTGTTGGGTGTGGGATGGAGGCGGCATTGCAGCCACTGTGGGGATTTGGGTTTAAGGCTGCATTTGCTTTTTGTGACAAATTGAGCAGCGCCATCTTTATTACTGGCAGCTGCTGAGACGTTGCAGACAGTGATGTTTGAGTGGATGAGGCTGCATTTGCACTTGTGCCAGTACTGCGTCAGCAAACACAGCCATAAATTTAACTGCAAGAAGCCAGTAAATATTGCTGTCTCTCCCTGTGTTGCGATTAAAAATCGAAGGGATCGTTAACACTGCAATTTCACACATGGAGCACTTTATTTTTTTAAAAGGAAAACCAGGAATTATTCCATTTATATTAGTACATAATACACTTTAAGGGCTTACTAAAGTTTAAACTTTAAGGCTGCATGAATAGGCCTAATTTTCAGATTTCTATGCAAATGCCATTTGCGTGCTTACCCTTTGTGCAAACCTTATTTTCTGCATCCATAGGCCAGGCATCAAGAACAAAAGACAATTATTTCTGAGCAGCAGCAGCACTTTGCAGAATTGGGACTGGGGCAAGAATTTTAAAGACGCAGAAGCAGGGAAGACCTCAAAAGTAAGGAGGGCAGGAAGAACTAAAGATGACAGGAAGAAAAGAGTATGCAGTACATGTATTACAGTGCTGGCATGCTTAAAACATGGTTATAATCTGAAATGTACGAAAGCAAAATATTTAAAATGCAGCAAACAAGATTATAATTACATGCAACATCTGATGGGATAATGAACTAAGTTGACCAAATAAACCTTCAGTCTGTGTGGAGGTAGCTGAACTCAGGGTGGTGTGGCTCATAAACATTCGTCTCAGTATTCTCGGACGAGGAATGGACACCCTCATTCCTGAATGGAATCCACTAACCTTTACTGGAAAGTGAGAGAGAGAGTGTGTGAGTGTGAGTGTGTGTGTGTGTGTGTGTGTGTGTGTGTGTGTGTGTGTGTGTGTGCGCGCAGCACATCAGGTAAGGACTGGGCTTAGCTGTGATGCATCCATTGTTGAATACCCTTCTGATGTTTGCTGCTTAAGTTCACAAATGAAGAATAGCTTAAGTAACAGGAGGAATGCTAGCCTAAAAAGAACTATACTCTAACAAAGTCACTGTCTTTAGCAGAAGGAAGGGAAAAGTAGGTTCCCAGAAAACAGAAGACTGGGAGCTCAGCTACAAATATAGTTTCTGATTTCTTTTGGGTCATAATCAACGAGACAGATGGAGGAGTTTTTGGCAAGTTAGTCATCTCATGCTGTTCTTATACATACATCATGATTATAAAGCTGCATCAAAGCCTTAAATTAGATGTCCTCCCAGTCAACAGAAGACATGTGGTATGGGGCAACTTAAAAAGAATGTTCAAAATACTCGAAGTAAGAACAAGTCCATAGTAAACACTTTAGTTTCAAGAAATACATTCTAGTATGCAAAAACTGACCTTGAGTTGTACTTCATTACCAGTCTGCTCTACCAGCCAAAAATGCACTGCTCCAACCCCAACGCAGGCAAACTCACTGACAGCAGTTGGGTCAAATGCTAAATCATGGACAGGATCAGATACTTTTGTTGTTGCTAACAGCTCGTAATTCCTGGTATTCCATAAAGCAATTGTGAGATCCCTATAATCTCCTGGAAAGAATTAGATCAAGCAACATTAGCAACCTGCAACACTACATCTAATTTGAACTTTGAAGAATGCAGTAGCATTTCTGTATCCAAAATAAATTAAAAGTTACAACAGAAATACCTTTTAGGCTGATTGTGGGACAAATTGAAATTGATTTTAGCTTGTCTCAGTGATACATGGTAAGAGCTACTGAATAAAGAATGACGGCAGTATACATTTACTATCAATATAAAATGGATGTACAGCGCAGTTGTCATTACAATGGTCCATTAATACAATCACCTGGTTTACAGCTCTGCCTTTATGCTATGCTACTCAGTACGGTATCAACTGGAGCACTGTACACAGTCCCATACCATTCATGGTTTGGCGCTGCAAATAATGCTTCAACAGCTTTGGGCGGCACAGTGGCGCAGTGGTTAGCACCGCAGCCTCACAGCTCCAGCGACCCGGGTTCAATTCTGGGTACTGCCTGCGTGGAGTTTGCAAGTTCTCCCTGTGTCTGCGTGGGTTTCCTCTGGGTGCTCCGGTTTCCTCCCACATGCCAAAGACTTGCAGGTTGATAGGTAAATTGGCCATTATAAATTGCCCCTAGTATAGGTAGGTGGTAGGGAAATATAGGGACAGGTGGGGATGTGGTAGGAATATGGAATTAGTGTAGGATTAGTATAAATGAGTGGCTGATGGTCGGCACAGACTCGGTGGGCCGAAGGGCCTGTTTCAGTGCTGTATCTCTAAATAAATAAATAAAAAGTTTGTTCCTGCTTGAAATCTGGTTTTTAAAAAATCTGATGTCTCATCTTGTTTAATATCTCTATTTCCAGGGACTTAAAATGAGAACAATCACCTGAAACACGGTTGGGGGGGTTTAAACCAGCAAAATGGGCAGATTTTTGTTGGGCAAGAGGTTAAAGTGTTAAAATCTCATTACTGATCGCAACCCAGCCACTTCGGGTTTTAACAGAGGCGGGATGGGAGGTGGGTTGGTAATTTAGTTATAATGAAGCTGTGTCTCATACTTACTCATCATTTTAAATGTAACCCAGGCTGGCTGCATTTCCGGGTCTCATGAAACCCAGCAGCTCCAGGAAGACAAGGACTGCTGGATCCAGAAGGCAAGTACCTTTCCTCACCTACCTCCCGCTATCAGACAACACCCCCCCAATACTCCTGAGGCCTCCGATCACTACCCCTCCCCCCCACCCACACCACCAAAACATCCAACAGCTGCTGCCCCTCTGCCCCCATGACTGCCTTGCTCACTGATGCCTCAGGCCTCATCTACCCTGCCACCCCCGCCCCCAAACCCTCACCCCCACCCCCACTAGCGTTGGGGATCAAACCTACATAGTCCTGCGGCCTCTTCTCCAGCGTTCCCCACCTGACTGGTAACAAAAGCTGTCAATCAGCTGGACTTCCAGGCGGGGAACCTGTCGGTGACATTAAATGCATGCTGTGGATTCAAAACTTCAGGGTATTGCTCTGGGGACAGAGGTTCGAATCCCACCACGGCAGAAGGTGGAATTTGAATACAATTAACAAAATAAAATCTGGAATTAAAAGCTAGTCTAACGATGGCTGAGAAAGCATTGTCAATTGTCGTAAAATAAAATCCATCTGGCTCACTAATGTCTTTCAGGGAAGGAAATCTGCCGCCCTTACCTGGTCTGGCCTATATGTGACTCCAGACCCACAGCAATGTGGTCGTCTCTTACATGCCCTCTGAAATGGCCTAGCAAGCCACTCAGTTGTATCAAACCGCTACAAAGTCGATAAGGAATGAAACTGGACAGACCAGCCGGCATTGACCCAGGCACCGGAAATGACAATGGCAAACCCAGCCCTGACTGTCGACCCTGCAAAGTCCTCCTTGCTAACATCTGGGGGCTTGTACCAAAGTTGGGAGAGCTATCCCACAGATTGGTCAAGCAACAGCCTGACAGGCATACTCACCGAATCATACCTTACAATGTCCCAGACACCGCCATCACCATCCCCAGGTATGTCCTGTCCCACTGGCAGGACAGACCCAGCAGAGGTGGCTGCACAGTGGTATACAGTTGGGAGGGAGTTGCCCTGGCAGTCAACATGTCCTCAACATCGACTCCGGATCCCATGAAGTCTCGGCATCAGGTCAAACATGGGCAAGGAAACCTCCTGCTGATTACCACCTTCTGTGACCACCACCCTCAGCTGATGAATCAGTACTTCTGTATGTTGAGCACCACTTGGAGGAAGCACTGAGGGTGGCAAGGGGGCAGAATGTACTCTGGGTGGGGGACTGCAATGTCCATCACCAAGAGTGGCTCAGTAGCACCACTACTGACCGAGCTGGCCGAGTCCTGAAGGACAAAGCTGCTAGACTGGGTATGCAGCAGGTGGTGAGGGAACCAACAAGAGGGAAAAACCTACTTGACCTCGTCCTCACGAATCAGCCTGCTGCAGATGCATCTGTCCATGACAGTATTGGTAAAAGTGACCACTGCACAGTCCTTGTGGAGACAAAGTCCCGTCTTCACACTGACTATACCCTCCATCGCATTGTGTAGCACTACCACCATGCTAAGTGGGATAGATTTCGAACTGATCTAGCAATGCAAAACTGGGCATCCATGAGGCGCAGTGGGCCAACAGCAGCAGCAGAATTGTATTCAGCCACAATCTGTAACCTCATGGCCTGGCATATCCCCCACTCTATCATTACCATCAAGGCAGGGTACCAACTCTGATTCAATGAGGAGTACAGGAGGGCATGCCAGGAGCAGCACCAGGCATACCTAAAAATGAGGTGTCAACCTGGTGAAACTATAACCCAGAACTACTTGCGTGCCAAACAGCGTAAGCAGCATGCGTTAGACAGAGCTAAGCAATCCCACAACCAATGGATCAGATCTAAGCTCTGCAGTCTTGCCACATCCAGTCATGAATGATGGTGGACAACTAAACAACTAACTGGAGGAGGTGGATCCACAAATATCCCCATCCTCAATGATGGGGGAGCCCAGCATATCGGTGCAAAAGATAAGGCTGAAGCATTTGCAACAATCTTCAGCCAGAAGTGCCGAGTGTATGATCCATCTCGGCCTCCTCCTGAAGTCCCCAGCATCACAGATGCCATACTTAGGCCAATTCGATTTACTCCACGATATCGAGAAACGACTGAAGGCATTGGATACTGCAAAGGCTATGGGCCCTGACAATATTCCAGCAATAGTACTGAGGACCTGTGTTCCAGAACTTGCCAGGCCCCTAGCCAAGCTATTCCAGTACAGCTACAACACTGGCATCTACCTGGCATGTGGAAAATTGCTCAGATACGTTCTGTACACAAAAAACAGAAAAAATCCAACCCGGCCAATCAACGCCCCATCAGTCTACTCTTGATCATCAGTAAAGTGATGAAGGTGTCATTGACAGTGCTATCAAGCGCATTTCCTTAGCAAGAACCTGCTCAGTTTGGGTTTCGCCAGAGCCACTCAGCTCCTGACCTCATTACAGCCTTGGTTCAAACATGGACAGAAGAGGCGAGAGTGACTGCCCTTGACCGAGTATGACATCACGAAGCCCAAGCAAAACTGGAGTCAATGCGAATCAAGGAGAAAACTCTCCGCTGGTTGGAGTCGTACCTAGCGCAAAGGAAAATGGTTGTGGCTGTTGGAGGTCAATCATCTGAGCTCCAGGACATCACTGCAGGAGTTCCTCAAGGTATTGTCCCGGGCCCAACAATCTTCAGTTGCTGCAACAATGACCTTCCTTTGATCATAAGGTCAGAAGTGGGGATGTGTGCTTATGATCGCACAATGTTGAGCACCATTCGTGACTCCTCAGATACTGAAGCAGTCAGTGTAGAAATGCAGCAAGACCTGTACAATATCCAGGCTTGGGCTGATAAGTGGCAAGTAACATTTGAGTCACACAAGTTCCAGGCAATGACCATCTCCAACAAGAGAGAATCTAACCATCCCTGCTTGACATTCAACGGCATTACGATCGCTGAATTCCCCACTCAGTTCCGAAGAAGGGTCACTGACCCAAAACGTTAACTCTTCCTCTCTTTCCACAGATGCTGCCAGACCTGCTGAGTGGTTCCAGCATTTCTTGTTTTTATTTCAGATTTCCAGCATCCGCAGTATTTTGCTTTTATTTTAGTAGGTAATTGTTGCCGGACGTTTTAGTGGAGGCTGTTTCCAGTGGCGTCCCGCAGGACTCAGTACTGGGTCCCCTGCTTTTTGTGGTATATATTAAGGATTTGGACATAAATGTAGGGGGCATGATCAAGAAGTTTGCAGACGACACAAAGATTGGCCATGTGGTAGATAGCGAGGAGGACAGCTGTAGGCTGCAGGAAGATATTGATGGTCTGGTCAGATGGGCAGAAAAGTGGCAAATGGAATTCAACCTGGAGAAGTATGAGGTGATGCATTTGGGGAGGTCAAACAAGGCAAAGGAATACACGATTAATGGGAAAATACTAAAGTGTAGAGGAAGTGAGGGACCTTGGAGTGAATGTCCACAGATCCTTGAAGGTAGGACAGGTCGATAAGGTGGTTAAGAAGGCATATGGAATCCTTTCCTTTATTAGCCAAGGTATCGAATATAAGAGCAGGGAGGGTAGGCTGGAACTGTATAAATCATTGGTTAGGCTGCAACTTAAGTACTGTGTGCAGTTCTGGTCACCTCATTACAGAAAGGATGTAATTGCATTAGAGAGGGTACAGAGGAGATTTACGAGGAAGTTGCCAGGACTGGAAAAATGCAGCTATGAGGCAAGATTGGATAGGCTGGGGTTATTCTCCTAGGAACAGAGAAGACTGAGGGGAGATCTGATTGAAATGTACAAAATTTTAAGGGCCTGGATTGAGTGGAGGGGAAGGGTTTATTTACCTTAGCAGAGAGGTCAGTGACGAGGGGGCACAGATTTAAAGTGATTGGTATAAAAATTAGAGGGGAGATGAGGAAAAGCTTTTTGACCAGAGGGTGGTGGAGGTCTGGAATTCACTGCCTGAAAGGATAGTTGAGGCAGAGAACCTCAACTCGTTCAAAAGCAGTCTGGATATGCACCTCAAGTGCTGTAATCTGCAGGGCTATGGATCAAATGCCGGAAGATGGGATTGGAACAGGTGGATCGTTTTTCAGATGGCACAGACACGATGGGCCAAATGGTCTCTTTCTGTACCTTAAACTTCCTATGATTCTATAGACAGCACCTTCCAAACCCGTGACCTCTGCCACCTAGAAAGCCAATGCCAGCAGATGCATGGGAAAACCACCACCTGCAAGTTCCCTTCCAAGCCACACACCATCCTGACTTGAAACTATATCACCTTTCCTTCACTGTCAATGCGTCAAAATCCTGGAACTCTCTTCCTAACAGCATTGTGGGTGTACCTACCCCACATGGACTGCAGCGGTTCAAGAAGGCAGCTCACCACCACATTCTCAACGGCAATTAGGGATTGACAACAAATACTGGCCTAGCCAGTGACGCCCGCATCCCATGAATGAATAAAAAAAAAAGATAACGTTTTAGCTCATTTGATCTCATTCTGCCAGAAAACCAATTCGCCATTTTAGCATCCAGCTATTTCTGAAGGTGCTATTTATATATAAATACTTTTATAGTTGAATAATGGGAAAGTGATATCTGTTCACCAGATCCCTTAAACTGACTGCTTATTTATAGACCCACTAAAGTATGAAAGAAGGAGGGAGCAAAACAGTAACCAGACACAAAAATTAGTCCAATGTTTTGATAGTTCCTAATCAACTCAATTTTGAAAAATATTGAAAAATAAAAATTACTTCCAAGTATGCTTAAAAAATCCAAATGTACTTAGCCTTGATCTGGCCATTAAGAGTTGGATAAAGGTGATGTGGAAAGTGCATGGCCTAAGCTGGTTGGTTCTTCCTAACAATGTAGCTGAAATAATGAATGTATAATTTCTGTCCTATAACTTTTGTGACCTAGACTGTTGAATGACTAATGAGTTGTGTCATTAACAAATGCATTTTTGATTTGCTGAACAAATCTATCCCTGTTGCACATGCAAATGGAACCTAGCAGCCTCAAATCATGCCCATTAAAAAAAATCAAATACCTAATGCCACGGTGGGAGAAGATACTTCGTAAAATATGTCAAAATCTGCTGAAGCATTTTGATGTTATTGTAGTGATCATTAATTAAATACAGCTATAACATGAATCGCTCCACTTCTACAATTTGATTAAATTTTGTAAAGATACAATATCAGAAACAAAACTGTCCCAAGTGCAAAGTAGTGCATCTGAACCTACCAGCAGACATCAGGAGCTGGTCGTCTCTGGAGTAGGCCATAGCTTGTATCTCCGTCGTGTGTTGAAAGAGTACTTTCTTACGACAGCCACCTGTCACATTCCAAATAAAGATACAACAGCCAGTCTTATCCCGACTTCCTGAAGCTGAGGCAAGATCCTTCCAGACAGAATAAACACCAATAATTATTATAAGGCAAATCCACACATTTGTGCTAAGGAATGAAATCATTCGCTGAAGGAATCCTCAACTACCATAATTTCACAGAACCCCCTCCAAAAAAACTCCGCTGAACTCAAAGCTGAAGAAATGTGAACAAAACATGAAAACTTCTACAAAAGTTCATTTCCCTTTGTGCTGGTGGGGGCAAAATATAAGAGATTTATTCCTACCTTTGTCTATTGTTCTTCCTCTAGGCAGGTCATCTCATATGTTTCTTTGCTTTGCTCTTCAAAGTTGAAGAGATAATGAAAACAGCATGGCTTGGGCCTGTCTGTAACTTATCTTTATGAAGACTAAGTTTTGAAGGGTCACAAACTGCCCATTCACAGCATCTGATTAAATTAATGGGCTCCTAGGAGACCTTGGTGCAGTAGGCCCCAAAAGGACTGATTACTTATAACAGATGGTGGGTGTGCTTTTTTTAAAACTTTGACGTAAAGAAAAGAAAAAGACATTGCAAAACTAAAAATAACATACTAGCTTTTCTTCTTCCCTCCCCCAAACAGATTTACCTGCGTACAGAGAGATTTTTACGCATCATATACATATATAGATCAAAAGCAGGACTACAACTATAGCGACAAATGCAAAACTCGACAGAACCACTGCCACTTAATAATTGAGAAGCACAGACTTCCAATCAGTGTTGAAGACCATTCTATAAATTAGTCAATTAGTGATCAAATGGGACACCATTAACTGAGATATGTAGGGGTATCTCTGCGTCACTCATTAGTGACCAAATTAAATTTTAGCTAGATCCAGCCCCAGCGTACCTGCGTGTCACGGCTAACAGCAAGAGTGGAAATTTCCTCTGTGTGGCCAGTTAAGTGTCTCTGTGATCCAGAATGCAAGTCCTCAATCACCACCAGGCAGCCACAGGAATATGCAAACAGTGCTGGGAGATACAAATACAAAGGAGGACAAATTAAAACAATGTCCAAATTTTTGAAAATTTACTAGGCCACTAGTAGTTAGAATGCAACAAACTGATTAACCAGATGCAGGTCACAATTTGATGTTGAAAAGCTGTATTTCAGTGGATGTTTTAGGTTTGGTACAATGAATTGAGCACATAAAACATCAACTGACAATGTGTAGATCAACCCATCTCTACAGGAAACATTTTATGTAAAGAAATTATCTGGCTAGTTTCCATCAAGCCTTCATTTTGAATTGCAAACTAATGTGTTTCAATAATTTCCTACTGAAAGGGGTAAGTACAGTTCAAAAAGGACCAGCAACCTTCCACCACCTTGGCCAAGTGGTCATTCCTCATGTGTGAGAATTTGTAAACATCAGTGGGTTATTTAGTTGTACAATGGATATCACAACCTTAAATCCAACCTGCTAACTAATTCAGTGCTCTTTCCAGTAGGGGTCACTGGAAAATGGGCAAGAACAGGAGCGCTGGCTAAGTCTTTTTCCCTTATTGCATTCAGTGATGCCATTACCAGCACTTTGGGATCAGCTAACTCAGTACAGAACAGGGATTAAATCTCAGACAATCCTGGTTTGAACAGCTCAATAGATAATGTCATCAGAACTAAAATGCAATTTTAATACAATTATGTTTTAATTAAGTAAAACCATATTAGGCTTATTTTCAGCATTTTTGTAACAGTGCACTGTGCATAAAGGCAGATTCATATGCATCTGTTGTATTTCTCAGTTTAAAATAACTTACCTTTTGTTTCGGTGGACAAGGGGACTGCTGGGTAAGTAAACCTATATATTCGGGCAGTTGCTAAACCCGAAACACTACATGTGTAGTGTCTCCCACCCATCCTCCTCTAACCAAAAAAAAAGGCCTCTTGTGTGGACGGTTTGGTAAGGTAAGGTTTTCCTTTTTTTTAAATCTCTGTTGTCAATTTAGTGCAGAGGGGATGGAAGCTAGGGCAGTTGCATGCTCCTCTTGCAGGATGTGGGAGGTGAGGGTCACCACTGGTGTCCCTGCTGACTTCACCTGTGAGAAGCGCACCCAACTCCAGCACCTCGCAGAACGCGTTAGGGAGCTGGAGCTGGATGAACTTCGGATCATTCAGGATGCTGAGGGGGTGATAGCGAGCAGTTATAGGGAAGTAGTGACACCTAAGTTCCAGGATAAAGGTAGCTGGGTGACTGTCAGGGGAGGGAAAGGGAATAGGCGCGCAGTGCAGGGATCCCCTGTGGCCGTTCCCCTCAATAATACGTATACCGTTTTGGATACGGTTGGGGAACGACGACCTACCAGAGGAAAGCCACAGTGGCCAGGTCTCTGGCACTGAGCCTGGCTCAGTAGGGAAGGGGGGAGAATAGGAGAGCGATAGTGATAGGAGATTCAATGGTTAGAGGAACAGACAGGAGATTCTGTGGTCGCGAACGAGACTCCCGGATGGTATGTTGCCTCCCGGGTACCAGGGTCAGGGATGTCTCGGATCGAGTCCACAGGATTCTTAAGGGGGAGGGGGAGCAGCCAGAGGTCGTGGTACATATTGGTACCAATGACATAGCTAGGAAAAGGGATGAGGACCTGAAAAGCGAATATAGGGAGTTAGGTTGGAAGCTGAAAGGCAGGACGAGCAGAGTAGTAATCTCAGGATTGTTACCGGTGCCACATGCTAGTGAGGTAAGAAACAGGGAGCGAGTGCAGCTGAACACGTGGCTACAGAACTGGTGTAGGAGGGAGGGATTCAGATATGTGGATCATTGGGATATCTTCTGGGGAAGGTGGGACCTGTACAAGAAGGACGGGTTGCATCTGAACTGGAGGGGCGGGAGGTTTGCTAGAGCTCTTTGGGAGGGTTTAAACTAGTTTGGCAGGGGGATGGGAACCGGAGCCACGGATCAGTGGATGGGGTAGCTTTTGAACAGGCAGATACAGAGTGCAGAGAGTCTGTGAGGAAGGTTAGACAGTTGACAGGGCAAAGTTGCAGCCAGTATGATGGGTTGAAGTGTGTCTATTTTAACGCAAGAAGTGTCAGGAATAAGGGTGATGAACTTAGAGCATGGATCAGTACTTGGAACTATGATGTTGTGGCCATTACGGAGACGTGGATATCACAGGGGCAGGAATGGATGTTGGATGTTCCGGGGTTTAGATGTTTCAAAAGGAATAGGGAGGGAAGTAAAAGAGGTGGGGGAGTGGCATTGTTAATCAGGGATAGTATCACAGCTGCAGAAAGGGAGGTCGTTGAGGAGGGTTTGTCTACGGAGTCATCATGGGTGGAAGTCAGAAACAGGAAAGGAGCAGTCACTTTGTTGGGAGTTTTCTATAGACCCCCCAATAGCAACAGAGACATGGAGGAACAGATTGGGAGGCAGATTTTGGAAAGGTGCAGAAGTAACAGGGTTGTTGTCATGGGTGACTTCAACTTCCCTAATATTGATTGGAACCTCCTTAGCGCAAATAGTTTGGATGGAGCAGTTTTTGTCAGGTGTGTCCAGGAAGGTTTCCTGACTCAATATGTAGATAGGCCGACTAGAGGGGAGACTATGTTGGACTTGGTGCTTGGCAACGAACCAGGCCAGGTGGCAGATCTCTCGGTGGGAGAGCATTTCGGTGATAGTGATCACAACTCCCTGACCTTTACTATCGTCATGGAGAGGGACAGGAGCAGACGGGATGGGAAAATATTTAATTGGGGGAGGGGGAAATTACAATGCTATTAGGCAGGAACTGGGGAGCATAAATTGGGAACAGATGCTCTTAGGGAAATGCACGACAGAAATGTGGAGGTTGTTTAGGGAGCACTTGCTGCGACTGCTGGATAGGTTTGTCCCGATGAGGCAGGGAAGAGATGGTAGGGTGAAGGAACCTTGGATGACAAGAGATGTGGAACAGCTAGTCAAGAGGAAGAAGGAAGCTTACTTAAGGTTGAGGAAGCAAGGATCAGACAGGGCTCTAGAGGGTTACAAGGTAGCCAGGAAGGAACTGAAGAATGGACTTAGGAGAGCTGGAAGGGGACATGAAAAAGTCTTGGCGGGTAGGATTAAGGAAAATCCCAAGGCATTCTACACTTATGTGAGGAACGAGAGGATGGCCAGAGTGAGGGTAGGGCCGATCAGGGATAGTGGAGGGAACTTCTGCCTGGAGTCGGAGGAGGTAGGGGAGGTCCTACATGAATACTTTGTTTCAGTATTCACTAGTGAGAGGGACCTGGTCGTTTGTGAGGACAGCGTGGAACAGGCTGATATGCTCGAACAGGTTGAGGTTAAGAGGGAGGATGTGCTGGAAATTTTGAATGATATGAGGACAGATAAGTCCCCGGGGCCAGACGGGATATACCCAAGGATATTACGGGAAGCGAAGGAAGAGATTGCCGCGCCTTTGGCGATGATCTTTGCGTCTTCACTGTCCACTGGAGTAGTACCGGATGATTGGAGGGTGGCAAATGTTGTGCCCTTTTTCAAGAAAGGGAATAGGGATAACCCTGGGAATTATAGACCAGTCAGTCTTACGTCGGTAGTGGGCAAATTATTGGAGAGGATTCTGAGAGACAGGATTTATGATTATTTGGAAAAGCATGGTTTGATTAGAGACAGTCAGCATGGCTTTGTGAGGGGCAGGTCATGCCTCACAAGCCTTATTGAATTCTTTGAAGATGTGACAAAACACATTGATGAAGGAAGAGCAGTAGATGTGGTGTATTTGGATTTTAATAAGGCGTTTGATAAGGTTCCCCATGGTAGGCTCATTCAGAAAGTAAGGAGGCATGGGATTCAGGGAAACTTGGCTGTCTGGATACAAAATTGGCTGGCCCATAGAAGTCAGAGGGTGGTAGTAGATGGAAAGTATTCAGCATGGAGCTCGGTGACCAGTGGTGTTCCACAAGGATCTGTTCTGGGACCTCTGCTCTTTGTGATTTTTATAAATGACTTGGATGAGGAGGTGGAAGGCTGGGTTAGCAAGTTTGCCGATGACACGAAGGTTGCTGGAGTTGTGGATAGTGTGGAAGGCTGTTGTAGGTTGCAACGGGACATTGACAGGATGCAGAGCTGGGCTGAGAAGTGGCAGATGGAGTTCAACCTGGAAAAGTGTGAAGTGATTCATTTTGGAAGGTCGAATTTGAATGCGGAATACAGGAAGACAGGATTCTTGGTAGTGTGGAGGAACAGAGGGATCTTGCGGTCCATGTCCATAGATCGCTCAAAGTTGCCACCCAAGTTGATAGGGTTGTTAAGAAGGCGTATGGTGTGTTGGCTTTCATTAACAGGGGGATTGAGTTTAAGAGCCGCGAGGTTATGCTGCAGCTCTTTAAGGCCCTGGTTCGACCACACTTGGAATATTGTGTTCAGTTCTGGTCGCCTCATTATAGGAAGGATGTGGAAGCTTTAGAGAGGGTGCAGAGGAGATTTACCAGGATGCTGCCTGGACTGGAGGGCATGT
This sequence comes from Heterodontus francisci, assembly GCF_036365525.1. Lineage (NCBI taxonomy): Eukaryota > Metazoa > Chordata > Chondrichthyes > Heterodontiformes > Heterodontidae > Heterodontus > Heterodontus francisci. The sequence goes on from NC_090394.1 coordinate 58,760,256, forward strand.
CCTACGAAGAAAGATTGAGGGAGCTAGGGCTTTTCTCATTGGAACGAAGAAGGATGAGAGGTGACTTGATAGAGGGGTACAAGATGATGAGAGGTATAGATAGAGTGGATAGTCAGAGACTTTTTCCCAGGGTGGAAAGGGCTATCACCAGGGGGCATAATTTTAAGGTGATTGGAGGAAGGTTTCGGGGAGATGTCAGAGGTAGGTTCTTTACAGAGAGAGTGGTGGGTGCGTGAATGCGCTGCCAGCGGTGGGTAGTAGAAGCAGATACGTTAGGGGCATTTAAGCAACCCTTAGATAGGCACATGGATGATAGTAGAATGAAGGGTAGGTAGTTAGTTTGATCTTAGAGTAGGTTAAAGGTTCGGCACAACATCGTGGGCCGAAGGGCCTGTACTGTGCTGTACTGTTCTATGTTCCATTACCTGTATCAGGATTCCAGACCATATTTCCTCTTCCATTTCCATTGTATCCAATTACTACTTTCAGCTTCAGATCCTCCTTCCCATCAGGAAGGACTGTACCCTATGAGGGAAATTCACAGTACAAGTTGATAACATTACTATCACATGCATGCTAGAGCAAAGCGAGTGGGAGTAAAGTGCAAAGGGAAGTAAGGCGCGCAGATAGAATCATCGTACAATGCAGCATAGGAGACGGCCATTCAACCCATCAAGCCTGCATCTGTTCATTCATATAACAATCTAGTTAGTCCCACTCTTTCCCCATATCCCTGCAATATTTTTCTCCTTCAAGTATTTACTCATTTCCCTTTTGAAGGCTACTACTGAATCTATATCTACCATCCTATCAGGCAGTGCATTCCAAATCCTAACTACAATCTGTGAAAAAGAGGTGTTTCCTCATGTCACCTCCGATTCTTTTGCCAATCACCTTAAATTTGTGCCATCTGGTTATTAACCCTTCAGGCATTGGAAACAGTTTCTGTTTATCAGTCTGTTTAAATTCTTCATGATTTTAAAAACTTGTATTAAATCTCTTAGTCTCCTCTGCGCCAAGGAGAATAACCTCAGCTTCTCCAGTCTACCCACGTAACTGCAATCCCTCATCCCTGGAACCATTCTAGTAAATCCCTTCTGTACCCTTTCCAAAGCCTTCATGTCCTTCTGAAAGGATGATGCCCAGACTTAGAGAGAGAGAGAAAAAACACAGCTGGAGCAGAGCTTTAAAAAGCGCACCAAGTACTCGGAGACCGGAGAGGAAGAGAGGGAGGGAAGGGAAGAGAGGGAGGGAAGGGAAGAGAGGGAGGGAAGGGAAGAGGAGGGAGGGAAGGGAAGAGAGGGAGGGAAGGGAAGAGAGGGAGGGAAGGAAGAGAGGGAGGGAAGGGAAGAGATGGAGGGAAGGGAAGAGAGAGGGGAGAGGAGGGGAGAGGGAGGGGAGAGGAGGGGAGAGGGAGGGGAGAGGGAGGGGAGAGGGATGGGAGAGGGAGGGGAGAGGGAGGGGAGAGGAGGGGAGAGGAGGGGAGAGGGAGGGGAGAGGAGGGGAGAGGGAGGGGAGAGGAGGGGGAGAGGGAAGGAAGAGAGGGAGAGAGGGAAGGAAGAGAGGGAGAGAGGGAAGGGAGGAAGGGAGGGAGGGAGGGAGGGAAGAAAGTGAGGGAGGGAGGGAGGGAGGGAGGAGGAAGAGAGGGAGGGAGGGAAGGAAGAGAGGGAGGGAGGGAAGGAAGAGAGGGAGAGAGGGAAGGAAGAGAGGGAGGGAGGGAAGGAAGAGAGGGAGAGAGGGAAGGAAGAGAGGGAGAGAGGGAAGGAAGAGAGGGAGAGAGGGAAGGGAGAGAGGGAAGGGAGGGAGGGAGGAAGAAAGTGAGGGAGGGAGGGAGGGAGGGAAGGAAGAGAGGAAGAGAGGAAGGGAGAGAGGGAAGAGAGGGAAGGGAAGAGAGGGAAGGGGAAGAGAGGGAAGGGAAGAGAGGGAAGGGAAGAGAGGGAAGGGAAGAGAGGGGAAGGGAAGAGAGGGAAGGGAAGAGAGGGAAGGGAAGAGAGGGAAGGGAAGAGAGGAAGGGAAGAGAGGGAAGGGAAGAGAGGGAAGGGAAGAGAGGGAAGGGAAGAGAGGGAAGGAAGAGAGGGAAGGGAAGAGAGGGAAGGGAAGAGAGGGAAGGGAAGAGAGGGAAGGGAAGAGAGGAAGGGAAGAGAGGGAAGGGAAGAGAGGGAAGGAAGAGAGGGAAGGGAAGAGAGGGAAGGGAAGAGAGGGAAGGGAAGAGAGGGAAGGGAAGAGAGGGAAGGGAAGAGAGGGAAGGGAAGAGAGGGAAGGGAAGAGAGGGAAGGGAAGAGAGGGAAGGGAAGAGAGGGAAGGGAAGAGAGGAAGGGAAGAGAGGGAAGGGAAGAGAGGGAAGGGAAGAGAGGGAAGGGAAGAGAGGAAGGGAAGAGAGGGAAGGGAAGAGAGGGAAGGGAAGGGAGGGAAGGGAAGGGAGGGAAGGGAAGGGAGGGAAGGGAAGGGAGGAAGGGAAGGGAGGGAAGGGAAGGAGGGAAGGGAAGGGAGGGAAGGGAAGGGAGGGAAGGAAGGGAGGGAAGGGAAGGGAGGGTAGGGAAGGGAGGGAAGGAAGGGAGGGGAAGGGAAGGGAGGGAAGGGAAGGGAGGGAAGGGAAGGGAGGGAAGGGAAGGGAGGGAAGGGAAGGGGAGGGAAGGGAAGGGAGGGAGGGAAGGGAGGGAAGGGAAGGGAGGGAAGGGAAGGGAGGGAAGGGAAGGGAGGGAAGGAAGGGAGGGAAGGGAAGGAGGGAAGGGATGGGAGGAAGGGAAGGGAGGGAAGGGAAGGAGGGAGGGAAGGGAGGGAGGGAAGGGAAGGAGGGAAGGGAGGAGGAAGGAAGGTGGAGGGAAGGGAAGGGATGGGAGGGAAGGGAGGGAGGGAAGGAAGGGAGGGAAGGGAAGGGAGGGAAGGGATGGAGGGAGGGAGGGAGGGTAGGTGGAGGGTAGGGGAAGGGAGTGAAGGGAAGGGTGTGAAGGGAAGGGAGGGAAGGGAAGGGAGTGAAGGGAAGGGAGGAAGGGAAGGGAGTGAAGGGATGGAGTGAGGGAAGGGAGTGAAGGGATGGTGGAAGGGATGGAGTGAAGGGATGGGAGTGAAGGGAAGGGAGTGAAGGGTAGGGAGTGAAGGGTAGGGTGGGTAGGGAAGGGAGTGAAGGGAAGGGTGTGAAGGTAGGGTGTGAAGGGATGGGTGAAGGTTGGGAGGTGAAGGGAAGGGGAGTGAAGGGAAGGAGTGATGGATGGTGGTGGGAAGGGAGTGAAGGTTGGGAGTGAAGGGAGTGAAGGGAAGGGGGAGTGATGGGAAGGGAGTGTAGGGATGGGAGTGTGGGAAGGATGGGTGAGTGGGATGGGTTGGGAGTGTGGGTTGGATGGGAGTGTGGGATGGATGGGTGAGTGGGAAGGGATGGGTGAGAGGGGAAGGAGTGGGATGGATGGGAAGAGGGAGGTAGGGTGGAGTGTGTGGGAGAGGAGGGGATGGTAGGGAGTGAGGGATGAAGGGAGAGAGGGTTGGAGGGAGAGTGGGAAGGATGGGATGAGGGAGGATGGGTGAAGGGAAGGGTTGGGAGAGGGAGGTGGTGAGAGGAGGGTTGGAGGAGGGTGGGTAGGAAGGGAGAGAGGGAAGGTAGGGTGTGTGGGAAGGTAGGGAGAGGGAAGGAGGGGTAGGGAGGAGGGTGGAGAGGGGAGGGGAAGGGAGAGAGGGTTGGGTTGGGAGTGGGTTGGGAGGGAGGGTGGTTGGGTGGTGGATGGGGAGAGGGAAGGTTGGAGGGAGTGAGGGATGGGTTGGGAGGGTGTGTGGTTGGTGTGTGGTTGGTGTGTGGGTTGGGAGGTTGGTTGTGGGTGGGTTGGGAGTGGTTGGTGGGTGGGTGGGGTGGTGGGATGGGTGGTGTGGAAGGGGATGGGTGAGGGATGGGAAGGATGGTGAGTGGGTGTGTTGGGTTGGGTGTGTGGGTTGGTGTGAGGGAGGGAGTTGGGAGGGAAGGGAGGTGGGTAGGGTTGGGAGGAGGTGGGAAGGGTGAGGGGAGGGTTTGGGGAGGGGTGGGTGGGAGGTGGGTGGGAAGGGAGAGAGGGAAGGGAGGTGAGGGTTGAGGTTGTGGTTGGGAGGGTGGTAGGGAAGGGAGAGAGGGAAGGGAGGTGTGAGGGAAGGGAGGGAGGTGGAAGGGAAGGGAGAGTGGAAGGGAGGGAGAGAGGATGGGAGGGTGAGAGGGATGGGAGGGAGGAGGGAGGGATGGGAGAGAGGGAAGGGCAGGAGAGAGGGAAGGGCAGGGAGAGAGGGAGAGGGCAGGGAGAGAGGGAAAGGGCAGGGAGAGAGGAAGGGAGGGAGGAGGAGGAGGAGAGAGGGAAGGGCAGGGAGAGAGGAAAGGGCAGGGAGAGAGGAAAGGGAAGGGAGAGAGGAAGGGCAGGGAGAGAGGAAAGGGCAGGAGAGAGGAAGGGCAGGGAGAGAGGAAGGGCAGGAGAGAGGAAGGGCAGGGAGAGAGGAAAGGGCAGGTGAGAGAGGAAAGGGCAGGGAGAGAGGAAAGGGCAGGGAGAGAGGAAAGGGCAGGGGAGAGAGGAAGGGCAGGGAGAGAGGAAAGGGCAGGAGAGAGGAAAGGGCAGGGAGAGAGGAAAGGGCAGGGAGAGAGGAAAGGGCAGGGAGAGAGGAAAGGGCAGGGAGAGAGGAAAGGGCAGGGAGAGAGGAAGGGCAGGGAGAGAGGGAAAGGGCAGGGAGAGAGGGAAGGGCAGGGAGAGGAGGGAAGAGGGCAGGGAGAGAGGAAAGGAAGGGAGAGAGGGAAGGGAAGGGAGAGAGGGAAGGGAAGGGAGAGAGGGAAGGGAAGGGAGAGAGGGAAGGGAAGGGAGAGAGGGAAGGGAAGGGAGAGAGGAAGGGAAGGGAGAGAGGGAAGGGAAGGGAGAGAGGAAGGGAAGGGAGAGAGGGAAGGGAAGGAGAGAGGGAAGGGAAGGGAGAGAGGAAGGGAAGGGAGAGAGGAGGGAAGGGAGAGAGGGAAGGGAGAGAGGGAAGGGAGAGAGGGAAGGGAGAGAGGAAGGGAGAGAGGGAAGGGAGAGAGGGAAGGGAGAGAGGGAAGGGAGAGAGGGAAGGAGAGAGGGAGGGAGAGAGGGAAGGGAGAGAGAGAAGGAGAGAGGGAAGGGAGAGAGGGAAGGGAGAGAGGAGGGAGAGAGGGAAGGGAGAGAGGGAGGAGAGAGGGAGGAGGGAGAGAAGGGAGGGAGGGAGAGAAGGAAGGGAGGGAGAGAAGGGAGGGAGGGAGGAGAAGGGAGGGAGGGAGAGAGGAGGGAGGGAGAGAAGGGAGGGAGGGAGAGAAGGGAGGGAGGGAGGAGAAGGGAGGGGAGGGGAGAAGGGAGGGGAGGGGGAGAAGGGAGGGGAGGGGGAGAAGGGAGGAGGGGAGAAGGGAGGGAGGGGGAGAAGGAGGGAGGGGAGAAGGGAGGGAGGGGGGAGAAGGGAGGGAGGGGGGAGAAGGGAGGAGGGGGAGAAGGGAGGGGGAGAAGGGAGGGGGAGAAGGGAGGGAGAGAAGGGAGGGAGAGAAGGAGGGAGAGAAGGGAGGGAGAGAAGGGAGGGAGAGAAGGGAGAGAGGAGGGAGGGAAGAGGGAGGGAGAGAGGGAGGGAGAGAAGGGAGGGAGAGAAGGGAGGGAGAGAAGGAGGGAGAGAAGGGAGGGAGAGAAGGAAGGGAGAGAAGGAAGGGAGAGAGGAGGGAAGAGAGGGAGGGAGGGAAGAGAGGAGGGAGGGAGAGAGGGGAGGGTGGGAGAGGAGGGAGGGAGGGAGGGAAGGAAGAGAGGAAGGAAGAGAGGGAGGGAGGGAAGGAAGAGAGGAAGGAAGAGAGGGAGGAGAGAGGGAGGGAGAGAGGGAGGGAGAGAGGGAGGGAAGAGAGGGGAGGAAGTGTGGGAGGGGGATGGAGGGAGGGAGAGAGGAGGGAAGAGAGGGAGGGAAGAGGGAGGGAAGAGAGGGAGGGAAGAGTGAGGGAGGAGGGAGGGAGGGAAGAAAGTGAGGAGGGAGGGAGGGAGAGAA